>NC_041812.1:10282663-10618150 GCF_900964775.1 Scleropages formosus
GGCTTTGACGCAATCATGCAAGTGGCCGTCTGTGGGGTGAGTGTGCTGGAAAGTCATTAAATAGGTAGATGGGCAGCCAGACTCGTAGTACACACACACACACACACACACACACTTTCAGAACCGCTTGTCCCATACGGGGTCACGGGGGACCGGAGCCTACCCGGCAACACAGGGCGTAAGGCCAGAGGGGGAGGGGACACACCCAGGACGGGACGCCAGTCCGCCACAAGGCACCCCAAGCGGGACTCGAACCCCAGACCCACTGGAGAGCAGGACTGTGGTCCAACCCACTGCGCCACCGCACCCCCCAGACTCGTAGTAATCAAATGAAATTAATGAAAAATAATGTAGTCATTTATATATTTAATTTAAAAGCTCTCTATTGGTGTTTTCACATTTTGGCTTTCCCTTCACACAATGTCTTTAACAACAGAAAAAAAAATAGGGTATTTTTTTGAGGATTGCAAGAAAGTTGTCCCTTAAACATCCGCTCTAATTTTAAAGCATAGAATATCCTCTGTAAGGTTCACTGGGACTCTAGCATGGAAATTTTGGGAGAAACACAGTGGAAAAAAATGAACAAACAGAACTTGGGAGGACAAGCTCAGTGTTGATTGAGAAATGTTTCTTCCTTGTCTACATGAGTCTACCAAGTTTGTCCATCCTTCCCCTTTTGGAGCAGTTCTCAACCCCAACTGCTATTGATCATGTGACCCTGGATTCCTGCCAAGAGAGTAACTCACTTCACTGGAAGTCCTCTCTCATTCCACTCCCAGGAGCAGATTGGCTGGAGGAATGTGACACGCCTCCTGGTGTTCTCCACCGACGCTGGTTTCCATTTTGCCGGTGATGGCAAACTGGGCGGCATAGTGTTGCCCAACGATGGCAAGTGCCACTTGGAGAACAACACCTACAGCATGAGCCACTATTATGTATGTCCCACCACACCACTAAGTACCCTGTCACCACAGTGACACCTGGGTACCATGTTGCCATGGCGATGCCTTGGTGATGACATGTTACCCTGCTGAGTGTGAGCTGGTGTCTTCCTCATCTTCTTGCAGGACTATCCATCTATCGCCCACTTGGTTCAGAAGCTGAGTGACAACAACATCCAGACCATCTTTGCTGTCACGCAGGATTTCCAGGATATTTACCAGGTATTCAGCTGGGCATCTTACACGGGTGTAAGTGTGTGTACGTTCGCACATGCCAAGGTGATGTTTAGTTTGTTAGTGGCATGCTCATCTTCCTCTGTAGGAGCTGAAGAAACTTATTCCAAAATCGGCAGTAGGGACCCTGTCATCCAACTCCAGTAACGTCATCCAGCTCATCATTGACGCTTACAATGTGAGTACTGTCACAGAAAGTGACCGGTGTGACCCCGCACCCAAGGATCTACTGTAATACCTAATATCAATATGGCCTCGTTCCCAGGGCTTACTGTCATGCCTACAAGTGTTTGAGTCTTTAATGCATAAATTGTACTTTTGCTGAGATGTACGTCACTTTGGACAAAAGCATTTGCTAAATGAATAAATGTAAATGTAAATGTCTGGGAATGAAGGTTAAAAATTGTTTCCTACTGTTTTTAAACATTAGTTTGAAAAGTATCAATATACCCTTGAGCAAGGTACTTACCCTAAATTGCTCCAGTAAAATTACCTGGCTGTATAAATGGGTAAATGATTGTAGCCTTAACATTATAAGTTGCTTTGCAGAAAAGCGTCAGCTAAATGAATGAATGTAAAAAGAATCACTAAACTGCCAGAGAAAAGAAAATCTGTTTTTTTCATAAACTTGAGGTCTTTACTTGCTCAACTAGTGCTATTTGACTAAGGTGTGTTTGTCCACCAGTCTCTGTCCTCAGAGGTGATCCTGGAGAACAGCAAGCTCCCTAAGGGGGTGAACATCGCATACACCGCCTACTGCAAGAACGGTGTGGTCCAGGATGGCGAGGATGGCAGGAAGTGTGTCAACATCTCCATCGGAGATGCAGTGAGTGGTCAAACGTTCAAAGGAGCCTTCTGCCCTTTTTGGGGCAGTGGGATTGCGTACTGACACGTGGAAGCGGTGCCTTTCAGGTGTCTTTCAACATCAACATCACGGCGCACGAGTGTCCAAAGGACAACAACTCACAGACGGTCAAGATCAAGCCACTGGGTTTCAACGAGGAGGTGGAGGTCGTCCTTAAGTTCATCTGCCAGTGCGAGTGTCAGCATGAAGGCATACCCAACAGCCCGCTGTGCCACAACGGCAACGGGACCTTCGAGTGTGGAGCCTGCAGGTATAGTCCTCCCGCCTGGACGCAGCTGTATTTGCTGATTGGTTGAATGTATCTCCTACCCCACATTTCATTAGTTCAATCGGTGTGGCGTGTACCTCATTCTGTTGTCCAGGTGTAACAAAGGGCGCACAGGCCACATGTGCGAGTGCAGCACGGAAGAGGTGAACACCGAGGACCTGGATGGCAACTGTCGCCGCGACAATGGCTCCGAGATCTGCAGTAACAACGGCGACTGCATTTGCGGCACGTGCGAGTGTAAGAAGCGGGAGAACCCAGAGGAGCGCTACTCGGGAAAATACTGCGAGTGCGACAACTTCAACTGTGATCGCTACGACAACAAGCTGTGTGGAGGTGAGGTGCTGCGCCGGGCCCACCAACCTCCACACCGTCCCCTGTCCCGCCCTCCCTTTCAGTTGTTGGTCCTTTCTTCCCCGTTGATGGTTTTTACACCATTTGGGTCTCAGGACACGGCCGCTGCGAGTGCAGGGTGTGCATCTGTGATGCCAACTACACGGGCAGTGCCTGCGACTGTCCACTGGACACCACACCCTGCTTGGCTGCCAACCAGCAGATCTGCAACGGGCGCGGCGTGTGCGAATGCGGCACCTGTAGGTGCACCGACCCCATGTACCAGGGCCCGACTTGCGAGACGTGCCGCACCTGCCCCGGCATCTGCTCCCAGCACAAGTGAGTCTCCTCCTTTCAGCACTCCCACAGGGGCATAATGGTTAAGGCTGTGAAAGATCCCAGGTTTAAATCCCTCTTCCTGCTGTAGTACCCTTGATCAAGGTACTAACCCTGAATTGATATAGTAAAAATTACCCAACTGTATTAATGAGCAGATAATTGTCAGTAGCTTAACAGTGTAAGTTGCTTTGGAGGAAAGTTATCAGAGTAAATTAAATGTGAATTTGAATGAGCCCCCCTGGCCTGTCCCCCAAGTGGAACGAGCCACAGCCCATTCTTTTTGTTTGACACTATCCGCCTGTGTTGACCACACCTTATGTGGACCGCAGGGACTGCGTACAGTGCAGGGCCTTTGGCAGCGGCGAGAAAGAGAAGACATGTGAGGAGGACTGCCGCTACCTTGATCTCATCATCGTGGAAAACCTGAGTGAGCTCCCTGAGTCCACACATCCCACCTGCAAAGAGCGCGCTGACAACGACTGCTGGTTCTACTACACCTACTCAGTCAACGGCACCCAAGAGATAGTTCATGTGGTCAAGGACCAGGGTGAGCATTGCATTCTGGGGCAAACACCTCATCTCTACTTCTGTTATTGTTGGTGGATCTTCTGGAAATCCAGACAAATAAATGATGCTTTGCTGTCTCCGGCAGACTGCCCCAAGGGACCGGACATCATCCCTATCGTGGTGGGCGTGGTGGCGGGCATCGTGCTCATCGGCCTCGCCCTGCTGCTCATCTGGAAGCTGCTCATGATCATACATGACCGCCGCGAGTTTGCCAAGTTCGAGAAGGAGAAGCTAAATGCCAAATGGGACACGGTGAGGCGCTTAGCTGGGGGAGTACATCAGAGCCAATCCTCGGGACTGTGAATTTTCCTCTTTAAGTGGACCTTTATGGGATAAAATGATTAAACAAGCCCGTTCTGTTTGTGTGAACATATTAAACATGTAATATGCTCAGTAGAACTATTAATCATTAGCGAATGAAAAGGTGTCAGCTAAACATTAAGCGGCATTAATTTTAATTCGCTGAATATCTGTTGAATGAATGTAAATATAACACACGCACACATTGGCTAAAACTGCTTGTCCTGAGATGGGTCGCGGCAAACCGGAGCTTAACCCGGCAACACAGGACACAATGCTGGAGGGGGCGGGGGACGCACCCAGGACGGGGCGCCAGTCCATTGAAAGGCACCGCAACCGGGACTCGAACCCCAGACCTGCCAGAGAGTAGGACCCAGCCAAAGCCGCTGTACCACTGTGCCCCCGTAACTATAAAGGTGTAAAATAAATTATATTTGCAGTTGTGGCAGGAAAATGTGTGTTTTTCAGAGTTCAAATAAATAAGACAAACTGCAGTGTTGTACATGGAATAAAAGAACACAGAGTGGGATGTTTGTGCTACTATTAGTGCTGATATTAGTGGGATATTAGCATCCCTTAGTCCCATAGAATTGACCTCTTTGGCTCCAATGAACCAAAGCAAAACACTGATCAAACTAAGATATTTGGTAAAAAATTTACACAAATCTTAAGGAAGTTCCATTAAGCAATGGTACAAACTGATTCATTTAACACTTATTTAATTTTGTAATGGCAAACTTTTGCAGCATGGCTTGCACCTGAATGACCTCCAGCAGAGAGCGGACGTAGCTTTTTCTAGAGTGCAGTATACGAGTGGGACAAACAGTGTAAAGTGCAGTTACATTATTCATGTAGCAGGATGTTGCAGTACTGGATATACAAACATTGAAAGCCTCATCCTGTTATGGGGGACAGCACTGAAAATAATTCAACACAGAACATTTAACTCACACACACTGTCTGAAACCGCTCGTCCCACGTGGGGTCGCGGGGAGCCAGAGCCTAACCCGGCAACACAGGGCGTAAGGCCGGAGGGGGAGGGGACACACCCAGGACGGGACGCCAGTCCATTGCAAGGCACCCCAAGCACGACCTGAACCCCAGACCCACCGGAGAGCAGGACCCGGTCAAACCCACTGTGCCACTGCGCCCCCTCTTAACATTTAACTCATTATACGTCATCATTTTGGAGAAGTTCAACACACATTTTATTTCCAGTTCTTTCACCTGAGTGGTATTGTCTGTTCTTGGGTTTATCAACAACACGGATCCCTGTTATAAAATGAACAATTTTAATGAGCACTTATAAGGCACGCCAGGACAAGACGTTGGGTGGCATCGGGTCTGAAGGGTTTCCAAGGCGACCCACTCACCTTCTTTGTTTGTGTCGTTCTAGGGAGAGAACCCCATCTACAAGAGTGCCGTGACGACCGTCATCAACCCAAAATACGAGGGAAAGTGACGTGGTCGCAACCCTGTGGGGTCTGCTGGTGTGCAGACGAGAAGGGGGGTTGCTGTTTACTCTTAAACTGTTTGTAAAACCACAGTGTGATAGCTGTTAGTATTCCCACCACTGCAGCATGTTTACCAACCATATGTCTTTAATTCTTAGCAAAGGTAAATTTTGTGTATGTCCGTTTTAATATCCTAATTGTTCGGTCAGAAGGACTTACTTGTTCATCCCGGAGTCGTCGGACTGTGTCCCTCGCCAGAGACTCGGCCCGGAGGGACGAAGGACCGTTGAGAAAGTTAATTCTGTACAAGCTGTGAGATGAGCTGTCTTCATGCCTGCTTTGTATGACATGCGGACAAAAAAATCAGCCAAGGGGCTCAGAATGTGACCCCAGCGTGGAGAACAGTTCTGTGTTGTTTGCTTGGAACGGTCGGCTGAATTTTGTCTTAATACAGAGATACGTGTGTCTGCTGAACTACTGAATTTCATGCGAAGAAACCGGTGTTGGTCAGAATTACTGGCGGCTTCATCCTCATGAAAGCAGGTCTTTTCCAGTTTTTGTGAGGACGAAGCCACCAAGAACTCAATCACATTATGTCAACCTATTGGGGTTCGCCGTTATCGTACCGTAGTCCTTGGTTGTTTTTTACATCCCTGGTTCCCATGTTTTAGGTGTGTTCTTAGCTAAGGAAGTTCAGATCAAGCCATTCTGTTTCTTTTCTGAAAGAGGAGTGAGTGTGAAGATGCTGCTTTTTAATTACTTTAAATTCCAGATCTGTATCTGCACTACACAAGCCAGAATCTTGTTTATAAGGGCCGTTTCCACTTCTGCTGTTTTTCTGTTGTATTCGGTTTTGTTGAGAAGTTATTTATTAAATAAACTCCAAAAAATGTCTAATATTGTGCCAGGGCGTCGTGTCCTATTAACCTTAATAGCTACGTGTTTAGCAAACTTATGAAAAAGGGCTTGCATACAGTACGTCGTCACCACTAGATGATGCTGCTGCTGCTGCTGCTGCTGCTGCTGCTGCTGCTATTAGTGCCTCCCTTGCTGATATAATTTAACACACTTCAGATATTACCATATTATCAAACATTGCGGTACCATTTATTTGTTCATTTTAGTTTGGTCGTAATGTGATTTTAATGACTGGTGTTTTTGATCATTTATAAGTTTATGTTGCTGTCAGTATGGATTTCTCTCATTTTACCTCTGTTGCCTGTGATATATAAAAACTGTCTCTTCCTTGGCAGAGATCATCCGTTGGGCCACGTTATTGTGCTGAGTTTGTAAGTACACCGTGAGCTGGGGTTCCATCTCAGTAGGAATCTACCTGCAGTCCAGACAAGATGCCTGGTGCAGATGCAGAGAGCAGGTGCGCAGTGCCTCCACAGGGGGTGTCTGTCAGGTCAGCTGACCACTGTGCCATGGTGCAATGGGGGCAGGACTGGGAGTACCAGGGTAACAGAGCTCACAATGTCAGGAAGCTGGAAGTGGGGGCAACTCTGCATAGTGTGGTACTGTACTGTCCGCTATAGAGTAACCAGACACCGGGACAGCAGGGGGCATAGTGGTCAAGAACAGCTGGAGTTTCAGCCAGGGCCCAGCTATAGTGTCTCTTATTATAGTACTTACTCTGAACTGGTCTAGTAAAGATAACCTTGTGCCATGAATGCATCATATACTGCAATTTATTTTGCATTAAAGTGTCACCTAATAATAATAATAATAATAATAACAATAATAAAAAAAGAAACCACTGAACTGCACTAGCTGGTTTCTATGTAGCGCTGCTACTATTTATTAATTTACAGTATTTGACCTTTTTTTCCAAGGTGACTGACAATGTGAGGTTTGTACAATAAGATACTTGTAATTACTGACCCATTTATACAGCAGGGTCATTTTTACTGTGTCATTTCGGGGTAAGTACCTTGATTAGAGGGACAATCTTGTGTTTATTATATTTTCAGGGTCCGTTAGCTTCACGGTGATGCGTAGCTCTAAGACGACTCGGTGAAGAACATTGCAGTGAGTTTTGTGCAGAGATGACTGGCGTGTTCTTTTATCATAAAAATATGTCCCTGTCAGTATAAATTCTGTCTGGTTCCTGCTTTTCCTGTCCCCCCCCTCCACTGCGCTGTCCCTGTCGCCCGTCGACTCTGCCGCCATCCTTAAAACTGGCCTGATTTCATTTAGCATAACGGAGATCAATTATTATCCGCTGAGAGGTTTCTAGAAAAGGATGAAAATTCATATTATACTAATTGTATGATAATTCATCATAATAAATTAAATTTTAGCCCAGCCCACTCATTCACACCTACAATATAAGAAAAACAGACTAGGCACATCAGGTGTAGGTCAGCAAGATGGAACAACAGGTAGCACTGGTGCCTCACAGCTCCCGGATTTGTATGTTCTCCTCGTGTTCACATGGGTTTCCTCCACGTGCTCTGGTTCAGTCCCACAGTCCGAAGACGCACTGTCCCATCTCTTCGGCAGTTCGAATCTCTGAGGCTTCTGGTCCCAGCATGACTGCTGCATTTTCGCTAAATTATTTAGCAGGTTTTGATCAATAATCATGCTGGTCCTTGCAAGGCCTCTTAACCTGGACATAAACCTCACAATAGAGCTGAACCCTCTTTCCATCATCATACCAAAATACCGGCTACTTACATACACATACATAAGTATTATACGTGAATAAATGAGCATTGATGTTCCTCTTTTGTATTTCTACATGAAGCTGATTTAATGGAATTAGTATTAGGCAGTGACCATGGCATTAGTATATTAATGAAAGTGACCGGTGATTAGCATATTCATAGAGAGTCACAAGTGCATTTTAATGTATTTGTAGCCAGTCACCACTTCATTAACATATTTGTAGGCCGTTACCAGTGCATTAGTACTGCATTTGCAGGTTGTGGCCAGTGACTTAGCGTGTTCATTTTGTATTGGTCCATCACCATGACCGTTTACATGTCGCTTCAGAGCTCAGTAAATGCCTACAAAGTTGTGTCCTACAGGAAGTATTACATTATATTACATTATTACATTACATGTGCGTTATGAAATAAATAGAGGAGGGTAGGTCATGTTGGCCCTGAAGATCCATTTGAGCAGCATCTCATTTCCTCTGTGCACCACTCTAGGGGCTGGTGGCACCGTGTTTACAGTGATTGGTTCACGATGACTCAAGGGCAGCAGATGACACTTAGGATGACTGGCATTTTCATCAGTTCAGTGACTCGAGCTCTGTTATGACTGTATTATTACACGGCAAAGGATCGTACAGGAAGCAACTTGGACTTTTTTCTTTTGCTTGAGGTTCAACGTCCTGGTCACTGGTCTTGAAACTCAGTTCAGAGATTGATGGTACAATATAGTTTCAAGTTTTAGTATCATGAGCTGTGACATTTTCTCCAAGGTGAATGACAATGAGAGGTTTGCACAATAAGCTACTTCTAATGACTGACCCATTTATACAGCAGGGTAATTTTTACAGTATCAATCTAGAGTAAGTACCTTGACCAGCAAGGGTACTACAGCCAGAGGTGGGGATCAAACCTTTGGCAAAGGCAGTAGCTCTACCACCATGCAACCAGCTGCCCCGTAATAATAATAATAATAATAATAATAATAATCATCATCATCGTCGTCGTTAAGCAGTATAATAGGTAGGTTGCGTGTTCCCCAAGCGCTTGAGCCCCCAACTCAATTCGTTCAGGCGCGTACAACACTGACGATGAACTTTCTCAGTGGAGTGACGTCATCAGCCCCGATGCGCCCCGATTGGTTCCGATGTGCCCCGATTAGCCCCGATCCGCCCCGATGTGCCCCTCCACAGGTGATTGGTGGCCTCGGCCGTCCAATGGCGCAGAGACTCCCTTTCATCCTCAAACTTGTTCCCCGTCGGCCGAGGGTCCCTGTGTCTCCGACTGCTTCTCCGTCTTCTCGGACCCGGGGCCGCCGGCTGGGACCCCTCCTCCCTCCCTCCCTCCCGCCAGGCAGAGCCGCCGCTCGCCGCGCCGGACGCTGGCGGAGCCCGATCTGTGAGTGTGACACGTTGCCGAGGAAGGGCGCGACAACGTTGAGGCAACATTGTATCAACATCCGCACAACGTTGTTATCATGTATCCGCGCGGCGTCCGCCGGTCGCGCGCTGCGAGCCGCATCGCTCGAGACTCCGCGCTGCGTGCGGTGGATCATGGGCGCAGTCCAGCGTGGCGGAGCCATGGGGTGAGTCGGTGTGTGTGTGTGTGTGTGTGTGTGTGTGTGTGTGGCGTGTTGTGTGACGGTCATGGTTCGGAGGAGGAGGACGCGCGGGTGTGTGTCCACGCGCCGGGGGGAGGGAGTCGTATCGACGATGCGATGGAGAACAGCTCCCGCCTGCGATGAGAGGACACGGTTAGCACACGGCTAATGCTGCCCGTGGATTCGTCACTCGTATCTCGTCAAAGTGCTAAAGCGCGGACACACACACAGCGCGCAGTCGCGGGCTCGCGCGCATCACACACCCGTCACGCGCGCCGCCTTTTGTCTGTCCGAACGGTTCGCTGGCGCTGATGATGGTGGGAAAAGGAAAAGTTGTGTCCGTCCAGCTGCACTTCTTTTCAGGTGAAAACACGCAGCCGCACGCATCACGCACACATCTCGCGCATAGAGTGCTCGCGGCATGGTGGTGTGCCCATGATCGTGCTTCACACACACACGTAGCACACGTGTAACAAACCACGCGAGTCACATCTGTGTGTGCATCGTCCTGTTTTCTCTGACTCGTGTCGTTGTGTGTGTGTGTGTGTGTGTGTGTGTGTGTGTGTGGAATCCAACAAGTCCACGCGACATCCCTTCCTTGGACACCACTCCTGCATTCACGTCTCGCACCGTGGACCGTGGATTGATGACCGTTTATTGCGGACAGTCTCTCGATTGATGACTGCGTGGACTTTGTCCCTGCCGGGTGTCCAGTGTGGACTCTGTCTGCCATCTCCACCCATTTTCATAATGCAACAACTTCTAACTCCACATTGTCCTCTACTGTCTTCCTTCATCCCCCGCTGTCCCTCATCCGCTGTCCCTCATCCCCCCCCACCCCAACGCTCTTCAATCCACACTACCTACCTCAGGGTTCTCACACACCTGTTTCTTCCTGAGGTTTCCTGGGGGGGGCAACAGTTTATTCCCATCAGTCCCTCAAGGGGGTGCTCTGCGGCTCAACCCGGCTTTCGAACCCACAGCACTTCCTGCACCGTGGCCCTTCGGGAGCTCCACTCCAGCCCGGTCCCTTTCCTACATCCCATAATTTAACAACAATGGTAGCGAGCAGTGAGTCTTTGGCTGAACTGGGTCAGCAGGTGGCGTAGCAGTTATTCACCGCACAAAACAGCCCCTGTTCTATAAATTGATAAATCAGTGTATCTTAGTGCGCGAAACTAATACTGTAAGTGAGATTGGAGAAGTGTCGGATGAATAAAGTAAATGATGATGATGATGATGATGATGATGATATTAATAACTATAGATGATGCAGTGCAGGCAGGACTGTCCTCCATCTGTCTCTGTGCGCTTGGTTTCTCTCTGAAAATCGAAGCTCAACTCTGCCGTGTACTTACTCGGGGTTCGAACACTTGCGTATTTATTATATTTTCAGGGTCCGTTAGCTTCACGGTGATGCGTGGCTCTAAGACGACTCGGTGAAAAACACCGCAGTGAGTTTTGTGCAGAGATGACTGGCGTCTTCTTTTATCATAAAAATATGTCCCTGTCAGTATAAATTCTGTCTGGTTCCTGCTTTTCCTGTCCCCCCCCCCTCCACCGCGCTGTCCCTGTCGCCCGTCGACTCTGCCGCCGTCCTTAAAACTGGCCTAATTTCATTTAGCGTAACGGAGATCGGTTATTATCCGCCGAGAGCCTTCTAGAAAAGGGGAAAATCTAGCCCCTCCCATTCTTTCAGATTAGTTAAAGTACACCGGGAGCGGAAGGTTGCCGTGGTGGAGCTGCAGGTAGCGCTGGTGCCTCCTAGTTCCTGGGTTGTGGGTTTGAATGCAGGTCGGTCTGTGTGGATTTTACGTGTTCTGTGTTCATGTGAGTTTCCTCCATGTACTCTGGTTTCCTCCCACACTCAAAAGGCATGTTTCAGGTGAATTGATGACTCTCCGTTTCCCTTTGTGTGTGAGTGTAAGAGAGAGCTGGACTGCTGTCCATCCAGGGTGTACCCTGCCTCACACCCTATGTTTTTTGGGATTGACTCTGGACCACAGATGCCCTCCACTGGACAGCTGAGGTAATGAGGCAACGATCAATAACAAGCGGTTATTGATGATGGATGGAACTTGACCGCAGTTCTAAAGGGCTCCTGCAGGCATCCTTCTGGTTGTTGTTTAACTCCAAACTCAGAGCAGTCAGCCACCTGTGACCATAATGCCCATGTTGGTCTTTTTCTTAAACCTTTGCCATGTTGTATTAAACGACAAAAATAGGAAATGTCACATGATCCCATTTAAAAATGTTGCTGCCGTTGGACAGGTCTGGACCGCACGGCTGACGAGTCTCATCTGCGTGTTCCGTCCACTGGTTTGATGGAGTGTTTCGCGTGGCCCCGTCTGACCCTGCGTGACACGGCAGAGCGGCAACCCACTTCCGGTCCCTACCTGGGTGCTGTGGCTGTGGAGGGGTCGCCGAGGTCGAGGAAGCGGAGCAGGCGTGAACGCAACGACTCGGTGACCTGCTCGTGGGACGACTTGTCAGCAGGAAGGTGGACGTAACCAAACTCACCTGCTGGAGTGTACCCCCCCCACCTCAGCCTTGCGCCGGGTGGTTCTCGAATAGGCTCTGGACCCCCACGACCCTGACCAGAACTAGTGTTTAATGAAGATGGACGGATGGATGTGTTTTTTTTTTTTTTTTTTTTTTTTTTTTAAGTTTGCTGGATGGTGTATGATGATTTTCCCCACATGGTTTGTGGGGTGGATTGCATGGTGTTTTCCCCTGGTTTGCATTTATTCAGGGTGGTTTGCTAGGTGTTTTTCAGTTTTTTTTTTTTCTTCTCTCTCCTGCCAGATGGTTTAGTTAGTTAGTTAGTTTGGGAAAGTAGGTGCTTTGTATGGGGGTGTTCCACAGTATTTAGCTGGGTAGTTTGCTGGGTGGGTTACTTGGTTTGCGAAGTGTTTCTACTGAGTTATTTGCCAAGTCCCCCCGTCCCCCCCCCAGTTGATTTGTGATTGGTTTACTGGGTGTTTTTGAAATGTGTGTGTTGAGCTGTGCGTAGAGCTCAGCATTACGGGACAGGAAGCCCACGGGCAGGCGGCAGCAGGCCAGTTGTGCTCTTCGCTGCCCCATAATGCCAAGCTCTACGCACAGCTCAACGCACGCGTTTCAGGACCGAGATCCAAGACTAGGACCATCCGCCGTACTTTGAAAATGAAACATCCAAGAACACGACATGAGTGGGTGTCCAGCTCATCGCCCGGCTCCAGCCGGTGTGTTTCGGTGCCTTTCCCTTCCCCCCCCCCCCCTTGTGGCGGAGGAGTTTCTCTGAAAGAAAAACCAGAAGGTGCGGTGGTTCGAGCTCAGCCTCTGATCCTAAGGCTGCAGGTTTTAATCCCAGGAGGGGCTTCCGTAACCGGCGACGCTGAGCTTGTTGCAGCGGCGGCCCCTCGAACATCACACATCAAACACGAGGCAAAGAGCCAAGTCGAAACGCATTTGTGACGGTTGACGCCACGCGGCCACCTGTTGGAGACGTTGGCTTCCGGCCGCTTTGCATGAGCGCGGCGCGCAGCCGTTTCAGGTGCCACTGCGGTGGGGTCGCGCTGCCTGGGTGAGTGGAACTGACTCCTGTCGACACCGGACTACCTGTTCGTATGTGTACTTTTTTTACCGGTATTCCCTCTGCTTTATACCACGTTTACTGGTTTTGATCGTCGGCAGCAGTACTAAGGCGCCACGATGAATAAGGATGTTCAGGAGTTACTCAATGTTTCTGAAACTTTCTCCTGTACAGGTGCTGATGAGGACCTTTGCTATGGGGGACATGGATGCGGTTCCGGAACGTTCCTCCACGCTGGCGTTTGGATCGCAGTCGGACCCTTTTTGTCCGATTGACAGAGGTAAGGTATTCCTGTGCTTTCTGAGCTGCTCACCGGGCCGTTTTGCCAAGTCCCATCGCTAAATTGTGCAACTGAGAAAAAGGACACCTTGGTTGCTCCCATTATAAGGAGCAGAAATCTGCCAAAATTTTCAACCAGTTCAGCACCAGGGAAGATTTTGCTTCCCTGGTGCTGAACTGGTTGAAAATTTTGGCAGATTTCTGCTCTTTATAACAGGCTTATATGAAGGTTGTTTGTTTAGCGAGTTGTTGCAGAAGAATGTGAAATAGCCACAGTGCGCACACAGTTTAAAAGGCGTTCGAGCTGCTTTATTTACATTTACAAATGTGTTTGCAGGGAATATGTGAGAAATGGCCTCATTTCTGCAGTTACGGTACTGGTGTGAAAGGTAATAGATTCCGTGGATTGAAAAAAGACGGTATTTGTTGTTTTAAGCTTTGCTGAGTTCTAACTGAGCATAAACACTTTAGGCAAAGTTCAGTTTCCTCCAAAGTGTCACTTTGCCAGTTTAGTTAGTTGGTCGTCGTCATGTAAACTGCTGTGGCGAATCGAGTGCCTTCACATCTTTGCTGCTCTTGGTGAAAATCTACAGGATTCATTTCACTGTCAGTAGGGGGCGTAGTGGTGAGAGCTCTCACCTTGTATTCAAGACCTGGGTTTGAATCCCCACCCCTGCCGCGTTATCCTTGAGCACCACCACTGCGTTACATGCGTACCAACTCGAACCTGACCCATAGCGATTACTCAAGCGAGGAACGTAGGTGGGTTGCCAGGTCCTTCCTCTGCATGTTGGGGGAGGCAAACGCAGGGAGAAACGCGGAGTCGCCACACATCCCAAGCAGGACTCGAACCCCAGACCCGCCACACAGGGAGGCACCGGTCAAGCCCACCACCCGGTACCTACTCTGAATTCATGCAGTAAAAATTACCCAGCTGTTGAAACGGGGGAATTGCTGTAAGTATCTTAGTATACAAACTTCACTCTGTAAGTCACTTTGTTAGATGAGTCTATATACTTGTACAGCAGAATGTGTGTGGAAATGCTGCGTGTCGTTTTAAATCCCACCTGCAGAGGGAGACATTTCCCATCTGTGGGGCATCATCGGAACAAGCGCAGCCTCACAGCGAGTGTGGAAACGCAGTAATGATATTTTTTTTCCTGTGACATTGGGGAAAAAAATGCATCCGAATTAATTTGTGCATTCAGAGGACGCTAACTCTTGTTATATTTCCTTTCCTTTAAAAGATGTGCCTTTTTTTTTTAATCACGACACCTACGTGGTGAAGTTTAATCATGCAGCAATACGAACACCAACTTCTTTCGCGTGTAGAAATCCGGTTTTGGAAAAGGGCTTTTCTTTCGTCGTTTTGCGCAGCACGTCCAATCGGGATGTTTATAACTAGGAATGCGGGCACGAGCGGCGCGCACCTTTTCCCCCCGGCATTCGAACTGAGGGGTGTGTCCGGCTGGGCGGGTCATGGGCGGGGCTTCCATCGCTGCTCGTGTGAAAGTGTGTGAAACGGGCCCCGCCTCTGTCGGCGCGTCTGCGACCGCGCATGCGTGCGAAGCCGCGTGGGAATGGCTGTCGGCGGCTCAGGCAGGGGGGGTTGGGCCGCTTGTAGCGAACCGAGAGCTGAAGAGTTTTTAATGTCCGCCATGTTGGCCATGGCGTATTGAGCCAGGGAGAGAGAGCGGAGCGACTGTGGAAAGAGACCGAAAGAGAGCGACCAAGATCCGGGCCTTTTCGGGCTCCGCTCGCGTCGCCATTTGTGTACATGCATTTCTACCAATCGAACAATTGACTATCGGAGAACGCCACAGACCCATCAATGAGAACTCTAACCGGGACAGTTTTGAATTCTAGGGGATCGGATAGATTTATTCTGCATCTCGAATTATAAAAAAATGAGTAAATTGTCTTTTCGGGCGCGGGCGCTGGACGCTTCCAAGCCACTACCCGTCTTCCGCTGCGAGGACTTGCCCGACCTGAACGAATATGCGTCCATTAACCGGGCAGTACCGCAGATGCCGACTGGGATGGAGAAAGAGGAGGAATCGGTACGTTACCTCGTCAAAAAGTCTACATTTTGCTATAATCCCGGTTTTCGCATTATTAGGGGCGCCCCTCTCGTCTGCGCAGGTTTGCACAAAATGGCCGCCATTTCTCCTCCTCGCAGAAAGACGGTCATTTTGCCGCAAAGACACCGAGCTAAGTGAGTCTGGACGTCGGGGTCCGACCCATGGCCGTGTGCTGGTTCTGAAACGTGTACCAGGTTCTGGTTGTAGCGGTTTGTTTTGCCTGGAAATGGTTTGGAGAACACAAAGGGGTCACGTGACCGCGCCCCAGTCCGCCATTTTGTCGCCTTTCTCCTGCCTCGGGTGGGCCTCGGCGTGGCGCGCGGCGGGCGGGGCGGGACGGAAGGCCGCGCGGTGGCGCTCGCGAGCCACAGCGGCGGCATACCGACGAGGGAGGCGCGCGCGCACGCCGGCCCCCACGTGCTTGTCAGTCGCCTCCGTCCGAGAAAGTGCGGGATTTTTAACGTCTGTTAAGTTAATGTTATTAAAAACTAAACGGTAACGTAATGAAACAGTTTGTTTTGATTTATTTCTGTCGGTGTTTCTCTATGGTTCGAGTTCGGGAGCCAATGTGTGTATTAATTATGAAAACATCGATCGATAACATCACGTAGCGACGCAGCATCCATCCATTGATTGACGTGCTTTTGCCTGGTTTCCTCAGGTGCCCATGTTTTTATACTATGTACGTGACATTACTGTTGTTTTTGGCTGCTGATAATGTCCTGCTGTGTGAATGCGTAAACACAGAGTAATTGAGTAGCTTCAGACTCTCTGGTGCTTTGGGGAAAAAAGTGTCATACATGATGTCAACGTAATACATCTGGTGTGTGTGTGTGTGTGTGTGTGTGTGTGTGTGTGTGTGTGTATATATATATATATATATATATCAGGTAGGTACTTTGTGGCACGTGGCTGTGTTTTGATGTGCCGGCGGGGAGGGCTGATGCTCAACCAGACCAGTTTTCTTGTGACTCAGATCGAGCTCAGTCGTTTCTCACTCCTGCTTTTGGCTTGTCGCTTGATCGATGTAAATTTCCCTCGCACGGGACTCAGCCGTGTGAACCTTGCTGCTGATTTTGGACCATTTGCTGTGTCCGCTCGCAGCCTGGGACAGCGTTGCCAGCCGAAGGACCGGGTCCTGACTTCTTGTGTACAGGACACGTGTGAAAAGACCACATTAACCAGTGCAGCACAGTTTGCAGTGGAACGTGATCTGCATTTAAATTTAAAGTACTGTCAGGATTGTCGCTCTGTTTCATTGTTGAGTTCGAGGTCCCAGTGTCGACAGCGACTGCAAGCTGTCAAGAAGGTGTCTGGAATTCCTCTCCAGCCTTCTCTGTTTTTGTGTTTTGTTGAATGAATGATGAAGCACGTTGGCTTTGTCCCTGTTTTTATTTAAAATCTCATAGTAGCTGGCTGAGGGCAGTCTGTTACAAGGATTGCGGCGTACCAATGAAGACTGTTAGTCCCCCTCTTCCGCAAAGTCAGTCACTTGGTCCATATTGTACGTCTCCTGACAAGTGCAAAGGTGCTGCATGCCTGGAATCTGTTGTCACCTGAGTGAGAGGATTATGGGTGTGTTGATGTAAACAAGTTGTTGGCAGAGCTCACTGAGACCACCTGCCTCTTGTGTGTTGACAGACCCTTCAGGGTAAAGCCTCCAGTACCTTGATCTGTACCCGAACGGTTGGGCTGCAGTCTTGGCTACTTTGCTGGGATGCTGGATGCAAAGAGCTGGGTGCAAACGGGGGTTTGGTTCTGGTTCTGAAAGTAAAGATTGATTGCGATGTGAAATTATACGTATATGCTGGCTGCTCAAAACAGCTTGTACTTTACATTTTTATTTCATTGAACATGTGAATGATTTGTGTGTGTGTGTGAGAGAGAGAGAGAGGGAGAGAATTGCCCTGTGATGCACTGGTGTTCTGTCCAGGCTGTACCCTGCTTCACATTTCCTGAATGTGTTTCAGGCCCTTATGACCCTGCACTGTACAAGTGGGTATTGAAGATGGGGGGGGGGGGGGGGGGGGGGGGGGTGCGCAGCTGAAGTTCTTGATTCTGTGTTAAGACTGCAAAGCTTTCAGTGGATGAACTTGCTGGGACGTGTACCAGGTTAGGGTTCTTTAACTACTGCTTTAGCTGGTGGCTGTAATGGTGCATCTCAGGAATATCTGCAACGCTGTGCCTCTTTCTCATGGCTTTCTCCCATGCAGCTCAGGCTGTGTTACAAAGAAGTTGTCTTAGTGCAGTTAAATTGGGTAGCTGGTAGTGTAGTGGTAAAAGCTGCTGCTTTTGGGGCCCTAAGGTTTGAATCCCATCTTGAGCTGTTGTACACGTGAACAAAGTACTTATCCTGAAATTGCTCCGGTAAAAGTTAGATAGTTGTATAAATGGGTAAACAGTTGCAAGTAACATGATATTGTAAGTGCCTTTGGAGGAAAGCATCCGCTAAATGAATAAATGTAAATTAACCTTACTGCGTGTGTTTGTAGGGTGGTCATAAGTAAAATACAATATTGTTTGCAGTTTCCTTCAGTTTCCCTCACAGTTGAGGAATGTTTTGTGGTCATGTCAGGTGCTCCCCAGTGGCACTGTCCATTTGCCATGCTGTGGTCCCTACAGGCGAGATTGATGTTGTGGCGGGGGTGGAGTGTCTGGTTCGAAGGGGGCAGGCCAATTGTCAGCAAGTCCTGCTCATTGCATAATTCTAGGTTGTGACAGCTGGGAGGTGGTGCTGAACTTGATTCTGTGGCAAGAGCTACTCGCCAGCCTGACCGTGTGACCGACTGCCCTTTGCCTGCGGGTTCATGGGTGACTGTAACAGTCCAAGCGCTGTTGGACAGAATGGGCTTTAATTGTGCCAAGCTGGATTGCAGTGAGTGAACACTTGGTCAGTGTACACCGTTTGTTACCCGCAGAATATGAAGGTAAACTTATCTTCTTGCAGATTTTCAGTGGGATATTTTGAATGTTGATGTTTCAAATGGTCAGATTGCTGGAATTACTCTTACTATAATGAGTGTCAGACACTTTGCTTTAAAACAAATTTTTAAGCTCCACAGTGATTTACCCATTTGTGCAGCAGGGTAATGGTTACATTGATTGCATGAATTCAGAGGAAGTGCCTAGATGAATGGGACTTCAGCAGTATTGTTGATTTGAACCTAGGTTTTTGAATGCTCTAACCATTACACCCCCTGCTGTTTGCTCTAAAGACATACGGTGCCAAAAGTGGGTGGTGGTTGACCTCCTTGTGGTATACCACCTTAAATCAGATTTGGGCCTCCAGTGGGAATGTTTTACAGTCGTGTTTGTAGTTGGACCTTTTGTGAATGTTGGTTATTCTTGATCTGGACTGTGATCAGCTGTCTTTATGGGTATTATAAAAGTGTATGAAAAGGTTTAAGCATTTGCATTGTCAATTGCTTTGTAAGTAAGGAGGATGTGAGATGCTGAATATGGTAATTCTCTGTGGGATTAGATAAGCAGCAGACTTGTGGGAATGTTGATCAGAACCACAGTTTAGTGTTTTAGTAATGATGATTTTAACCTTTGTTTTGTTTTATGGCTCCCTTGGAGCTTGAGTGCATAATTTTGCCTTAAAGCAGTGAAGACCAGTTGATTTTGTTGTTTGCGTAGTTATCCTCATTTCATCATTTGTTATAAAGTTATCTGGAGCTCTTTTAATGCTAATGTATGCTTTACCCTGGTCTTCTGCTCAGGGCACTCGTGGTTGAGAAACATTGGTTCTCTGTGTGTGTGTGTGAGAGAGAGTTATTCAGAGCTGCCAGGATAAAGCTGCAGATGTTCATTAAGAGCTGATGAGATGAGTTACCTTTGGGGGGAGGCGGGTCTGTCTTAATGCAGGCTTCTCTTTGCAAATGTATTGTAAATATTTTTTGGCTTATCTGACTCATTCCTCTGGTGAGGTTGTACATTAAGCCATTTGCAGATGCTTATCAATTTAAGTAGCTGAATTTACTGCGTAGGGAGTAAGTACAGTAGGTGGGATTTGAACAGGGCATTTCTGCATTATAAGGTGATGGCTCTAACCACTGTGCCACCTGCTCCTTTAAGATCTGATTGTCAGTGGGGTGATGAGGGTGTGTTTCTGTTGAACTCTGGTGTTGAATGGTTGATGGGCCTGTTTACAGATGAATATGGCTGCTTTCTCTCTTGGTTGTAAGACAGCAGATTGTAGACCTAAAGCAGGAAAATCAGGAAGGTGTGTGTGAGTGAGAGAGACATTGCTCTTGTGTAGAGTGTGTGAGTGACTAGGGAGTTTAATACACTGATCTAACACTGCAAGCCACTTTGCTGAAAAGTGTCAGAGTGCTAGTTGTTAATACTATTATGAGACTGAAACACAGCTACTTGTAGCAGAGTGCCTCCTTTGGGTTGTCCAGGTATTTCAGATAGATCGCTTCCTTTTTGTGAGAAAAGCTGTACATCTGCATGCTGGGATTTGTACTGGGAAATAACTCATCAGTGTAAAAACTACTTTATGTACCTTGTGTTCAAATTTTGGTTTGGTTTCTACACTGTAATAATAAGCCTTTCAAATGTGTGTGCAGACATTATGATGTTTCTGAAATCGTTTTATAGTTTGTCATATCACCATGTTGCTGGTTCACGTCTTTCAAGTAGCTGCCTACAGAAGTGATATTGAAAGAGCAAATTCATAGATAATCGTAGCAGATGGTGTTGGGCTCATTTATGTAGGTCTATGGATCAGGAAACGCCTGATTAGATGTTTCGGACCCTTCTTGAGTACCGGGAGGGATTCAGCAGTTCTGAAGGATGGGGGGGTTCATTACACCATGTTCCACTAAACTCAAGAGATGTTAAATGAAAAAACTAACAGGATGTTCTTTCCTCAAGCATTGGAAATGTGCTGCGTTGGCTTTAGTCTGTTTTTGAACAGACTTGAGTTGTTCGTGAAGTTCAGTGGATTTCCCAGTTTTCCTCACACCCTCAAGAGTTTAGTGAGGACTGGGGGTGGGGTGTCAAGTCACAGTAGTCTGTCCCATTTCCATGTAAAAAATGAGCCCGCATTCAGGAGGGTCCTGCAGCAGGAAAGATGAGGAGCAGCCTAGTGTGTGTAAGGATTGTGTCTGGGTAGGCCACTGTTTTGCTTGTGGCTTTCATACACATGCTGTAAACATGGTAAATCAAAGTGTCTGACCCAGTCCATCAATCAGTATAGTCTTGGTCACAGTCTCAGGGTCCTTTTTAGTTAGTCCATGAGAGGTGCTCACAGCCACCCTGTGCTGCTTTTGGAAGGTAGCTGATAGTGTTTACATTTATTTATTAATTTAGCTGATTTTTTTTCCCCCAAAAAAATGTAAATGTTTGTATTCCAAAGCAACTTAGTGTCAAGTAACTTCTTTACCCATTTATACAGCTGGGTAATTTTTACTGGCGCAATTTAGGGTAAGTACTTTGCGCAAGGTACTACTGCCAGAGGTGGAAGTTGAACTTGCAACCTTTGGGTTGAAAGGTACTAGTTCTAACCACTACACAACTGGCTGCCCCAGGTTTGAAGTAAGGCTCTCCTTTGTGCACTGCCATCGTGGAGGCGGAGGGGTGTCTGTCATTGCCTGGTGCTTTTGCTTGTGAAAGGTATCATCTATACATGCTGGGTAGAACACTAGTCCATGACAGGGTAGCTACATGCACAAATTGCACTTTATAAACCAGTTGATTTAATTGATTGTTCTATGGAATCAGTGTGCTGAAGTTACACACAGGACAGCTGCTGGAGTCACTTGGTTAGGATGGACAGTGCAACAGTCTTTCACCTTTCCATCTCTGCTCTGCGTGTACTTCCTCGTCCCTCAGAGCAGAGAGTGCTATTCCCTGGGAACCTTCACTTCTGGCTTTCCTCGCCTCCCTGTACCCTGTGCTGTGCTCTCTCCTCCTTGCATGTGCTGGGATCTCCCCTGTTCCCTCAGTGCGCTGGAGCTCTGCCAGGTGTCTGGCACGCAAGACAACCCGTGGGCTCTGATAGCAGAGGGGTCACCGTCGCTGCAGGCTGCTGGGTGTTTCCGCTAGTATTGGGTCATGCTGCTGTATCTCATTTTCAAGTAGCTCCGGGGGCACCTGGGTTTCTTTAAATCTTTAATGTTTTATAAAGAATGCTGATAAAGGGCTGGAGACTGAAGTGGGTCATTGAGCATGGGTTTTTCTTTCCCTCCACTTTTTCTTTCCTCATTTCATTTTATATGGCTATTTTATATTTAATGCCGCAGTTCAGATTTAAGAATATGTGTTAGCAGCCATGTGAGGAACTTGTCAGTGGAGTTCATGTTAAAGATGTCTCTTGACACCGCTAACTGTTTTTCTTACTGTACAAGTGGTGCTTCTAAATAAACTTGGCTAAAAGCAGGGGGAGAAAAAACAAGTTTTGATTTGTCTCTAGGATTTCAGTTCAGACGTGCATTTCTTAGCATATGAAGCCATTGCGAGTGTACAGCTGGACAGATCTGAAGCATTCTGAAGAATTTTATAAATACAATTTTTGGTCCATCAGGCTGTCACCTGACTGTAGTGTCTAAAAGGTGGTTGGTGTGGGGTACCATGACAGTTGTATATCTGCAGGGTTATTGTGTGACACTGTCTGCATTGATTGGAAAGACAGTCTTGTTTTTACGTAACTTATATGTTCACATACGAAAACAGTTTTTGAACTCTTTAGATGTACTTTCTAGGAGCCCTAATAATCCTTGTTTCCTGCCTGCCTTCAGTGCAGTCTGGTACTCTCACCAGAGCAGACTGTGATTCATCTTGGTGTTACCTGTTCACAACAGTGGGAACTTCGTTGTGCTATTTTTATTTGCCATATTTACATTTATTCACTTAGCAGATGCTTTTTGTCCAAAGCAACTTACAGTGGATACTATGTAGTGTTACTAGCCCACACACCTTATTCACCAAGGTGGCTACATTGCTACATACACTACTTACAAGGGGTTACTTATCCGTGCATCAGTGAAACACACTCATTCACACTATAGGGGAACCTGAACAGCATGCCTTTGGACTGTGGAAGGAAACCGGAGCACCCAGAGGAAGCCTGCGCAAACACAGGGAGAACATGCAAAATCCACACAGACTGAGCGGGGATCGAACCCACGTTCTCGCACTACCCAGGCGCTGTGAGACAGCAGCGCTACTTGCTGTGCCACCACGCTGCCCCATATCTTGAGATGAAGCTGCTCTTTGTCCATTAACAGTAGAAGCCCTTGATGTACAGACTGGTCGGTGATAGAGAAGTGTGGCTGTGAGGTAATAAGGAATTTAGAACCCTCTCCCATCACTCTTCCTCTAGCCTGTAACGTCAAAGTGATTGTATTGTATTACAGTATTCTTTAAATGTAGTTTTCCTCCTGAACACATTGGAGCTCTCCAGAAAACAATGCCTCTACCTCATGTCTTGAGTTCAGCTTTTTTCTTTACATCCATTTCCTTGGATGGTTGGTTGCACTCAATCTGTGTGTCTTGTTTGGCCCAGTTTGATACACTGGGCAACACTGATGTTACAATGCCACCTGCTTATTGCCAGGATCTGTACTGTAAATACATGAACCCAGTCCTTCCGTAAAAGCTTCTACGATTTGAGCTGAATGTTGGAGTAAATTTGGTTCACTGGCTCCTCAGCTTGCAAATGGGGCTGGAACTCTCTAACTCCAGTGACTTACTTCCTAAACTACTCTGTAAAAGCTCAGTGGAGATGTAATTCAAATTATTGGCCAGTTCTGTCAGAATCTTAAATATAGCTGAAATGATGGTTCTCATTTTATCAGTAACCAACAGTTGACACAAGATGGCTGTGGAGATGAGACGAATTAAGGCATTCCGACACTCCTGTTTCAGTGCGCTTTGCTGCACCTGTTTTTTAATTATAAGCTCAAATGTTTAAAATTCATTGCTTGGCTGTTAGTGATGTAAGGAGTTGGTGAGCTTTGTGTTGTAGTGCAGTTTTCCTGTTGGTTTGTAGAACTGCGATGTTGAGCCGTTTCAGCAGATGCTTTCGGTCACAGCCAGCAGAACTATGTTTAACACTGCTGTCCACTGAAGCAAGGCTTGGTGGTCAGAGTTCTTGGGGTTGATGATGACCTTGGCTCAGCACAGAGTGGATTTCTAGTCAACATTACCACTGAATTGGCATTAACATCAACTTTTTCAGTTGTGTGTTTCCTATCAATATAAAAAGCATAATTTTGTCCTCTTCAGGAAAAGCTCTGAGAGAGGGTCAACACTGTGGAGGAAGGTGCAGCTGCACATCAACTTTTGCGGTGCTGCTTGTGACCATGATATGCAGAAGATCGGCCAAGCTGTGGGTTTTGAGCGCCTCAGTTTGTTTTGGCAGCTTTGTCCACCCTCAGCAAGTCCTGTGTGTCGGGCCCTAACCCTCCCGCCTGCGTAGTCTGACAGCCTGAGTTCAGAAAGAAGCAAACGGCTTGGACCATGACTCGAGGCTACCGCGGTCACACAAGGGGGGGGAGCCAGGGGTCACAGTAAGCATGTGGTAGCTGGCAGCTGCCGCCCTGGATGCTGGGCACTGCTTCTCTTCAAACTCAGCATACACTTCAGTTATGTTGAGATGCAGTGGGAGTGAAGATCTCCCTAGTACCATGGTTTGGTTTTTTCCTACAGTACAGTCTCGGTTATCAGGCTTTGTGGTTTTCCAGCCACAGGATTTTTTTTATTTCGGTGGAGAAATGACATATACCTTGAAAAATGGCTTTGATTGTGGGGGGGGGGGGGAAGCTTCCAGTTTAGTATCAGGCTGTGTTCATCTCCCTCTGAATGAGTGTACAGGGAGACTCATGAGGGTTTTTTTTTTTTTAAACCATCTTGAGTGCTGAATTATCACCAAGTGGTGTCTTTCTGGGTACAGGGTTAGATCAGACTTCAAATCAGTACAGAGCTCTCATGTTGTGACCTAAGAGCTGTACTGTGTTTGTGTTCCTACCCAGTGTGAGCAAGGCTGGCTCACGGCATCTCTTTCCTCTGCTCTTGACAGGAGCACCACCTCCAGCGGGCAATTTCAGCACAGCAGGTCTACGGGGAGAAGCGAGACAACATGGTGATTCCGGTGCCAGAGGCAGAGAGCAACATCTCCTACTACGATTCCCTCTACCCTGGGGAATTCAGGATGCCAAAGCAGCTCATTCACATACAGCGTGAGTTGTCCCATGTGCCGGTCCTTGACCAAGGGTTGATTTAAACATTGTGGGGTCATGGTCTGTTATGAGCAGTCCAGGTCGCCTACTGATGCCCTCCATTCTGTGCTGGCACTAATCCTTTCTGAACTTCCATTTCAGTGAGTTCCTGTTCTCTGCTTTTTTTTTTTTCTTTTTTTTTCTTCTTTCTAAAGTGATGTGTGTTCAGAACAGGCTGCTTTGGTATAAATTTTTGCTTCTCCCTGCTTTGTTTAGGTTTTACGAATGCCAGATTTAATGTATTTGTTTAGAGGACATTAGATTTTTCTATATAATGGTGTTTGCTGATCCTTTATATTTGTTTGGATGCACCATCTGACCCTCTGCTGTTTTAAGGAGAGATTTGATACATCATATAAGACACCTTGTCATGCCATTTTGTAGTCTCATTGGTGCTGCTAAACATTTAAAACACCAGGGGGAGCTTCAGTTAACATCAGAGAGTGTGGATATTTAAAAGAGCAGAAATGTGCTAAAGGAATTTGTACTTAGACACAGAGACCCCCTTGCTGCATAATTCTCTTGAGAACCTGTAGAATGTGGTTTTGAGCATATTGCTCTGAAGTTGTCCAAGCACCACCTTCTAAAGCAGACAGGAATGAGTGGCTTGGTGTCAGGAAGATATGCAGTACCCCCAGTGACAGAATTTGCACTAGTACTGCCATGTGGCGAAAGAGATTTCTAAACACATTTGGCAGGATCAGTCAATGTTGCCTTCCTTCTGGCCCAACAGTGATGATATATGTTGGCTGCCAAGTTTACATACAGGAGCACAATATAGTTCCTCAGGAAAAATTGTTCATTTTCATCCTGTTTTCTGCTGGGTCACTTGAGAAAACTCCTCAGGAACCTCTTGAAGTCACCTATAATTGGTTAAGTTGAAACATACTAAATGTAAACAATCCATCTCATTTTTCACCTGGCTCCCTTTCTGTCAGACTCGTTGGCAGAGCTGATGGCTCTGACGCAGACCTGAGGTCGCATGCAGTTGCCTAAGCCAGTGTGGTTAAATCGGGATCAGGGTGCTGCATGGTCATATCACCTGCAGTGTGTAAAGAAAGCAAGTGACTTGCTAAGAGTACCATACATGCAGGAGCACTGAGTTTGAGAAAGTACTGATCTGATGAAGATGGCGGAATGTGTGGGGAAAGACGCTCACTGCTGCTTTTCTGCCCGGGTGCAGCTTTCAGTCTGGACACAGAGCAGCCAGACTATGACCTCGATTCAGATGATGAGGCGTTTGTGAATAAGCTGAGGAAGAAGATGGAGATTACTCCTCTACAGTTTGAGGAGATGATCGACCGTTTGGAGAAGGGCAGCGGACAGCAGGTAATAGCTGCTGATGCTGTGTGATTTGTTCCCTAAGGACAGTTGGGGTCACCCCTGCTCTCTTCTGTCGTGGTTCACCAATCTCATCCTGCCTTCATGCACCTTCTTTCAGCTGGTCACCTTGCAGGAAGCCAAGCTGCTTCTGAAGGAGGATGACGACCTTATCCGCGAGGTGTTTGACTACTGGACGCGCAAGCGAAAGGCCTGCAAGAGTGCCTCCCTCATTCCTGTCGTCAAGCAGGAGAAGCGAGATGGCTCCAGTACCAACGACCCCTATGTTGCCTTCCGGCGGAGAACTGAGAAGATGCAGACACGCAAGGTATGCCTGCTGGTTATAGTGCAGGACGGAACTAGGAGGGCATGAAGTCTTTCACAGTTTCGTTCTTGGGCTCTTTATCCATAATCTGTGTTTTACTGCTGGTATGGCACTTTAACGGGACTTGTTGGTCTCCAGAACCGCAAGAACGATGAAGCGTCATATGAGAAGATGTTGAAGCTACGGAGAGACCTGAGTCGTGCAGTTACCATCTTGGAGATGATCAAGCGACGTGAGAAGAGCAAGAGGGAGCTGCTGCACCTCACACTGGAGATTGTGGAAAAGAGGTAAGGACCTGCTTTGTGTGTTTGTGCACGGATGCACAAGAAACTTGAATGGAGCTGAAAAGAACCATGTGCTCCTCCTAGGTACAGCATGGCGGATTTCGGTGGGGAAGTGATGGCAGAGGTCTTGGCACAGCGGGCTCTTATCAAGCCAACGTACACCATGCCTCTAATACCCCTCTCCAGTAATCAGTTCCGGCACCAGGATCACCTGGAGCTCAAGGACTTTAAGCCCAAGGTTAGAGCCCCTTTTTGCTTGACTTTCTAACCCCTGTTAATTCTTTTAGGAGTTATTTGCGTTCAGGAATCTTTATTGTGACCAAAAGTACAGTCGCTCTTGGGCAAACGTTTGGGACTATTTGAGTATTTAAAAGAACACATTTGATTGCACAATCAGGCACAAGGTCCATAAATGTAACAACTTTCTGTTAATTTACAACACCGACCAGGAAAAGTCATATTTCATCAAGCTCAAATGTACTTTAATGACCTCCTTTGCAGCCCGAGAAGACGGAAGTGGTCAGGACGAAAAGGAAGTACGAGAAGAAGCCCAAAGTCTTACAGCCATCGTCCTCAGTGTCCCAGCAGTCAGGTCACTCCAGCCTACCAGCATTCAACGCCAAGGACCTGAACCAATACGACTTCCCCAGCTCAGACGAGGAGCCCTTCTCTCAGGTGCGTGTGGCTCTCTCCCTTGGCCCCCTGAGATTTTCTAGGCATTTAATTCATTTCTCTAGTCTGAGGGCAACTGGTAGCATAGTGGTAAGGTCTTCTGCCTTTGGAGCCAAAGGTTGCAGGTTCAATTCCTACCTCCAGCTCTAGTACTCCTGAGCAAGGTACTTACCCTAAGTTGCTCCAGTAAAATTATCCAGCTGCACAAATATGTAAATAGTAGTAAGTAACAATGCTGTAAAGTTGCTTTGGGGGGGGGAAGTGTCAACTAAATAAATGTAAATCTTTTTTCCTCAGAGGCAATCAGGACATGAACTGACCCCTCTCCCTTTTCATTTATTCCCAGATGCTTTCAGGCTCTTCGGAAGCTGAGGAGGACAGCGACCCAGATGGCCCCTTTGCTTTCCGCAGGAAGGCTGGCTGTCAGTACTATGCTGTAAGTATCCTGTGATGATGTGGGGGTTGTATGTTGATGGCAGCACCATATTGCTGACCCTTGACTTACTCTCCTGTTCGCTGTCAAGGCTCAGCCAGGCCAAGGCAGCAACTGGCCATGGTGCGACCCCGGTGACCCGCGGTACCGCTACAGCCTGACCACCCTGACAGTTCCCCACCGTTGTGTGGGGTTGGCACGGCGACGTGTGGGCCGAGGGGGCAGGTAAGTGTGGAGATGGCTCCTCCTAAAGGGGTAAATAAATAAATAAAAGGGAAGCAAGAATGGTCATGGTCGTCAGCTATGTTGTTCTGAGGGGGACACAGTTTACTGATTAAACTAGAACATGGTTGCACTGGAGCGATTGTGATTCGGCTTTTCAGAAGTGAGCAGTTTGAATGGAAAATCTGCTGAAACATTTGCTTTGCTTCTGGGGAGATATGCAATCATATAAATGCACCATATCGGGGAGCACGGAGTTGTTTCAGCTGTAGGGACTTCACTGCACTCGCCTGCAAAGTTTCTAGTCCTCAGTGCACTTTGACAGGAGAGCACCGGGTTAAGTCATTCCTGCAGAGGAGGACCGTGTGTGTGTGTGTGTGTGTGTGCGTGCGCTCTTACACATACTCCTTTCATTGTGACTCCTCAACCCCCAAAGGTTCCTGCTGGACAGAGCACACTCAGACCTGGACAACGTGTTTTATGGGCTGGATCCAGAAATGCACTCCCTGCCGGCGCAGTCTCCGAATGGCAAGCTTGCCAGTACCTCAGAATCAAATACCTCGGATCGACCGGCACCCCCTGACTTGGGCCACATCTTGTTGAACATTAAGTCTTGTCGGTGGAGACACTTCAGACCTCGGACACTACCACGAGACTCAGACTCATCAGGACTGTACAGGGGTTTGACCCGCGTGTCCATGGCAAATCCCAGGACACAGACGGGCGGATCGACCTCCCAGAGCAGGACTGGGCCTGGACCAGCGCCAGCTGCTGGTGAGTCAGCCTCTCGGTTACACTGTCACCATCCCCTACTGGCACCATATTTTGCCCTGAGCAAAAGATGAGTCTGTTGTACTTATTTAATTCTGCATCTCTAAGTTTTGTTGTTCTGCCAGAAGTTAATGCTCTAAAATGAGAAAAGAATTAGAATTGTAAAAGGGGTTTAAAAAGGTAATTTGAAAAATGTCTCCATGCATGAAATTCGAGACATTATTGTGTTACATTAATCTCAACCCCCACCTTGACTCCCTCTCTCTGATTTTTGCATGTTTGTCTTGACATCTGCAGAAATTTTTTTTGGAGGCATCTTGGGGTGTTTTTTCCCTCACCACCTCCTTAGTCAGCTTTCTTTATTCACTGGTGCGTGCATGCGCACTCGTGCAGAAGGTCTCAGCAGGGAGACATCAATGAGCTGGACTGTTATATTTATTCATTTATCAGATGCACTTATGCAAAACAGTGCATAACTTATAAACTAACGTATATCAGCAACACATGAAATTTAGATCCAGAATTGGGGCAGCCTGTCTGACATCACCATGCTGCTGGTTTGTATCCTTCAAGTAGCTGCCTAGAGAAGTGGCATTCACAAGCAAATACTTAGATAACCATGGCAGATGGACTCATTTATGTAGCTCTCAGGAGATAAATGGCTATGAGTCCCTTCTTGAATGCTAGGAGGATTCAGAGGGAGCTCATTCCACCACCTTGGATTCAAAGCTGAGAACCTGTGGGTTTTTGATTTTTAAACACTTTGTAGGTGGGACCATCAGTTGGTCAAAGGTGGAGGAGGATTTGTGCTCCTGCTGGGGTGTAGGGAGTGATCAGGTTAGGGTTCGGAAAGTCACTTAACTGCGCTTATGCTACATTTCCTCAAGGATTCAGGTCTTCCATACACGGCGATTTGTCAGATCCGTGAAGGAATATCAATGAAAATTTTTTTTTGTTGTTGTTGATTTAAATCCTTCCCTTCAGCTGGCCCTCCTCGCAGCCTGTGATGGGTTTCTTTGTCCGTGTACCTCCTTCTGAAACATTGCACCTTCTGATGGGTCTGGTCAGCACACAGTGACCAAGCAAACTGGAGGTCCCGTATCTTACATTACGCAGCATTCCTCAGGCGTTTGTACACGACTCCCCAGGTCTCTAAGTAAATCACCTTCATAATGAATTCCAGCAGACAGATTAGAAACAATTTCTGGTTACCTGTCTACAGAGCCACTTGCGGGTTCAAAAGAGCAGCCCAAGCTGGAGAGTTTACTGACATTGCTGGAAAGCAAATGTTCTTTAAAGTAACAGCCAGTAGGTAGCACGGCCATTAAGGACATGAAATTGTACTTTGAGAGTTGTTGGTTGAGGCCCCACTCTCTGTTTCTATACCATGAACTGTTCCAGTAGGAATACTGGCCAATGCATTATATTAATCTGTCTGTCACCTGCAAGAACCTGAGCAATTTTGGGTCAGGTTTGCATTTGTTTCAGCTGTGTGTGTGTCGCCTTTTTTTTTTTTTTTCTTCTTCTTCTTTTGGAGTTCATGAAGAAGACAAGCTTGTTTAGTACCAGCAATGACGGTAAGAGTGTTTAGTTGAGCCAGATGGTGTATCTTCATTCACTCTTCCAGGGCTGATGATTGGTATTATTCAGAAGGTACCATGATGTTCTATGGGTCTGTACCTTTTTGTGTAAATGTGAAGGGTGTGTCATACCCTTCATGCGAGGTTTGATTTTCCAGGTCTAAGTCATTCAGTGCAGTGGTGAACCTCTAACAGTTATATCGAACAGCTGCTCTTTTTCCAAAACGCATTTAGTACTGTTTCCGCAGTGTGTGTTCACGCTCATGGTTTATTAAACCAAAAATAGTTAGGTGGAGAAACATCAGACCACAGTAATTCCTGTTTCATACACCTGATTTTTGTAAATATAAATGTTTGAATACACAAAGTTTGTGAAAGAGGTCCTTCAAATTGAAATTACCAGTGTGGAGGCTGCTGGACTGCTTCCCCAGCAAACACAATACCCTGATAGCTCCTGGCTCTGTGTATGGACACAGTGTGAACCCCGTCTCCTTGTGCCCCAATAGCGCTCACGGCTGAGCAGTACCAGCAGCACCAGGAGCAGCTGGCTCTCATGCAGAAGCAGCAGTTGGAGCAGATCCAGCAGCAGCAGGCAGGCAATGCCCCGGCTGCCTTGACAACACAGGTTTGTCCGCTCCATCCCATCTTCTTCCTACACCCCTGCTATTTCCCAGCCCAACCTGTGCATATGCCTGAGGTTCCCAGGTTTGATGCTTTGGAGGAGCGCACTCTTTCTAAAGGCCAACTAGGATAAGCAGTGGGTGGAGTTTGGGCAGCTGGTACTGTAGTGGTAAGAGCTGCTGCCTTTGGACTTAAAGGTCCTAGGTTCAAATCTTACCTCTAGCTGCAGTACCCTTGAGCAAGGTACCTATCCTAAAAATTGCTCCAATAAAATTACCCAGCTGTGTTTACCCATTTATACAATATTAATCTACTTACAGTTAAGTTGCTCTGGAGAAAAGTGTCAGCTAAATTAATGATATAAATGTTTATTACATACTGAGTCATGAACTTCTTGCTCTATAGTACCTTGCTGGCATGTTGTTTTTCATTGTTTCCTTCCCTCTCCACTGTACGCTTTACAAGGCACCGTCTGTTTCTTCACTAGGGTTTAGTGTCAAAGACGCTGGATTCTGCAAGTGCCCAGTTCGCCGCCTCAGCCCTGGTGACCACAGAAGAGTTGCTGGCTATCAAGGCTAAGGAGGAGATTGTGCTGGGCATCGGTGTCAATGGAGTCTTGCCAGGCTCGGGTAAGTGGAGCCTCCATTTTGCAACAAATTGTCCTCTGCACAAGAAAGTCTCTGCATGTGGCATCTCACCACTCTTCTGGGGTTTTCCTCCAGGTGTCTACAAAGGCTTACACCTGGCGAGCGCCGCGCCTGCAGCCCTGGTTAACACGAGCCCGCCAGCAGCAGTGGCAGCCACGACGACAGCAAATACAGCAGCGCCCGCCTTCCACCAGCCCTCTGCTGCCAACAGCAGCGGCATGACTGCACAGACACCCAGCGGCCATGGCGCCGCTGCTCAGGTCCTGATGGGGAACAGCGTGCGCCTGGGCATGTCATCCGCAGGCGGCACCGTCAACTCAATCACCACTCTCAACGCACGGCACATACCCAGGACTCTAACCGCCGTTCCACCATCTGCCTTAAAGCTGGCTGCTGCCGCCACCGCAAACTGCCAGGTGCCTAAGGTCACTGCCGCGTCTTCCCTGGACATGGTGGTCAGGTGAGCTTGATCAGTGTAGTGTACCAGTGCAGAGCCCCTGTATTGCCTGGGCCATTCTTAGCAGAAAATCAAGTGGCAGTGTTCTGTTGGTGAAGAAAATGATACTCAACCATTTATTTTTTTTCTTCCTCTTTGCGTTTCCCCACAGGGAAAATCACGATCAAGAGACGACAGCGTTGAACAGTATAGCGGACAGTACAGTGGCCATGGAAGTAACGTAGTGTTTGGAAGGAAGGGCGTCGGCATGGAAACTCACCCGGGCGCTATGCATTGTAGCATAGTGGACACAGGGAATGGCGGAGTGCAGCGCGTCGTTTCCGTGGCAACTGTCGGGACTCGATTGCAATGCTCATCTCGTGCTTTTTTCATTTATTTGTTACTGTTAATAAGAAGCATCAACATCTGTAAATTATGAATATGGCAATTCTATGTACAGTACTCCGTATTTGTAATACACTTGTATATATGTTACTTGAATACAGAACTGTTCATTTGTGATGTTTTGCACTTGGGAAAAAAAGTAAAACAAAAAAAAAAAAAATTGCAACTGGTAAGTGAGGCGAGAGCGCCGTAGCGAAGACGGACGTCATCACATGTGCATGGTGCGGAACCTGCTGTTTTACCTATTTATTGTGCTGTGTTTACAGTTTCTTTGTACACTGTACCTTCATTGGTTCCTGTGCTGTAGTCAGTGTGTTAGGTAGCTATGGACTCCTCGGTATTTTCTATATTGTGAACATTACTGGGTTCCCAGGTTGGGTCCCGATTGTTCTGTGTATCATGTGGAAATAATGGTGACATACATACAGAAGTGTATGGGGGGGGGGGCAGGGATTCAAGGCTCGGGACGGTGGTGGGTCATCGCTTTTTGGGATCTTCCAGTTGTGGTCCCAAGACAAGTAACAAATCAGGAATGAAGTCTCTTTCCAGAAGCTTGTGCTGCTTCCAAATTCACTGAGCACTTTTTTTTTTTTTTTTTTTTTTTTTTTTTTTTAAATTATTGCTGCTTTTATATATATATATTTTTTTTTTGGACTTTCATTTAAGAAAAGGTTTTGTTTTGTTTAATCCTCTCCCCTTTTATAAAACATTTAGTTTTTGTATCTTACCGTAATTCTCTTGCATCAAAAGACTTCATTCTTTTTGTTACTTGTTCACAAAAGGATATAAGGGAGATGAACGCAGTAGTTGCTGTACGTGTATCATCATTCCAGTTTGAGATGAGAATTCTTCTTTTTAAATTTCTCCAGAAGGCTGAAAGGCCAGAACCACACGTATCGGGTGCCTTCCTTTGGAAACGTTTGAGCTCTCTTCTGTGAAGAGTTTGGTACCAGACGAGGTCGCTTGCCCTCGGTACCGCCATCTGAATGCCCGGTCCAATGGCATAACTTAATCCTTGAGGTTTTGTAGTCCCACCTGGAAGACGGAAAAATGACAGAACTCACAAAAAAAATAAACCCCAGGGCATTCTATGTTGACCAGCCTATGTGTCCTGTACTCTTTTGGGGGCCAGGGGGCTGCTGCAAAGGTTCAACAAGCAAAAATTCTTTTTCCCCTGAAATGCCACTTTCTCTGACTGTATTTGTGAACCGTTCAACTGTCAGTGACTTCAGTGGCATTTGAGTCACCTTATGCTGCTAGCGCAGGTCAGAGTATAGAACTTAGCATTTCTGGAGTGTCTTGCAGTGTTTAATATCTAGGGATTTTAATGTTGCACCAGTAGGTGGTGCAGTGACCACAGCAGCAGTGTCAATATCAGGTGAATTTCATCTCCAAAACAACTCTTTTCTAATCAATTTCTAATGTTTAATGAAATAGTCCTGCGGGGTTCTTTGTTCTCTTGAACCTCTCTTTCCCCTTGGGCCTGTGGTGTGTCAAACTCTGCATGAACAGAGAGGATGCTGGTCTTTGAAAAGCACAGTGAGCGTGATATAGAGAAATGTGCTTGTGCAGAATTATTGACACCCCAAATATATTGAGACTCCATGAACAGGGCAGGACTGAAGTGTATGAAGCAAGATGTGGAAAAACAGTAATTTATTGGCAAAAGGTAGGTATGTTTTAAAGTATCTGAAGTTGTAGCTCTTGTGTGAAAAGCAGTTGGAATATTTAACTGGTCTAAAAAGAATATAGAAATGACAGCATGGTGGAAGAGCAGGTAGTGCTGGTGCCCCACAGCACCTGGGCTTCTTGAATGTGGGTTCAAATGCAGCTCAGCCAGTGGACTTGGCGTCTTGTCCGAAAATATGAAGTATGTGCTCCTCAATGGTGGCTGTGTGTCCTGATACAGCCTAAAATTGAACCTTCCCTCCTGTTTCGATGACTACACACACAACCCAAGTCATTCTGCTGTCAACTCAAGAGGCCTTTCTAAGAATTCAGCTTTTCCTCACTCACTATTCATCTGTCCAAATACTTGTACGTAGTGAGTTTGGGGGTGCGGGGGGTCTTTGAAGCATCTGATGGGGACCCTGCTGCGTATACAAGACAACGCAGGAAAGCCCCTGCACTGATAGACTCTGATGGGTCTATGTTTACAGTGCTCAGTACCGGTGTAAATGTGGAGTCCACCTGGTGGAAACAAGGTTATGTTCACAGCGAGCATTTGGCGAACGCGTAATGAGGACATGAGACACCCTGTCTTCCAGCTCTTGTACATCTACAGGCCTTGCTAGGCTGCTGGGACGTGTCCAGATGTGTGAAAAGTGTGGCGGTACATATCTCCGCGTGATCCATCTCCAGCCGGCTGTGGGTGCAGAGCCGATCACCACGACGCCACGCGAACCACTCGCGTGTCTCTGTTATTTATGTATTTCGTACAAGTTGGACGCCTCCTCCTTTTAACCGTTTCTTGATGTAAATTGAACAAAATGATGTACTCTTGGGGTTTTGCCTGGTTTTCTACTTAATTTAATTGGGGGGAAAAAAATCCAATTCACTTGTTCTTAAATGCCAGGAATTCCAGTTTCCCGTATTTTTGTCACATTATTTCTGCACGTAGTAGGTTAATGCATTAAAATGTATCACGTTGCATTCACTGGGTTCCCATCCACACCATTTGTGTTTAATGTAGGCTCGTGTTAAAATACGGTATTTTCCATGAAACTATGGGTATGAAAGGCGAACGCTGAAGAAGCACAACAGGAGACTTTGGATACGTAGACCCCTTTGAACTGTGGAGCTGGAGAACTTTTAAGGATGCCATGGAAGGTAGACAAACAGATGGATGTTGGATCGCATTTAACCAGGACCCTCACTGGAAGGACAGATGAGATGTCTGTACTTTGGATTCATCATGCAAAGGTTTGATTCTCGAAAAGATAGTGGCGGTTGGAAAAGTTGGAGGAAAGCGAAGAGCGGCATCCCGATGGAGTGAATCACAGTGAAACTGGACACCCCACCCCCTTCTACACTAAGGACATAGGAGGACAGAACTTTCTGGAAGAGCTCTCCATGTTGAGCAGACATGGACTCAACAACTTTCCGCCAACCATTGGACAAAGGGTGTGATTTGTGTTTTGTGTATTTGTGGAAAGGTTACGTGGACGTCCATAACTCAGAATAGACAGTGTGCGGCTGTGTGATCGATGCACGACAACTGAATTCACCGAGTAGGAAAAACAACCAATGCCGTATTAGAAATCAAAGCGCCCAGTGACACACTGGAGCGAACAAGCGAGTCCCGCTGCCTGCGGAAGGAAAAAGGGTGTGATATTGATCTAATCTGGTTTAGACGGGACCAAAGATCGGATTCTCTTTTATATCTCAGCAGGAAATGAGAAGCCGGGCCTTTTGTGACCTTGATGTTAGGTACGTGCTTCGGAAGATCAGCGTCACCACCGAGCCTTAGCTGAAAGCCCCCAGAACGGAGGTGTAGCTCTCCCTCGCTCTCGCACTGGGGTGGAAATCTAAGATGGAAGCTTCTGGAATTAAACCAAGGAGTCAAACACAGCTGATGGAGAAATCTGTTGGTGGCCCAGCAGATGCGAAGGGATCGAGATCATCTCGGAGGACAGGAATGCTGGTCGACCATACAGCGCGTGGCCCGATAAATATTTCCAGAAGGATCATGGGTATTGAGGTGACACCTGGCGAAGGTCACGCGACGCCCCTCCTCCCTTCCTCTGGAGAAGCGGAACGTCCAAACGAAGCCACGCCGCTGCGGAAGAGCAGAGGCGCCCGTTGCCATGGAAGCGCGGCCTTGCGCCGTACGGTCCTCAACGACGCAAGACGGAGAAGAAGCACACGAAAGTCGCGTCGTGTCGCCAGGAGAAATTCTGCGGGGAATTTTCGTTCGGGTTTTCCCTCGGGGACCTCGACTCGAGACCTTGGCTGCGGGGGAAAACGCAGCTCTTGCCTCGGGAGACGGCTCGCTCGCGCCAAGGCTGTTCCCCGGGGACGCCTCAATCGTCCCGAATCACAGCAGCCGTCAACCGGAGCGAGTGCTGAAAAGACGTCAGCGTAGTACAGCCCTGCTGTCGGACGACGGAAAATATGGACATTTTCTGTTTTCACGTTACGATACGATGCCACGGGGCAGCCGCTCAACTTAAAACGTTATTTACAATTTTTTGCCCATGTATACAGCTGGGTAATTTCACTGGAGCGATTTAGGGTAAATTCCTTGCTCACGGGTACTACAACCGAAGGCGGGATTCGAATCTGATCCATTGAGAGCCAGGCAGCACCTCCAACTACTGCGCCACCTGCTGGTGGCCCACCTTGATTATTTCCTTTCAGATGATCAGAAGTGGACGGGGGCCGGAGGACCTGTGTGATCCCGCCCTCATCGCCGGCTTTGCCGATGCTCCGTTTGGAGTCGAACCCGCGATCGTGGCTCCGGTTTTCGACGGACAGGATGCCTCTTTCCTCCCGGAGCCCGATGAGCTCTGACCGTCCGGCTGGCAAAGTCACGGGTACGAGGAGTCGAGACGTACCCTAGACCGCCGAAGATGCCACCGATGTGATGTTGCTGATGTTGTGTGAGCGACCGTCGTCACCATCCCCACCCAGGAGCTGCTAGGAGTGCAGTGGGCTCGGTGCTTGTCGGGGCTACAAGTCGTTATGGCTCGTGCGCCAAAATGTAATACTTCGTCCAGCGATGGCTCGCTCCGCGGCCCTCCGGGGCCAGTGCCAGAATCGGCGGGACGCCCTCTGGACTTTGGCTTCTAAATGAACGAAAGCTCACGCAGGTTTGCGCACAGGCAGGGACGTACAGCTACCGGTGCATCGGTTCCTGCCCCGAAATGATCTCGTCCCCTTTTTCGTAGTCTGGCAGTCCGGGGACGGGGGCCCAACACCCCCCCCCCCGGTCACTTCGCATCTACCCGAGGTGCGAACGGCTCTCACGCCTGCTACCACAACGGCCTCCTGGGCAGAGCGGCCCAAAACCTACCACGTCTCTCGAAGCGAGGAGAATTCATAAACGGATTAAGGGCCTCGATTCAATTAATGCTTTCGGCGGGAAGGCGAGAAAGACGGCAGCTATGAAATTGGATTCCAGCAGAAATACTGTATCTCCAGAAGCCTTGCGGCGGAGTAGCTTGGTTGGACGGGGTTCCCCGTTGACTGGATCCTCTACCTTCGCTCGCGATTTCGCCGCTTCGCCCCCTGCAGGACAGCCGCCCCATTGCGCACCTTGGTTACTGGCGTAAAGCTGACCTGAGAGAGTCGGAGGGGGAGGAGAGCCCGGAACAACACTTGGCAGAGAAGGATGAGCTGTAATATAAGGGTTATATAGCGCCATGTAAGGAATTACGGATGCGAAGAACCGATCGCAGCAGATTTGGGAACTTGCCGAGACGAGACAACACGACGGTTGGTTCTAGCGCTTGCTGTCAGTTTGCCTCCGGCGAGGAGCGGCCTCAGACTCACAGCGAAGAATAAAGAGCCGCTCTAATAGGGAGACTCGGTAAAGCGGAGCTCGGTACAAAGCAATAAACGGGGGATGTCGACTCGAGGCTGGATCTGAAACCGCTGCGCCGCAGGGCAGGCCTGCCACGCCACATCAAGAGGCGAAATGTCAGCGTCCCACTTGGCGACGCACCATCGCCTCACCGTGTCTCTGTGTCTCTCTTTAATATCGCGGCGCCTTTACTCAGAACATTTGTTTTTGTGTCCCTGTGGAGTTTCAAAGTGGTTTCCGATGTGGCCTTTATTATGTGGATATGACTCACGCCTGGATGGAATTCCTGCTCTCTCTTCTCTTTACCGTACTGCGGAACGCAAAACGGCCCATGATGCTTTGCAACGCTGCGTCTGTCGACACTGGGACATAGCGACGCCGAACCGCGGGGCTGCGAAAACAAGGCGGTACGGCCGGAGGGGCGTCCGGTCCCTGGGGGACGAAGCCGGTACCCCGAGTGCCACGTTGGGGTCGAGACCCGGCCTCTGAGAGGCGACAATGACGGCGGGAGCGTCCGTTTCGTCATTCGTCAACGTTTTCGCCAGTTCCCGGCTGACCTGAAAGGAGTGGAGCGCTCTCGGAAACCTGGCGGTGCCCCTGCAGAAGGACCCGCCCCCTTTCTACCTGCCTGTCCGATTCCCTTAATTCCCGGATAACGGGAATTAGGAGAATTACGACCCCAGCCAACCCTGCCCGTGATATTTAGTGCAGTCTCTTCTGCTGGCAGCATTTTGTGTGGCCTTTCAAATCAGTGGTGTGATGTCAGACTTTTTTTTTTTTTTTTTTTTTTTTTTTGCCCAAACATGAATAAAAAAGTAGGTGTCTCTGGGGTTCAAGTCCTGCTTAGGGTGCCTTGCAGCGGACTGGTGTCCTGTCTGTGCTGTGTCCCCTCCCCCTCTAGCCTTGCGCCCAGTTGCCGGGTTAGGCTCCGGTTCGCCACGACCCCACTCGGGACGAGCGTATGTGGACGTCACGTGTGTGTGCTTGAGTGAAAAGTAGGTAACACCAGGCACTAACGTTTGGAGTCCGAGCCAACGGGCTTTTGCTGGAGTTATTTAAGGGTAAGTACCTTTCTGAAGGATACTACAGCCGGAGGTGGGAATCAAACCTGCAACCTTCAGGCCCAAAGGCAGTAGCTCTAACCCTATATTACCAGCTGTGCGTTGTGTTATAAACGTAGCGTGCATGCACGCATCACAAACATGCTTATCCAAAGTAACGTGCATCGCGTTCACACACGGGCACAGCGTCGCTTCCTTTTGCATCTGCATCCGCATCACTTTTCAGCATCACTCCACATCAGCGTGAGAGACTGAGGATGACGAGATCCACTGGGCCTCGGAGAGGACCTGGAAGAGAAGGTACAACGGGGTAATTTTCACTGTATCAATTCAGTGTACGTACCTTGATCAGTCGTACTGCAGCAGGATATGACCTCATACAGTCTTCCGATTGCAAGAAGGGTGCGCTAACCACTGCGCCACCTGTTGACCTATATATGTATAACCACTGTTAAACCGCACTGGCACATCAGGCACCTGGAACACGGTACGAATAAAATGTAGTTCATGCATAACCCAGGGTCCGTTATTACATTTATTTCTTTAGCAGATGCTTTTCTCCAAAGCGACTTCCAATGAACTCTGTGTAGAGTTATCAGCCCACACACCTCATTTACCGTGGTGACTTACACTGCTAGACATACTACTTACAATGGGTCACTCATCCATACATCAGTGGAACACACACACTCTGTTACTCACACACTATGGGTGAACCTGGAAAGCATGTCTTTGGATTGTGAGAGGAAACCAGAGCAGACACGGGGAGAACATGCAAACTCCACACAGACTGAGCGGGGATTGAACCCACATCCTCTTACGTCACCTAGTTCCTGTGAGACAGCAGTGCTACTTGCTGCGGCACCGTGCCACCAACACGGCCAGCGCCACCAGCACGAACATATCGAAGTTCAAACTCCAGGTGCGTGCGTGGCCGCTGGATGCTCGTGGATGCAAAACACACGAGTCGCACGCCTGCCACCTACTGGAAATTTAGAGCCTCCGCTCTTCGCTTTCCTGGTCCGAGGATGAAGTTTGAAACATGTTTTACGGACCGCATCGCCTCCATCCCATCTGGGTCAGACGTGGGGGCCTGAGGGTTTTTCACATTATAACTCATCTGTGAAACAGCTTTTATTGTTGCGTCAGCTGTTATACTACTAATACAAAGAGGTGGCTCAGCGGTTAGAGCTGTCATCTTGAACCTAAAGCACCTGGGGTCAGATCCCATCTCCTGCTCTAGTACCTTTGATCAAAGTACTTACCATAAACTGATACAAACTGATACAGTAAAAATTACCCTGCTGTACAAATGATAAATCAGTATATGTAAATAGCTTAACACTGTAAGTTGCTTTGGGGAAAAGCATCGACTAAATAAATCAATAGGTTGAATGTGGTTTTATTTATCCTTTGAAACTACCACACATTGTCTGAACCGCTTGTCCCATATGGGGCCCTGCGGAGCCGGAGCCTAACCCAGCAACACAGGGAGTAAGGATGGAGGGGGGGGACACACCCGGGACAGGATGCCAGTCCATCACAAGGCACCCCAAGCAGGACTCGAACCCCAGACCCACTGGAGAGCAGGACCCAGTCCGACCTAGTCCAACCCAGTCCAACCCACTGCACCCTCTCTGAAGCTCCCAGAATAAAATAAAATCATACCTGGGATCAGAGCATTTGCTGGAGGAAGCTGCAGCCATGCCACACACAGTCCCATGTTAGGTTCCCCTCTACCCAGGTAAAAATCACTCTGCTACCACGCTCAGATCTTAGCCGAAGGCTGACGAGCGAGAAGAACTTTTAAGGTTCTTTCCTTCTTTAGCGTGTTCATTGAAATAACGGCTTCTCTCACAGGTTCAACTTTCATGAAGAATGTTGTGTCACCTGGGTGTTTCAGGTGGTTGGGGGTCATCCAGAGAAGGGGGATCCGTCAGAACCTCACCTGGCAGGTGTGAGGCTTCGCCCACTGGACTCCAGGCGAGAGAGATGCAGCAGGTGGGTCTTTTCAGGTGGGACTTCACCCTGCTCTGTTCTACTCCGGTTCCCACGTGGGCCTCTACTGACCGGCACAGATCTGTATGCGTCAAAGAGCAGGAAGGGAGAATTGCTGGTCGGCCGCGGCTGGAGCTGCGCTGTACCTTTTCGCTGCTCGTAGATGGATGGACTTTGTCATGATGTATTAATGGGAAAAGTGATCGCAAAGTCGTGATGGACTTTGAGTGATGCGGAAGAGGAGGAGCAAATGATGACCGATCGCGAGTTTCTGATCGCTTTTCCTATTAATTATCCACCCATTTGTAGTCGGGTTTCATGTAATAAACACAGACCCCTTTCTTTTTCGCTAACTAACCTTCTCTGGTCTTTATTTGCCACCTTTGTTCACAGTCACTTATAGAGCAGGGTAAATTTTTACTGCATTGGTTCAGGGATATCACATTTACCCAATCAGTTAGTTCACTTAAGGGGGCACAGTGGCACAGCAGGTTGGCTGTGTCCTGCTCTCCGGTGGGTCTGGGGTTTGAGTCCTGTTTGGGGTGCCTTGCGATGGACTGGTGTCCCATCCTGGGTGTGACCCCTCCAGCCTTACGCCCTGTGTTGCTGTGTCAGACTCTGGTTCACGGCAACCCCCGCTTGGGACAAGCGGTTAAAGACACTGTGTGTGAGTGTGTGTTAGTTCGCTTAGGGAGGGTGCCCACCCCCAACACACTTCCATCGGGTGGCCATTAGGTGGCGCTGTTAAAAAGCAAAGCAATGTGGAAAAGTGCTACCTTATTATCACAATAAATTATATAGTCAACAGAATAATTTTATTAGTCTTATTGTCAGAGTTGTGAGCACTAAAACTGAGCAAGATTCAAACCCATAGATCAGAAGCTGTGAGGCACCGGTGCTAAATATTGTGCCACCCTGCCGCACTAAGTACATTTCATAGGTAGGGGTTTATAGTATAGGGGTCCTGATCAAATCAAAGCTTCCGGCACATTACCTGTATCACTCTCTCTCGTACACATGCACACACACTCAATCATGTTCATTTAACGAACTGGTTCCATCTGTGCCATTCTCAGTACATGATTGCACACACACGTGTAGGTCGATCACGTCCAGCTCCTGTTAATCAAGGAAATGTCCCAGTGGCGGCACTGTGTCACTGTCACTGACCTCAGGTCTGATTCGCGGCGGTTGCCATTACAGCATGTCTTCGGTATCGGGACCCACCCTGCAGCCTGGAGCCCAACCCCTGGACTCAGCCTTTATGTCGGGCTAAGTTCCAGAAACCCTGGTCCCAGGCTGAGTGTGATGTGTCATCTGAGTGTTTGAACACCCACTTTTCATTCCACTTCTCAGTTATGCCCCATTGATTTGATCCCAGTCAGCCCTATCATTATTATTATTATTATTATTATTATTATTAACCTCTGTTTATCAGACTCCTTTGTTCAAGGATCCTTACAATATTAGATAATCATCTTTACAATGATTTACCCTCTTATACAGCGGGGTAATTTGTACTGTGTCAGTTCCGGGTAACTACTGTGATCAAGGGTCCCAGAGCAGAGTGGGGATTTGAACCCAGGTCTTTCAGCTGAAAGGATCTAATGGTTTCACTATTGGCCACTGCTAATTATTATTGCTTTTGTGTACAGCCATCCCTCGATGTATGAAGGAGCAGCAGGAGCTGGGATTCAAACCCGGAACCTTCAAATGCAAGGGGCAGAAGGTGCAAGGGACAGTGAACATATGCTTGTAAGTTCAAGTTCCCTTTCCGTCTCTCAGGGCAACTGCTGGGTGTGCAATAAACACGCGCACACACAACCATAGTAAACTCCTGTACTTTACTATCTTTTACAATTAAAATCTAAAAATGCAGTAAAGCCCACTGGTGGACAGCAGTACTACAGCAGCACAGCGTCATGTTATACTCTGTGCTGCTTCTGGGGCAGCACAAGGCGTAGGGTTTACACACATTGCGATCAAAAGTCCTAGGTTCAAATCTCACCTGCTGTTGGAGTACCCTTGGTCCAGGTGTTTACCTTGAATGGAACTGATGCAGTAAAAATGGGTAAATCACAATAAAAACTTCTGATCACTGTAAGAGAAAATTATCAGATCATCAATAAACAGTAACAAATCACACATTCTTATTTGTCCATGATTTCGGAACAGCTGACAGCGCCTGTGTGTGACTAACAAGAAAGAGCACAGATGGACAGACCTTTGCCAGTCATCTCAAGAACTTCGCCAATGAAACACACCCTTCAGGATGCATTTTCTGCATAAATAACCAGGCGATGGAAGAGAAAGAGATGAGCAGCAGCCCTGATATACACGTTACTCTCGGGGAAAACATTGCATGCAGCTGACTCGGAATTCTGTAGACACATTGTCTCCAAAAGAGGAATTAAGAGCATTATGATGTGGCCAAACCCTAAATATTCCATGCAGATGGTTGGCACTTCCCTCCTTTCAGTGAGAACTTCACTGCACTCTGCTTTGTTTTAGTGAAATAGAGTACAGACATGATAGATAGATAGATAGATAGATAGATAGATAGATAGATAGATAGATAGATAGATAGATAGATAGATTCCTTATGCTGGACAACAGTGATTCATAGTGGATTGTAGACCGTGATGTTTCTGACCATGGTTTCCCCTGTGTGACTGGGACGGGCGGTCCGATTCGGGCCCTCGGGTTTGTGGCCCCACCACAGCTGTGGCTTGGACTGGCATCCTTCCATCGGCATCCGAGCACATGCCTGGGATATATTTACACCCCGGTCGCTGTCGAGGATGCTGTTTGGCCACATGCTTTGACCTTGTACAAAGAAGGCTTTGAAATGTTGTCACCATGTGCTTTTTTTCATCTGTTACTGTTAATGTGAGCATACACTTGACAGTACACTTTCTCGCATAAAGAAAGTGCTGTATTTTAAAGTTCTCAGAGGTTTTCTTGCTTTACATATACTTGCAGAAGTGCTAGTTTGTTTGCAGACAGTGTTATACCATTAAAGTGATATTTAAAAGTATAAATATACACACACACACACACACACACACACACACACACACACACTGTCTGAAACTGCTTGTACGAAGCGGGGTCATGGCAAGCCGGAGCCTAACCCGGCAACACAGGGCGCAAGGCTGGGGGGGGGTGGACACACCCAGGACGGGATGCCAATTCTGTCGCAGGGCACCCCAAATGGTACTCAAACCCCAGACCCACCAGAAAGCAGGACCCGGTCAAACCTGCTGCACCACCGCACACCCTCTAGTATAAATACAGTATAAATTCATATAAATATAAATTCAAGATTTATAAATGTTGATTTTGGATTAATAGTCCTACAAATTTACCAGTTTAAAAACAAAAGCAGAATGAAAAAGAGGTGAGACAGCTGGTACCCTAACTAGTGTAGTGGTTAGAGCTGCTGTCTTTAGACCCAAAGATCACAGGTCTGAGTCCCATCTCTGGCTGTAGCACCCTTGAATAATATACTTCCCCAGAATTACTCTGGTAAAATTACCTGGTTGTATAAACAATTATAAATCAATTAACAGTGCAAGTCACTTTAAAGATAAGAATCAGCTAGTTGAATAAATGCAAGTATAATATAATGTGAAGAGTCATGAATAGAATCAGGGCAGGTCAATGGACTTTGAGAAGCAGGGTGGGGACAATTTGTCTGATACTTCCTTCTCTCTGACTGTAAGTGTAGCATCACAGCTCATTTAAAGGTGTTCTGCCTCTCATTCTGTTCAAAGTACACTTTCCGTGTTTAGCATTTATTATAACGTGTAAGGAAACTGCGGCAGAAATCCAAGCAATATTTTTTATATCTCTGGAGAGAGCATCTCTATGGTAACATTTCATTTGCAGACCAGTCCTGCGCTCAGTTGTGAAAATTACCGTGTAAGGATCATCGCAATGTCTAATGGCACCTTTGCTGAACATTGTTGAGCGCATATATTATAATGCAGCTGCCTAGAGTTAATAACCATCTGGTTATGAGTGGTGCCATGAGCCTTCCTGCTCCTTCCCGCTCATTCCTTTTATGCCCCTATTTCTGCCCCATTACTACCTTTCCTGCCCCTTCACAGCCATTCCTATACTTCTCGGCTCCTTTCTGTCCCCTTTTTGTCCCCTTTTTGCCCCGTTCCCGCCCAGTCTAACGCATCCCCGCCTCAACCTGGACTTGACCAACGGCGCGGGGCGTGTCCACAGCGCACGCGCCGGCTGAGCACCATGACGTCACTGTGCCAACCCCCCCGAAGGGAGGGGGCGGGGTGACGTCACGGGTGCTCCAACTGGGAGCTCGAGACGTGCCGGTGTCATGGCGGCCGTGGTGTCTGAGGGGAAGTGACTGCGGGCGCCGTTTCTGTTTTTCCTTCCCCGAAAGAGGCCGTTCGTCGCCTGAAGGGCGGCTGCGGCGCCACCGCCGACTGCGCACCTCCGAGCACCGAGCGCCGCCCCGCTTTGCCGCGTCCGCCGCCGAGCGCCCCGTCCCCGACCGGCCGGGAAGATGGCGGACGCAGCAGCCGAGTGCACCATCAAAGTGATGTGCCGCTTCAGGCCGCTCAACAGCTCTGAGGTGACGCGCGGAGACAAGTACATCCCCAAGTTCCAGGGCGAGGACACCGTGGTGATCGGGGTGAGTCCGCGCCCCCGAGTTTCGGGCTGCGCTCGTGCCTCTCCCGCACCGGCGGCGCGGCGGGTCCCCGCAGGGCCGAAGCGAAGGGCGGAGACCGGCGGAGACGGAGGAAAAAGGAGACCGCCGGTCGGGCCGTGTGTGTTACGGAGAAACCGCCATTGATGTTATTACTAATTGTTTTTCTTGTTGTAGTGGGGACTGGCGGCTTCCGGCACACTCTTCCAGAATGTTCGCTAATATTGAAGAATCATTCATTGTCATTTCGTTGCACACATACACACACAGTGAGTGAGTGTTTGCATCAAACCAGCCTGGTGGTTCAGACTGTCAGGGATGCGATGCGTTCGGTGTGCTTTTTGGCTCGGCTCGGCTCGGCTCGGTTCTGCTCAGTTCTCGTACGCGCTATGTGTGAAGGTGGTGACTCGGTCCCAGGCTGAAGGAAAAGTACAGGACAGCGGAGCCTGGAGGAGGAGTGGAGTGGAAGAAACACGGAATTGCTGTGTCACACCACCGTGCGTGCAACACCCCCGGTCATAACAGGAAACTGAAAACTCGGCCTGATAATATATCATAATGTCATAATAAACCCAGCAGGTAGTGAGTGTAAGTGCTGAAGAACAGGCACAAACCAGAAGGTCGCTGGTTCAGTTCAGTTGCGCTCCTGCAGGAAGCTTCTACTAGTAGAAGCTTCTAGTTTTACCACCCTGGCCTGAGCACGAGCTGCACACGTGTGAGCCGCTGTGGATGAAAGCATCACATAACCATATGAATAATAACCAATAATAGTACATGCTGGTGACTTTGAAGGAAGTGGGGGTTGTCTGCCTGATGATGAGTGATGATGGTCACTAGAATGACCACTATGGACTGACCGGCGTTATTAGGCCCTGAACTCTCTAATAAAACCCCAATCAGAATATTTGAATGGAGTGGTGGTCTGTATGTTTTGACCTCTCTGATTATCATCAGTAGATTCAGCTTCTTGTTTTGTGAAAACCAGCCTAAATCTAGATGTAGACTTGAAACATCTTGGTCATCGCCGAGCTAATTTGTAACCGCAGTCAGTCCCATTAAGGCTTATTTCCATAGTTTATTCTATATTTTACAGTCTCCCATTGGACCTTTCTGATGACAAGATGATAGCGTGGAGCAAAGAGGAAAACGGTGTGAGAGATCCTGAAGGAGATTGAAGGCGTGGCTTTTCAGACCGATGTTGGCCTACATGAGACCTGTTTGAGTGCCCCTTATCTGCCTCCTTTGAATCTTAAAATGACAAGTGACAACTGTGTGCTGAAAGACATGAAGCTGTTTTTACCGTGAGACGTTTTCTGTTTACCATTGAGGCTGGTAAGACATGGTACAGTTGCTTCTATTTCGGAAATGGACCTTATTAAAACTGCAGCCTCGTCTCTGCCATGTAACCGGCTGTGTCATGAGTCTTGTGTTCCTTGCAGCTGTGATGTTGTAGATTCCTTCCGTTTTTGGCGTGCTTTTCCATACACTCCAGAGGAGGAGGGAGAATGTTGATTTCCTTGCCTGGTTCGGGCGATACATGCTTAAAAATAACTTTGAAATGCGACCTTACATGTTGCCAGTGCAGAACAAGCGCTAACAACGGGTGTTGTTTCGCTCACAGTGGCTCTCGCTTCGGGTGTTGTTACCTCTGTATGATAGTCACCAAGTTGCTAGGATTCCTCCCTGGCACTTATTTCCGTGGCTCTTGTTTATTGTTCTCACCGGTGTATCTGGATGCTCTTGTTGGCACACTTTGCCGCAAAGGCATCATTGGAGCTAGTAATTTTGTGAACTTGTCACCCTGATGACTTGTCCCATGTTGGCAAGGTTGAGCTCCTCCGGCTGGTGTAAATTCTGTTGTCAAACCCAAGGTTGCTTGGGAGGCCAGCTGTTTCAAGAGTGCAGCTGCTTGCAGTGATGTAGAAGGGTGCACATCAAATGAGCCAATTTACTGAGTCTAAATATACTGCTCATAGAATAGCATGTTTACATTTTTATTTATTCATTCAGCAGACTTCTTAAAAGTGATGTACTGTGATCATTAACTATTAGCTTACACTTTCGTACAAGGTAACTTAGTGCTAGATAGTTATAGTATCTACAGTCATTCTCACATTTATACAGTAGACCAATCTAACACACGCAGTGTCTAGGAGGAAACCAAACGTGGCGAACATGCAAACTCCACACTAGCTGAGCTGAAATTGAACCCATAGGCATATCTAAACTAACAGCCCAGGAGTTGTGAGGCATCAGAGCAACTCAGTGTGCCACTGTACTGGATATGTTGGGTAAAATTGTTGTTTTTTTATTAATATTCACTGTTGTATAGTGCTGTGTAGTTTGCTGAAGATATTGACTTGAGGGTACAGCAGACCCTGTGACTTGAACCCGAATCCTCCTGGTCACGAGAGCAGCTCCTTAACACCAGCATTGCCATTCCAGTGTGCAGGACGACAGGCGTGTGGTAGTTGTGGGTTACGAAAATTTTAATACTTTTTTCTGTTGAGGAAACCAGCACATTTTGTCCTTTGTTTCAGTTCCTGCCACTTGATAAGAGTTGAGTGCTGATAAGAGATGCCGTGACACCCTCCTGTAACAAATGGGGGAAATGCCAATGGTGTGTTTTTGATTAGGCTGTGATCAGAATCCGATTAAGTAGTGTAATGGTTCCATTGTCCGTTCAAAGATGTCAAAAGCAGAGATGTGATCCAGACAAAACCCCTTGACTTCCATCATGCACCTTGGCAGAGGGGGAAATCTGCTGGAAAAATGTGCAGATTCCCCACAGCCAGAGCTGAAGAACGGTTCAGACGTGTATCTGTGGAGCTGAGACACCAGTGCTGTCTATCATACTTTCCAGAGTTGAGCATAAATGTGAGGTAGAGTGTGCTGTACATGGGTTGTGTGAAGCGGAGCGGCAAAACTCCACAGGATTCAACAAATTTTTCACAATCACTGCAGTGTTTGTTCACACCTGAATCACAACATTGTGGAATAGTTTCACTGCCATTGGACCAACATTTTGGCTACAGCAGGTGGAGTATGTAGATATCCCCTTGCAATCAAAGGACCTTAGTTCAAATTTCACTCCTGCTGTATTACCCTTGATTAAAATGCTTACCCTGAAATGATACAGTAAAAATGAATCAGCTGTGTAAATGGGTAAATCATTGTAAGTAGCTTAGGGTACAAGCCAAATAGATTTTTACACTTTGCTCCAAGTCATCTTGGAGCAAAGTGTAAGATAAATTAATGAAATAGTAATAATAATGAAGATTACATTTATTCATTTAGCTGATGTATTTTTTCAGAACTACTTAGTGTTATTTACAATTATTTACCCATTTACACAGCTGGCTAATTTTACTGGAGCAATTTTAGGGAAAGTACCTTGCTCAAGGGTACTACAGCTGGAGGTGTGAATTGAACCTGTGACCTTTCGGTCCAAAGGCAGTAGCTCTAATCACTAAGCTACTGGCTGCCTTAATAAGTAAAAGATTAATAATGTGTTTGGATCAGGTTCACATTAATCACTTTTCTCCAAAGAGGTATAGACCTCAGAATAAACAGACGTGCATAAACAACAAAGTACTTTAGATGCAGGCACAGGATTATTAGAACACAGTTTGTCTGATACCACCATGTCGTTGATTTATGTCACTCAGTTAGCAGACTATTGTTATGTGAGTGCTGGGTTATGCTGTGGGATGTCTTCTGACAATCCCCACCCACCTTGCTGCAATGATGACAGCTGTGTAGGCAACTGCCATCTAAGTGATGATGTGTGGTCATCTGGGCCATGAACAACAGACATGGTGGCATCATGGTAAAGGAACTGGAGTCTGGAGTCCTGATGTGGTTTACCTACAGTTCCTTGTTCGAGAGCCAGAGAGGAACTTTCTTCTGGAAATTGTAAACATTCCTCAACCATGTCACCACCTGCTTACTTTTTTGTTTTCAGGATGCCCATGTTCCATTATTACAGCTCAGACATCAATTTGCTGCTGGTTTATATCAGTGCAGTTTCCTGAAGAAAATGTTTGTTGATTATGTTTGCAGCCAGAGTGGCATTGGCACCATGTCACTGTATGGTCTTTGCCTTGTCAAAGATGATGAGTATGTTTTGTCGGGAACCTTTTCACAGATCCTTGTGATCCTCTCAGCTCTAGAGTACCATGAAAAAGGCCAGTTGGTACCATTGTGCACAATTAACTTAAGCGGACATCGTTGAAGTTCCAGGAGGGACCATGCTGTTGTACCTTTAAGGAAGCACTTAGCCTAAGTTTCTTTCATTGAACATCAAGCTGTGAAAGTAGATGAAGTGGAGAAACTATTAGCAAGCAAGCTGATATGGGTGGAAGTGTCTGCTAAGCAGCTGGAGTCATACGTCAAAGCTAAAAGTGGTATTATCAGTATCTAAGAGTTTTCTGTAGTTTTTGTGTTTTATAACTTGTTATATTAACATGCCCCAGAGCCTTGTTTTTATGATGTCTTCCTCAAACAAAAGCAGACATTGAGTTCTTGTGAGATGTTTCATTGCTCTGACTCTTTTGGTCACATTGTTTTGGGTCATGCATTTGCTTTAACCACGTCAGCTGAACTACCTGGGATTTACAGCAGTTGCATTAAACAGCATGGGTGTTTCCTAGCTGCTTACATTTTGTGTTTACTCACTGTTACAATGTGAAAAGGTGGCGGGAGTATCGACTGCTGTGGGCATGCAGCACTAAAGTGATCTGTCAGTTGCGCTTCTTGCTTTTGATTTTTTCTGCTGAAACTTGTTAGAGCATTGTAGTTCTTAAAACTTCAAAACTGTGCTGGCAGTCTCCTGCACAATGACCCATTACTATTCCTGTGAAATCACTGCATTAAACGGGAGATGGTCATACCAACCAAATTACCATTAACAGTTTCTTATGGGAGGAAAAATAATTGATTTATGCACCCACAAAGTGGCACCAGAAAGTTACTATAATATCAAAAAAATTTCTTTGCTTAGTATCTTTATCACTGAAGCATATTTTATCGTATTTGTTACAATAACTGTTGCTGAGAATCCACTTACAGCATAGAGTGCTTTATGAGCAGTGATGATTAGGCACAAAATGTGGTCCAAGTTTAAACACTGATCCCATACAGCACATGACATGGGAGATCTCCAGAACCATGAAGAGATGTCTTTTAGCCACAGGCAAGATTATATTTACATGCCATAAAATATGCATACAAAAATCGTATGAGATTATCATTTTTTTTTCCCCCCACTGTGCTCTTTAACCAAATCAAATTTATGTTTTGTAGAGGATGTGTACTGTTTTTGTTGTTTGACTTAGTCATCTTGTTTCTCATTATGTTGCATGCAGGGTAAACCTTACGTCTTCGACAGGGTTCTCCAGTCCAACACGACACAGGAACAGGTGTACAACGCCTGCGCCCAGAAGATTGTCAAAGGTAAAGGCTTCTCATCCATCTCTGGAGAGATTTTCATCCACTGGCATCAGACCTGCTCCTGCTTGTTGTTTATTCTGTTATGAGTTCTTTGATAATGGCCTTTTGCTCACAGGTTTGTGTTTATTTCTCTGTAGATGTTCTTGAAGGTTATAACGGGACAATATTTGCCTATGGACAAACATCCTCTGGTAAAACGCACACCATGGAGGTATGTATAGTAACAAATTTAACTTTGCATCTGACTTCACATATGTACACAGTATGAATGAAAAGTGATACTTTTAAATATACACACACTTGTTCTTTTAGATGCAAATGTATAGCTTTTTTTTTTAATAAAATGCAGGTAATCCTTATTGATCTTTTGTTGTCTTCTCCTTTCAGGGTAACCTTCATGATTCAGAAAATATGGGGATTATCCCCAGAATAATTCAGGACATTTTTAACTACATTTACTCCATGGATGAGAACCTGGAGTTCCATATCAAGGTTTGTGTTCCAAACAAAAATTCATCAGCCTAGTTAAATGGAACTGAACCTGTCTCCTTGTCAGTCAGTGACACACTTTGCTGCATTTCTCATGGGTGGATTTTACTTTGCAGGTTTCCTATTTTGAAATTTATCTGGATAAGATTAGAGACCTCTTGGATGGTGAGTGTCTGCAGTGCAGCACACTGGAGACCAGGCAGGTTATGGGATAGCTGGTGATACTCTGTAATTCTGATTATTTCGAATCCTTTTTCTGTAAGGAATTGAAAGCAGCAAGTTTATGTTCAGTAGGCCTTGTATTATTAGAACTTGAACCACGGTACGCAAATGACAATTATTAATTGATGTTGGTTTCTCTGTTTCAGTGTCAAAGACTAACCTGTCCGTTCATGAAGATAAGAACAGAGTTCCATACGTGAAGGTGAGATAGCAGTGATAATCCTGCAAATGCAGACCTCTTGTAGATGTCTGTGCACTTCCTGTTAACTTGTTTAAAATGTAAAACAAGTGCTGTAGTACCTCTAGAGTGATTATTCAAAGTTTAAACTTTTCCCCAGTTTAGAGAGAACTTGTCTTGTCTGAAACATGTTAAACCAGAGTTGTTTCATCTGCAGGGCTGCACAGAGCGCTTCGTCTGCAGCCCAGAGGAGGTCATGGACACCATTGATGAAGGGAAAGCCAACCGACATGTTGCTGTCACCAGTAAGAGATGCCCCTTAAGATTAGTGTATTCTGTAGAGACAGTTTTCCTAGGTTGTTTTTCAGGGGTTTCACTTTGCCGTCAATGTTACTGTCCCACGTAGATATGAACGAGCACAGCTCCCGGAGCCACAGCATCTTTCTCATCAATGTTAAGCAGGAGAACACGCAGACGGAGCAGAAGTTGAGCGGAAAGCTCTACCTGGTCGACCTGGCAGGCAGTGAGAAGGTACGGTGTACACAGCTATAATTCTGACCCATCGCCTCAAGCTTCTTCTGCAGGGAGTCAGCTCCAGACAGTCTGAAGGGATCACACCATGTTTTGTGTTTTCTGTGGAATTGTTGATCAGTCGTATAGTTAGATGCACCACGATTTCATGTCTCTGGGCGTTTCAAACATAGACATGACGGACAGTTGTCTGGTTTGATATCTGCAGGTCAGCAAGACTGGTGCTGAGGGCGCAGTGCTGGATGAAGCAAAAAACATCAACAAGTCTCTTTCATCACTGGGTAACGTCATCTCAGCCTTGGCTGAGGGCTCTGTAAGTACTCTGTGGTGATGGCAGTGTATTTCCTTTGGTTTTAGATGTGTCGATGTGGTGCTCCCTGACCATCTAGTGTTTGAATGGTTGCTTTCAGTTTAATTTCACTTCAAGTGTTCAACAAAAAAGCCCTGTGCCCTGTGTTGCTGGGTTAGGCTCTGGTTCGCCATGACCCCGCTTCAGACAAGCGGTTTCAGAGTGTGTGTGTGTTCAACAATTGTTGATTGTACGCAGTCTTATGAAATGGATTAAAGTAATTTTAACCCATCCATTTTCTCTTCTGTTTGTCCATTTAAGGGCTGCATTACAATTTTAGTTCAGATTATGTGTGTATTATTTCATATGATTGATCATTCCAGTCAAAAACAATGATTTGGAAATCCCTTGAAGTATCGCCAATGAGTTCAGCTTCACCATTTACATTCCTTTCTGTATCTCATCTTCCATTTCAGACGTATGTTCCATACAGAGACAGTAAAATGACGAGAATCCTCCAGGATTCCCTGGGGGGCAACTGCAGAACCACCATTGTCATCTGCTGCTCTCCCTCTTCCTTCAACGAAGCGGAGAGCAAGTCCACACTCATGTTTGGCCAGAGGTGAGACTCCTCTCATAAGAGGCTGAACAGAACTTTCAAATTACTATATAAGTAAAGAAACTACGTGTAAATATGACTAGTCAGGTTGTAGCAAAAATCCTGTTTTGTTCAAACTTAGGAAGGTGTCCCTCCAGTGTATGATTTCAGTTATGAGCTTCAGCGCTTGGTTTTCAGGGCGAAGACCATCAAGAACACAGTATCTGTAAATGTGGAGCTCACAGCTGAGCAGTGGAAAAAGAAGTATGAACGGGAGAAAGACAGGAACAAGACCCTGCGTAACACCATCACATGGCTGGAGAATGAGCTGAATCGCTGGCGCAGTGGTGAGGCACCCCCTCATGGCCTCTCCCTCAAACCTCTCAGTCATGTGCTGAAACTTTTAATAGAGCCTGTCCCTTCTCTACACACTGGACAGGCAAGAACACAGTGGTGTTTGGTTGTGTCTTTGCTGCTGCTAAGTATGAAAGGTCCAGGCATCATCTATATGTAAAGTTTTGAGAAGCGTTGTTGTCTTGCTCCAGTATTAAACAGTAGTTTCCTTTGGGCTTGAACTCATGGCCTTCTGGTGAGTCATCCACTACCAGCCTCCTAATTGCTAGCCATTTCCTTCTGTCCTCCCCCCGCCTGGCAGGTGAGAGCGTGCCGGTGGAGGAGCAATTTGACAAAGAGAAGGCCAATGCGGACGTGCTAGCCTTGGACAATGTACTGAACAGCGAAAAGCAGGTCACCACACCCAGTGCCCCAGGGGTCCGGCTTTCAGATGCTGCCAAAGAGGAGGAGCTGGCCAAACTCTACAAGCAACTGGATGACAAGGTCATGCTCATACATATTCATTTACATCTTTTTAACTGTCTGCTGCCTCTTGTCTACAGCAGATCCAGTTGTTTGAGTATGTGCTTTGTTGGGAGCAGCATCTCATGACAGCATCTGTATTTTGTGTGTGATAGGATGATGAGATTAACCAGCAAAGCCAGCTGGTGGAGAAGCTCAAGCAGCAGATGCTGGAGCAGGAGGAGGTGAGATGTGCTGTTGTGAGGTGGACGGAGCCAGTAATCTGGATGGGCCTTGCAAGTGGAAACCTTTCTAGGTCTTGTTGACAAGGGCAGTTTACCTTCCTCACAACTTCATGATAAGCCAGACAAGATTTGTCACGTGTATTTTCACATGTGCTCACAAGTCTACATCTCCCCAGCTGCTGGCCTCGTCCCGGCGAGATCACGACAACCTGCAGGCAGAGCTGAACCGGCTTCAGGCAGAGAATGAGGCCTCCAAGGACGAGGTGAAGGAAGTGCTTCAGGCTCTGGAAGAGCTGGCCGTCAACTATGACCAGAAGAGCCAGGAGGTGGAGGACAAGACCAAGGAGTTTGAGGCGCTCAGCGAGGAGCTCAACCAGAAATCAGTGAGGGAGTCATTCCTTCGTCCCTGGGAGTCCCTGTTCTCAGTGGGATCTCGTGATGGTCATTTGTAATGTTTTTCTGTGATCTACCTATTTTTCCAGATGGTTCTGACTTCCATCGACTCTGAGCTCCAGAAGCTGAAGGAGATGACTAACCACCAGAAGAAGAGAGTCACAGAGATGATGTCGTCTCTCCTGAAGGACCTAGCAGAAATTGGTATCGCTGTGGGCAGCAACGACATCAAGGTAGGTACATTTTTACCCAAAAGCTACTGAAATTCTATGGTCTTTTACCATTTGCCAACAACATGGCCCCACTTGGTCCGTTTGTAATCTCTTGATCTTGTGTTGTTCCTCTTGTTTGCCTTTTCTGAACCTGATCTCCTTCCACTTCCCCCATGGCAGCAACATGAGGGCAGTGGGCTCATTGATGAGGAATTCACAGTGGCGCGTCTCTACATCAGCAAGATGAAGTCGGAGGTGAAGACCATGGTGAAGCGCTGCAAGCAGCTTGAAGGTGCCCAGGTGGAAAGCGAGAAGAAGATGGAGGAAAACGAGAAGGAGCTGGCTGCCTGCCAGTTACGCATCTCTCAGGTACATGAACATGAGCTGCATTTCATGAAATTACATGTAATTCAAGTATCAAGTTAAAAAGACATCACTGGATTTACAAAAGTAGTCTTCCTGAAAATGGTACAGATGTCAAAATTTAGGGTGCAGAAAGCCTACTTTCCCATCAGTTAAATAGTAAAAATAAAAATGCGTTCCCAGCCCATCCAAAAACCTCAAACCACTTTTCCTAAATATCACTTGAATACTGTAAATCACCTATATCAACCCATGAGTTCAGTTTGATATGAAACATATTTGCATTTACATTTGTTTGTTCATTCATTCTTCAAAGTGATCTATATTTCAGAAAACAATGCAAAAGTGCATTACACCAGTTACCTTTGCTGTCCTGCCTCCAGAACATTCTCAGAAAACCCATTTCCCGTTTTCTGGAGTTACAGCTCCAAGCAATTTCCACTTTTTGTTTTCATTGATCAGTTCTCCCAGGATGAGCAATAAAGAAAGCAAGGATCTACTGAGCACATCGCGTTTGTGAACAACTTTTTAAAACTTCACACTGTTGCCAAAATGCTTATGCATAACCTGAAAAACCATCAAACTTTTCCTGCTAATTGCTCTGCTGTCTCTGCAATCATTCATTAAATAACACATCCAGTATGCCAGACAGACACTCTATGGAATTTAACAGTTCCCATAATGCCCCGGTCTCTTAAAACATTCCTAACACGCCAATAGATGGAAAGATGTCGATGCAGGCTCTGCAGCTACAGTGTATTAGTGCATTACTGCACTTTGCATCACTTGCGCAGTGTGCGGCTTTCAAATCTTTTTGGACACTTCACATTAGTCATCTTATGCTTAATTTTGCTTCATAAATCCAAAATCTTTGAAAATTGAAAACTAAGGTATTGTACAGAAATTTTTGATAGCGTTCATAAACTGTGCAGTGTCTGTACACAAAAGTTATATAATTAGTGGCGGCCAGTGGTGCAGTGATTAGATCTTTACAGTTGAAAGACCTATGTTAAAATCCCCACTCTTGCTGAGGTACTCTTGATCAAGGCACTTGCCCTGAACTGATTTAAAAAAAAAAAAAAAAATGAAATTACCTTGCTGTATGAAAGTTAAAATCAATCTCAGTAACTTAGTGTACAAACCTAACTGGCTTCAAAAAAAGTCAGATAAATGAATAGATGTAAATTAATAACACAATGTAACAAAGCTATAATGAAATGCATGTTCCCTTGCAGCATGAGGCCAAGATCAAGTCCCTCACAGAATACCTTCAGAATGTGGAGCAGAAGAAGCGGCAGCTGGAAGAGAATGTAGATGCCCTGAATGAGGAGCTGGTGAAGATTAGTGCACAAGGTGAGCCCTCGGGAGTCTGGCATATTTCATTGCGCATCAGGACAGGGACAGATCTTGGGAGTGGAAGAAGAGGCAGGGCTGCTGTCTGGCCTCTTCTTCCAGATCAGGGTGTAAGTGGAATGTGGGATGGCTGCAGTTTACACTCCCTCCTCAGGTATTGGACTGGGGAGGGGCTTGGGAATAGGCAGGATGAAAAGATGGGTTGCCGTTTTAGCAATTTGTGTATGGATGAGGTGTGAGAGCAGGATGGCAAAGGTGGGGCTGCTGTCAGCAGCCATGTCGCTGAGAATTTTTGGTTTCAGTACTGTTAAAATGCATCCGTGACAAATAAAATGATATACTGTTTTTTAGCTTGTTGATTAGTATTGATTGAGGAATATACTGTAACTCTTTACTATGGATTAGGTGTAGCAGAATTTATACACATTACGTATAGCATTGGCGCCCCCTAGGGGTGCAGATGAAGATAACGGTGACTTATTCTGTGACCACAGAGAAAGTTCATGCCATGGAGAAGGAGAATGAGATTCAGACGGCCAATGAAGTCAAGGTACCAAACACCTCCCTCGTGATGAAGCAGCTGTACTCTTATGTTTTGCCTTGATGTAGATGTATTAAGACTTAAAGGTACAGTCAGTTTAAGAATATGTGCACATATTTGCTCCATCATTCTTTCGGTTCACATGCATAAATGGTGGCTTTGCATGCCACAGGTGTGTGACTGACCAATGCTCTTTCCCAATCACTGTAGGAAGCAGTTGAGCGTCAGATCCAGAATCACCGTGAGGCTCATCAGAAGCAGATCAGCAGCCTGCGTGATGAGCTGGACAAGAAAGAGAAACTCATCACTGACCTACAGGAGTAAGAGCCATTCTATCCTTGCTCATCTGTCACACAAAGCAATATTTTGCCCATGTAGGTTTGGGGTGGCCCCAGGCACCCAGTCAGTGTCTTCTGTAAACTTTTTCTTCTCTTGTCCTTCCACCCCCTAGCCTGAACCAGAAGATTGCACTGGAGCAGGAGCGTCTGCGGGTGGAGCATGAAAAGCTTAAATCCACTGACCAGGAAAAGAGCCGCAAGCTGCATGAGCTCACGTATGTGGCCCTTTTCATGGTACCCCTTTGCTGTTGTCTTACATAAGACACATTTTTTTTAATAAATCCCTTGAGTGAAATCTTTGTCTTCTAAACCAAGCTGCGTATTGAGGCTTGTGAGGAAGTGGAGGTCATAGTTTGCGCAAGCGAATTGTGCTCTTCTTGTGCAATAGTGGGATGACTTTTTGCTGATGGCAGACAGCCCCTTATGTAAAGGTGATATGGACTGCAGGGGAGGGGTGCATCCTTTGTGATGGGGGGCTGACAGCCAGCTGTCAATGTGTGCAGGGTGATGCAGGATCGCAGGGAACAGGCTCGACAAGACCTCAAGGGGCTGGAAGAGACTGTGGTAAGTGGTGGCTCCGCTCTGCTGGTGGCTTTTGTACGGTGGCCATGTCTCCATTTCTAAATCTTGGTCTCGCACTGCGCCTCCTCTCTGCCCTACTCTCCCACCAGGCCAAAGAGCTACAGACACTGCACAACCTCAGGAAACTCTTTGTCCAGGATTTGGCAACTCGAGTGAAGAAGGTGATTCTTTTAATTGTAAATTCCTTACCTTAATGCAGTTATGCAGAATCTTCTTCTGTTCAAAAGTACAGTGGTGATGAAGTATCTGCTCTTAACAGTAACTAATGACAAAAGTGATATTACATTATGTGCACAACTTCAGTTTTGAGTTTAGCCAAAACCATAGGTTATAGTTTAGCATAAAGAGTCTCCGATTGGTGGAAGTATTTTTTTTTTTTTTTTTCCGCCCCCCCCCCTTCCAGAGTGCCGAGATGGACTCTGACGACACAGGTGGCAGCGCTGCCCAGAAGCAGAAGATCTCCTTCCTTGAAAACAACCTGGAGCAACTCACCAAGGTCCACAAGCAGGTACAGAGCCCTTCCTTTTTCTGGAACCAACAGCCTGTTGTCTTCATATCCTTGTTTACATTTACATTTATTCATTTAGCTGATGCTTTTCTCCAAAGCGACTTACATTGTTAAGGTTACAAATATTTTCCCATTTAGACAGCTGGATAATTTTACAGGAGCAATTTAGAGTAAGTGCCTTGGTCAAGGATGGTACAGCTGGAGGTGGGGATCAAACCTGCAAACTTTGGATCCAAAGGCAGTAGCTCGAACCACTACGCTACCAGCTGCCCCCTTTACTGTTCTGATCCCTCCATTTTCTTACTCTTCTTCCTCCTGCAGCTGGTGCGGGACAATGCGGACCTGCGTTGCGAGCTGCCCAAGCTAGAGAAGCGCCTTCGTGCCACGGCCGAACGTGTCAAGGCCCTGGAGTCGGCCCTGAAGGAGGCCAAGGAGAATGCAGTGCGTGATCGCAAGCGCTACCAGCAGGAGGTGGATCGTATCAAGGACGCGGTGCGGGCCAAGAGCATGGCACGCCGGGGCCACTCTGCGCAAATCGGTGGGTTTCTGCAGTCATGACCAGCAAAGGCTGACTCTCAGCATGTAGCCTACTGACTTTTGTCATACACTGTGTGGTTCCCTAAAGCGCCTTGTGAAACTGCAGAAAACCAAGTATCACTGTTCCCTTTTGCTCATCTCATACTGACCTCTCAAGGCATGTGGGGCAGATTTGGTCAGGATGGACATACAGGAATGCTGCTTTGTTTTGGTTCGGTAGCCGACTCTTACGGGCATTTCCTGTCTCTGTCCATAGCTAAGCCTATTCGTCCTGGACAGCCCCCCGTTGCATCTCCCACTCACCCCAACATTAACCGTGGCATCACCGGGGGTGGAGGCTTCTACCAGAACAGTCAGTCGGTGGCTATCCGTGGAGGGAGCTGCCCAAAGCAGGACAAGAAGTGAGTGTTGTTGTACTTGAGTAGCCACATGTTTGTTTACTGTTTTGTCTGCGCTGGTACTCAGTAAGATCTTGCCAGCAGTACATACAATGTTTGTGTGTGTGTAATGTTCAGTGTGCTGTGATGCTCTTCAGAACGCAAGGTGTCATTAATGTTGCTGGTGCTTGTCTCTGTTACTGTGTCACTAAACACTCACTTCCCTTGGCCACACCTTCCTCTGTTCCTACAGCTGTTGAAGACGCAGCACGACCACATCAGAAGATGAAATTGTGTCCTGGGAAACTGTCATTCCATTACATCGTGCTCTTCCCAGTAGGAATAATGGGAGGAGTTTTTGAATATATATAAATATATAAATATTTCTGGTCTGTACAGTGAAATTCTGATTTATTTGTTTTCCTGACCGAAAGTCATCTCCTCGCTAAATGCACAGTCGAGGGGGAGGAAGGAGACACCCTCAGCCCCCACCCAGTAAGCGCAACTTTCAGGCATCCCCCAAACTAACTACATATGAATTTAACGTGTACCTCTGTTTCACTGCACAGTTTTATCCTCCATGTCTTAAATTAGTCCTCACTGTGCCAAGATGAATGTATGTCACAGATCTGCACGAGAGGACAGGAAGTGGGTCCTGGGTGAAATTTTGAAGCGTGATTAATGTAAATTCACTTGATTTTGTTCTGCAGGGGTGATTTTGAAACACCTAAACAGATTCAATAAGCTCATCATACTGCTGTCCTGTCATGCAGGTCAAGATGACACTGTACATGTTTTCCTGAAAATGGGCCTAACAATGTCAGCTTTTTAACAAGTTCATTGTGTTCAGAATGGTGAACCTGACTCTCAAGGCCGTGGGCACAGCTTCCGAGTATTTTAAAAATGAGAACTTGTAAAGATAGTTAGTCACGGAAGAATGTGATTCAAGTCCAATGGATAAAGGTGTTTTCAAATTGTGTTGTAATTTCAGCGAAAGAACTTACCGTACAGTAAACGGTTGAAAGGCATCAGTGCGCAATGCTGTGTGTTGGTGCACCTAAAAACATATTACGTACTGAACAGGTGTCCCATCTCTGACTTTGACTATTTACAATTTCTTTTTAAAATAGCGATAATGGCCCTTTGGTGTCACTTGGCATCATTGATCCACAGAAGTACATGCTTTTAGACTTTGACGGTTACATTTAAAGTGTAGTTACTGACTTATGCAGACCTACAGATAGCTGAGGGGAGACCGGATGTCAGGTGCAGCATGTTACGGCGATGCTGCCTCCTCTGGTGTCTCCGATCTCCAGGTGTTTGATCAAACCAGAAGAAGGCTGTTTTAGACCAATGTATAGATGTGTTTTTTTTAATTTTAGACAGTTACAAGGGTTAGTTTTACCCCTCCCCCACCACTTTTACATTTTTACCCCCAAGATGGCTCAGTCATCACCACATTTTGTCAGTTTAAGATGCTGATATTTTTTTTTTGTCCACGTGCTTGGCTGCTGGTTTGGCATGTGGACTGGATCTTGGCCAACTTGGGCTGTGGAGTCTCTGAGCTCCTGGAGCCTCGGGTCTCGCCTCTAATTTGGTCACTTTGGGGTCATTAGTTTATCAAGGAAGTAGTTGTTCTCTTCTTCTTAACGTTCTTCCATATAGAAGAAAGTTATTTATTAACAGTTAAAACCATTTTTTTTATGAGAGGTGTGTTCTGTAGAAATTGTTCCTGTTTTGATTTTGAATAATTTAGTTATGTTCCAAGCTGTTGCGACGGCCAAGGTAAACGTCTGTTTGTTGAAGCAATGTTCATTATCCATTTATAAGAATCAGGAAAGAAGCAAATTGGCCTTCAAATGGAGAAATAGAACTCGGGGAACTGCAATCTCCTTTACGGTGACTTACTGCACTTAATGTTTCATAATTGGCCGTCAGCATTTCTCCAGAAATCATCTCGATAAGGAAAGTTTACATGGTTTGCCTTGAGTCTGCATTTTGAATTAAAGACATCGCCCTTGGCTACAGCAAAATGCTTGGACAGGACAATGGCGTGAGTGTGTGCGCGTGCGTGAGTGTGTGCGCGTGCGTGTGTGTGTGGGTATCTGCCAAGTTGTGCAACGCTGGATCGGCAGATGCACTGCAGCGTGTTCCTCAAAGTGCTTATACTGTAACCTCGTCTGCCCAGGTTTTACACTAGAAACTGAACAGGAAAATATGAAAGATGAATGTTTTTGTTCACATGATCAGCTAAATTATTTGCATTAAGTTAAAATAAAGTTGCTGAAGTTTATTACTGTGTAATAGCAATGACGTTTTGCGATCGGTGAGCGATTAGCCGGTGACGGTGGAACTGGATCACTCCGAGGGAACAAGAAAGCGTCGGCTGGCTCTCAAGGGGTTCGTGGTGATGTCATCCTCTTTTGATTGACCGCATGATGTAAATGTATGTGTGATTAAATGATTGTGCAAGCAAAATTGAGTGGTCTCCAAATTTAGTGACCTTACAGCTTTCAGAAGGGATCAACAGTTCTTTGAGAAATGGTGCACTGAAGAATAAAATGCAGTAGTGATTTGACTGTTTTAACCTCAGCTTCTCAAGTCTATCCAGTGAAGTTTTATTTTTTAAAAAATATTTTTCAGGTGGGATTGCATAATTTTTTAAATAATTGTATACATGTTTAAATTTTATAATTATCATTTTCTAATTTCTTTTGATGTGCAGGTTTTGGTAATTTTTCTCGCAGCGGTGGAACAGCTATAGAGTACCATTCGTAGCTCTACGGTTTATTATAGTGTGGTGATAGCAGTTTGGAACCAGAAAGGAACTAGACTGACTGCAGCAGAAGAGACATAGTGAATGGCAAGAGCCCCTGTCTGCATAATACAAATGTCCATTTATTCATCTGTAGGTAACAATATAATAAAAAATACACACCCTCTGTCCATTATTAACTGCTTGTTCAGTCTGGGGTTGTGGTGGTGTGGAGTCTACATCCTTGAAGAATAGTATGGGAGGCCAGTGCATCTAAATTTAGCACTTTTCTATTAAAACTGTTAAAAGACAAACTTATTTAAAAAAAAATAAAAATCCTCTCTCTAACCTGCAATTCAGTTGCTGACTGGTCACTTTCAGCATGTCAGCCCTACAGGAACTGCAGCTTAGTGCAAACATCACTGCTGTATACATTACTTCATTTAGCTGATGCTTTTCTCTAAAGTGACTTACAATGTTAAGGTCACTATTGTTACATGCTTACCATCATTTACATAGCTGGGTAATTTTACTGAAGCAATTTAGGGTAAGTACCTTGCTTAAGGTTGGTGCAGCCAGGGGTGGGGATCAAACCTGCAACCTTCAGGTCCGAAAGCAGTAGCTCTAACCACTCCGCTACCACCTGTCCCCCAGCATCCCTATATGTCATGTAACTCAAGTCCAGGCCAAATGGAGAAGTATGTTCGCCCTGATGTTTCAAATGACGAGCCAGAGAAAGGCGGCATCTTCTGTGAAAGAACCTCCACGGGTTACATCTTTTACAACACCTGTATTAAGTGTGTAATTGGAGTTTTTCCCCCACCCTGTTCTTGTCATGAATGACAGGTAGGTATTTATATCAGAAAACAAGTTCTCATACCAACATAACTATTACACACACGTGCAGTATAACCATCCCATTCACTGAACACTGCCCTCTAGTGAGCAATGGATGAAAATCTCGTGTGCGCCCCGCTACTCGGAAAATAACCACACGGTGGCGCCAGTACTGCGGCGGTAGCCGCCGATCCACGCGCGGTGTGTGCGCGCGCGCCGCCAGGTTTGGGAGCTCGCGACGCCCCCCCGTCGCTCCGCGGGAGCGGAGTTCAGGTGGAAGAGGAGGGACGAACCGACGGTGGAAAGAAGGTAGAGAAGTCGATTAATTCCTCACAGAAGGCGCTCGTTCCAGCGGAAAAAGTCACTTTCCCGCAGGACACGAAGGTCGGTAAGGTGGGACTTTATATTACAGCTTCTTTGTTTGCCCAGAAAGTGAGTTTTTGTTGTTGGAGAGAGACTGAGTTCTCGCGCTCAGTCATACTAGCCTCATTAGCCTGATAGCTAACTATACCTGGTAACTACTACTAGTACCACCACACAGATGACTCTCAGCCAAAAAAGTTATCATGTACCTCTTCTGTGATTCATTTCTTTCACCAGACGACTATCACAAGTGAGCGAGCGCAATATATACAACTAGTTAAAACTATACTATCGTCATCCAGCCAGGCACTCGAGGCAGCGCTAAAGTTCTGCGGTCATCGCCTAAGACTCTGACTCTGAGTCTGAGGCACTTGACTTGACTTGACTTGACTCTAGACTAGTTTGTGCTGGAACGGAAGACTCGTTAACTGGTTACCAAGAGCAGATCGTATAACTTGTTGAAATTGGGCTTGATGAACCTGTTCTGTATTTACATCCGCTTAGTTTATTTAATTATTAGTTGTCTTGTGTTCAGCCCAATCCATATGAGTTGTAGTCTTGATCTGTTTTTCCTTCCTTCCTCAGTTCCTGAACTAACTCACTGTAATTTTACTGTTTGTGCTCAGTTATTACTGGACAGCTCGATTTTGTTTTGTGGGTCCGGTGTTTCGTGAACCTTTGGATTTTTAAATCATAGTAAAGGTTAGAGTTGTGATTTTCATTCTGCCAGGGACAGGTGGGGGGAAAAAATGGGTATGGAAAAGCCTATTATAATAATATAATATAATTAAAATATATCCCATAATCACCTGCTGTGCCGGGTTCTTCATGGCTACTCATATTCTGGTGCACGTGCTCCTGTGTATTCCTGTCTCTAGTTAAATGAGTTTTTTTCTTAATATTTTGCAGGCATGATTAGTTTACAGCTGTTGTTTACTCCTGGGATTACTCGCTCAGTAGATGCAGAGTCTCCAGGGTTATATTATGCTAAGAAAGATAAGAATCGCAATAAACTGCGATAACCATATATTGTGAATACTGAAATTATGAATTTTAGTGCCAGTTGTGGGCAGTTCTCATGTGTTCTCTTGCTGGAAGTTGAGTGCAGCTCATCGGGTTCAGTAGAAGTTGTCATGAACTAAAAACCCCTCTGTGAAATCAGCAGTCGATCACCTGTTAAAAATCAGTACACCCTTCAGTATTGGACTGAGTTAGCGTGTGTGTGTTTCAGTTGAATCTGTCACTCTAAATTGCCTGAGGTGTGTGTGTGTGTGTGTGAGTGAGAGAGAGAGAGATTGTCCTGCAATGGACTGGTTTCCTGTTCTGGATGTGCTCTGCCTCATGCTCTAGGCTTCCGGGATAGACTCTGGATCGCTGTGGCTCTGCATAGGACGGACGGTTAATGACGATGCAGCTGAGTCAGTTGTGGGTCTCAGCCCATGCGTCCCTGTGTCAGAACACCCACTTGAGTTGCCTTGCTGCCTGTGAAATGTTGGGAGTCGCGGTTGGCCACGTGCTTGCCAACGCCTCCATGTGTTCAAACGCCCACCAGAGAGGCCCGCTCCTACTGGCGGAATGAATCCGAAACATTCCAGGAAGCTAAGCGCGCGCCGAGGCAGCTCGAGGCAAGTTCTTACACGATGAACTGAGAGCCAGGTGAGAAGCCATCTTGTAGCTGAATTGAATTGAATGGAAGATTTTATTGTCGTTGTACTCCTGTGCAATACAACAAAATTATAGTGATATTCCCTGAGTTCTTTAGACAACAATATAAAACACAAACACTTAAGTATGAAAATAGAAAATTAAAACAGTTTAAGCAGATAATACAGTATAATACAATAACAATCAGGCAGTGTTTAGCTGTTTCACAGCTTTGGGGTCGAAGCAGTTTTTCGTTCTTGTGATGTGTGTTTGAGTTGTCCTGTATTGCCTTGCAGAGGGAAGCAGTTTAAAGAGGTGGTGTGCAGGGTGAGTGGAGTTCCTGATAATTTGAGGCTCTCCTCTGACATCTGGACAGATGTGTCCTCAGCTGCCGGTAGTTGTGTGCCAATGATGTTCTGAGCCGTCCTGATGACCCATTGTAGAGCCTTCTGTTCTTGTGCAACTGGCATACCGTGCTGTAATGGAGTATGTCATTACGCTCTCCACTGTACATCGGTAGAAATTCATGAGGATATCCTGGGGCAGTCTTGCTCTCCTCAGTCTTCTCAAGAAATAGACCTTTTGGTGCCTTTCCAATGACAGTAGAGGTGTGTGTGGCCCAAGAGAAGTCTACTGTAATGTTCACCCCCAGGAATTTGAAACTGGGGATTCTCTCCACAGCCTCACCATTTATGAGCACAGGACTGAGGTCAGTTCTGCTTTTCTTCCTGTTGCCTGCTTTCCACCAGCAAATGTTGGAGTTTTCCATTTTTTGAGCCTTAGTGAGGACTTCATTGCAGTGGTCAGTTTGCTGAGGTCAGAGGTTTCAATATTTCTCCTAGCTTTCACTCTCTACTTAAAAGAAGCAGTACTTTTTTTTTTTTTTTAAAGTCTCTCTACAAGTTTGTTTTGAATAAAGGATAAAGCTACTTGGATTGATCCCATGAAAAGAGAGTTTCTCTGCAGAATTGGGCCAGCTCATGTTGAGTTCAGCTCTTGTGAGGGACTTCAGGTGACAGTGTTGGCCCCTTTTTGGAGTGTGTACATTTTAGAGTCAAGCACTGTTTACCACCTTTTTCTGGTAGTGACTTCTGTAGCTGTTGCCAGTTTATAAAAATGCAGATTCTTCTGTCTAGAAGAAGGGTCTTGTCATATTTTGGTGTTGGGAGTTTTGTCTTTGAGCTCTGATGGTAGAGTGGGAGGTGGTGTTGTATAATGGAATAAGAAATGCTAGGTGAGTAGAAAAGCAGGAGGGGCTCCAGGATAACACAGTAGGGAAGTGGGAGGGGTTTCATGGTAATGAGGTTGCCTTTATGTGTGGAGAAAGTGGTACCTCATTCAAGCAAGGAGATGAATATGAAATGCTCTCAGTAACTGACTGAAGCCAATCAAGGTCTTGGGGTCCAGTAGGGGCATCGGGAGTTTGTGTGTGTGCAGTGTTTTAAGGGGTATCGATACAGGATTCCATGGCAGTATTTCAGATGGTGGAAAAAGGATGAACTTTGTAATTTATTTTACCTGAAATGCAGAGGATGGCAGCCATAGATGGTAATGGGGACAAAGAGACTACTGGGCTAATACTCAAGGGAATTAAAAATTCAAATTTCCATTATATTAAATTATTGTTCTTAGCCAAAGAATTGATTTTGCTTTGGTGATTTGTGTGTATTTGGAGATTTATTGGCTTCATATTCAATGGTAGTAGTTTGTGTTAAATATCTAAATTAGTTAGGCACAGTAAGTGAGGATGCTTGACTGTGGTAGATTTAAGCTGCTCTTTATTACACTATCTAGCATGGAAAGTGACCTGTGAAGCAGTTTTTGTTTGGTATGTGAATCGGCTCCCCCTTGGAGCAACACCCGAATTTAAATTACTAGGTTTTCTGATTCAGTTAGCCAATTTGTTGTTATTGGGCACTTTAGTGTCCCTTAAATGTTTTTTCAAAATAGTTTTTTTTTCTATTTCTGTTTTTCATTATGCTTTGTGTTTAAACTTTTTGTTTGGATCTGCAGGATTCCAGTGATATGATGAAAGTGGAAGATTGGCCAGTCCACGCTAAGTACCGTGTTACTGGCTGTGGTATGTTGCCAATGTCCTAGCTGACGGCAGATACCCAGGTTGCTTTTCTCCACCTCTCGATCTAATGGTGAATTACTGACAGAAGGTCAGTGTAAATGTCTTTGTAGTATGTGTGCCTTTCTCAAAGGGAACATCTATGGGCTTCCTGTCTGAGTGTCACAATGTGTGTACCTTCTCTTAATGTTGTGAATATTTATATACCACATTTTTACTTTAGTCGGCAAAGTTAAAAACATTTTGGGTTGTTTTCTGACAACACTGTGGATGGGAGTTTACAAGGCAGTGTGTTCCCCCCCCCTTAAAGTTTATTACCTGTGCAATGTGCTGAGCTAAGTTTCTTTTTTTTTTTTTTTCCTTTCCCTCCCCAGCAGCCCTTCAAGAGGCTCTGATGCAGTCGTTCGTGTTTGGTAGTAAACATACCCTAATTAAATGCTGTCTTCTGCCGTTAATTGACGGTGCCTTAGCCTGAGTGGATGTGACTGTTTTCCAGTGTTAGATGCCAAAGTCTACTTGGATTATAGTTTGTTTCACAGTTGAGAACTAGCTATGATCTTAGTGCTGATTTATACAGTGATTAAGAAATCAGTTTTTCTATTTGCCAAACCCTGTGTCCAAGATCTTTGTATGGATAGTGATATTGTGTGCTGGCTCTGAATATATTATCTAGCTATCAGGTAGTTTCAGGTAGTTTGCTGTATTAGTTCTTCATTATAAATCTTAGAGCCTAAAGGTGTGAAGATTCAGGCTATATGCTTCTGAACACCTTCGTTGTGTTTGAAGGCAGACATTGCGGCCCTATTTGTTACCTTGTTACCTGAGAGTTTTCCATGTTGTGTGATATAGCACTTCCTCTTTTCAGGTGAGACTTTCCTCAAGGACAACAGTGCAGCGTTCTTCTCTTGGCTCCCCATGTGCTAAATGTCCAGTGTATCCATGGGTTTTATTCTGCTTGCACACTTAAGCACTTGATTGGTTTAAGTACAGAAATAGTTTATTTCCTAATATTGATGTCAGTAGTTGTTTAAAGAGTTTGAAGAGCTTTAGGATGAGTGAAGATGTGTGATGTAGAGCAGAGGTTCTAATCATGTAACAGTAGATGCCTGCAGTATATCATATCTGTGCATCCATGGTGTAAATAGGCAACATGACAGCCTGCAAGGTCAGTTATTTGACATTTAGTTTTTTTGTTCACTAGCCATAATTAGTGGCCTGCTGACATCCATGGTGCTTTTCACTCGTTTTCTGTGTGAGTCCAAATGCATGTCAGTCACCGTTAGTCTAAGATAGCTGTATTGCTGTGGAAATATTATTTTGTTGGGATAGTATTATTATAGCCAAGATGGAGAAATTTTCTTTAGATCCCTTAATAATGTACAAGTTAGATGGACTTGTACAAACATTGAAGGCATGTTAGCAGCTGGCGCCTGTGGAAGTTTTAACTGCTGGGCGTTGGAGCCAAGGGGATGTTTAAAAGTACACAAGGGGTTTGCAGAAAAAAATATGTGGTTTGTCAAGACTGACCTAATTGTACTGCCAAAAGTTTATGGTTAACAGCCCCAGAAGTGATGTTTACAATCTTTTTTCCTATACGGGTAAACAAGGGGACACATGAAACAAAAAAATCTGATGTCCACTGCTGACAAAAATTAAATGTGCATACAACATTGTGTCTGGTAGCACTTCCCCTGGCTGAAAGCAGTATTCTCCTTTTAAACAATCTTTGACCAGTTGTTGACTGCCTTGAATGTTGGCTTTAGGTGTGTGATGGACCGCGGTCATACCAGGGGGTTATTCATGCTCATCGTGACATTGTCGATGTTGGCTCCTCCCAGCTGGGCTAGGGAAATTAGAGTGAATGAATGCTGTATATTTCAGTGTAATTTTTGCAGCATGCCTCTGGTTAACCAACGTTTAATTCCTTTACAAAATGCTAATGGATTCCAGTAATTTGGGCGTGCATATGGTGGTGTGCATGTTGTTTTAGAGTGACTGCATCTGTAACAGAGGTTCTTAACCTTTACTAGCCTATGGACCACTTTGAGGATATGATGAAAGCTAAGAACCCCTCCTAGAAAAATGTCTTAAATTGGCACAAAATATTAGTCATTTTATTGCACAGAAGTTTAATTACCTTCACATAGAATTATGCCATATAGGAATAATGCAGTAATATTTTTATATGAATACTGTTTTTTCAAAGCAAGTCCATGGTTTATGGGTGGACTCAGGTTAGGAACCCCTGGACTGTTTAAAAAAAAAAAAAAAATAATAATAAATAAAATGTTTATTCTTTAGCTATGGTTAGCAGCTGTAATTCTGACTGATCAGATGTTTGGTGAATGATAAAGTCGTTGGGTTGGTATAACAGTGACTGCAAGTAATTCAGTGTGTAGGATGTGGATTGATTTTTCCAGCCCCATGTATGTTTCTCTGTTCTGTCTACTGAAATTCTTCCCCCTCTTTCATTCTCACCTTTTGCCCAGCGTTGCTTCGTGAGCCATGCAGAGTGGACTGGCTCTTACATCGTGACCACCTTCAAGCTCTGAGGAGGGACAAACAGAGACAGGAGGATGGCAGAGAAGGATGGCAGGGCAGAGCTGTCCATTGCCCCTGGGCAGCTGTACATCGAGGTGGAGTATGATTATGAGTACAAGTTCAAGGACAAGTTAGTGACCATCCGGCAGGGAGAGTGCTACATGTTGGTGAGGAAGGCCAATGAAGACTGGTGGCAGGTGCGAAAGGATGAGAATACCAAGCCATTCTACGTTCCGGCACAATATGTTCGAGAGGTGCGGAAGGCCCTCATGCCACCTCCCAAGCCACTTTCCAAGCCCAAGGTTCCTATACCGGAGGTCCACAGGTCCAGCGAGAACCTCAGCAAGCAACCAGAGACTCCCGCTCCCTTGCGCCCTATGCTGATCCTGTCTAGGGATAGGGATGTCAATCAGAACCTGGGTGCCTCAGGACATGGAAAGTGCACTACAGACCCCTCTCAGAACAACGTCAAGAGTGCCTCTCTACCTCGCCAGCGAGCAGAGTCCCCATCCCACAGGGTTCCTGAGCATGGTGGCAGATCTCCGCAGATTGGACGTAGGGCCCCCCTGGATCTGGACTTGGACAGGCAGGGCCCCTACACGGAATTGTTTGGGGAAGGATCAGAGAAGCTATACAACGACTCTGAGTCAGGGGATGAGCTGAGCAGCAGTTCCACAGAGCCTGTGCAGGTACATAGAATGCTCCCTGGGGCACATCCTGTCCTTCAGAGCACCCTCTGCTCTTCTTGCTCTGCTGCTTCCCTACTCTGATTCTGCTTATTCCTTGCTCTTCTGCTTACTAAAGCTTGCACATAGACATTGACATCTTGTGCGGTGGTCTCACTCTGAAGAATCTGTATATCTCTTTTCAGACTACAAAAGTCTTTTAAGGCTGCTTTAAAATTCTGTTCCATGAATGCTGAATATTCTTAAATCTTTATTTAGTACATTCTTAGAATTCTAAATTTTTCCTGAAAGCCACTTGTGATTTGGGCAGTGTTGGATATTAGACTGTGCAAGGGAGCAGTCAGTTGTTCCTGCCTGTTCTTACTGGGTTGAGGTGCAGTTTGATTTTGGTGGCATGTGTGTGTGTTGGTGTGTCTGTGTGTGTTACTGTTTATGTGTGTCATGCGAGATGGAATTCCTTGCCCCACTTGTGAATTCTGGTCACAGTCATTCAAGTGAACACAGCACTGGTCATTAAAATGTAAACCTCTATCACACCCCTTCACTGAAATCTTTTTTTAATCAGCATCACACATTTACTCTGTCAGGCTGTGTCTCACCATTTCAGTCCTTGACCTATAAAGGAGTAAGTACTGAAATGTCAGAAAAGCTTCTATTCTGGCAGAGTAGCCATGAAGCACTGGGATTTTTTTGTTCCCTGGGGGGCTGCTCATTAGGGCACAGTGCTTTTGTTCTTTGTTCCTTAGCAACAGGGAGGGAAATGCATGAGGCTGAAAGTGAATGAAAAGTAGGTCAGAGTTGCCAGTGACCAGAATGACTGTGGTGGCAGGTTGGGGTGGGAGGCCAGACCCATGCTGGAGGAACCAATAATTGCAACTCCTTACCCCCAAATCTCTCAGCCACTTTCCACATCTGCTGAGTGTTTGTACTGCATAAATTCTACCCTGCTCCCGAGGCAGTTACTACAGTTAGGTTGGTGCTCTCTCCCCTGGACAATAGCTTTCCTGTTATTGTTGGTGTTTCACAGAAACAGTGTATGTGTCTCTGGAGGCCTCATGAATTGGTCACTGGTGACACCACCACAGGTTATATGCTGCCCTTTTGGAGCTGCAGAGCTCAGAGATGCCATGGATTGATTGTCGGTGAACTCTGCACCACGGCAACTTGTTGGCCCGTGACCTTCAGTAGAAGGTAGCCTGTTGTCCTAGGAGCTGGACTGCACCATAGGAGTATTTCTGTAAATAGTTTCATGACCATTTGTGGTACTTTTCTGCAAAGCAAATTGGTAGAAGAGACCCAAAGGATGTAGCTAGAGGGTCATATTTTTGTGTGTTTAATATGTGAAGTATGTGCTATGGCCAATATGTTAGTAAAACATGGAGCAGCTTGTAGCATATTGGTTAGAGCTGCTGCCTTTGGGCCTAATGGTTGCAGGTTCAAATCCCACCTCCAGCTGTATTACCTCTGAGCAAGGTACATACTGTAAATTGCTCAGGTAGTTATTCAGTAGTATAAATGGTTAAATACAGTAACTCTAGGTTGCATAACACTGTAAGGCACTTTGAAGAAAAACATCAGCTAAATGAATAAATATACAGCTGATCAGGTGTCGTTTGACTCAACTTCTTTGTGCTTGTTGGACTGAGTGGGTGGCTCTGATCCACAACCTTGTAGTAGCAGGTTAGCAGGTGACTGAAACTCCTACACTTTTTGCTTTTTTGGTATGATGACGGATGGAAAAAAACTCAGGTGTCAGGAATTACTTCCTGATTTCTCAAGGACCTGGAAGTGTTTGATATGAACTGTAGGCACCTGACCTGCCCTTTTTGGGTAGGGGTAGTGGCTTGTTTTTCCTGCTGTGCAGGGTTTCCCTCAGACCATTGCAAGAATCAGCTATTTTTGGCCGCTGAGCTTTTTAGCACCTCAGGCATCCCATCCATAGAGCTTCTCTCACTCATGTTTTTGCAGTATAGCGGCTGCTTGATTCCTTAATTGATTAGCTTGCTGAGCGATTTGGTGTCTGCTTGATTCGTTGGCAACTGTCTTGCTTATTGCTCACTGACTGACTCATGTATCTTAAAGATTGTGTGTGTGTGTGTGTGTGTGTGTGTGTGTGTATTATTTTTAAAAAAAAAAAAAAAAAAAAAACCCTGGGCTTCCCTGCCTGTTCTCTGGTTTGCAGGTCAGAGAATCAAATAATGTGCCTGTGACCAGATGTGACTCTTGTTTGTGCTGCTCTGTTTGAATACTAACCTACTTCAGAAAAGGTGTGTGTGTGCGTGCAGCTTGCGTTGGCAGGGATTTTGCCATCTCCTGTGGATTGGCATCATTCTAAAATAAGCTGCTTGCTTTCCTGGACAAGTCAGAGAATGAGAAAACAGGCATTTAATTCACAGTAGTGCTGTACAACACATATGGTGTATACAATTCTCAACAGGTCTCTCTCTTTACTTGCTCTGCCAATGCCATAGATCCCTGGAAATGTTTTGACTTTTCTCTCTATTGGTCTTGTGATTAAGTAGTTGAAGTTTCTCTCGCTTTAGAAGCACCATATAGTGTGCCCTACCTTCTGAGGTCAGTGGAGGGTCATTGCCTGGAGCTGAAAGCAACTAATGTCGGCTTCCCGTTTTTAATTAAGGCCATGCTATTTGGCTCCTGTTCTCACAACCCAGCTGCTCACTGCCTGATTAAAACCAAACATCCTATTGAGATCCTGTGGGACTTGAGAGAACTATGAGGGGGATAGGGGAGGCACATCCCTCCCACAGGTAGAAGTCCCCTCAGTTAGGAAGCTATGACACTAGTTCCAAAGGGTCTCACTTGTCTCCCTTTGCCTTCTGTGACCTCAGTGGCATAATATGTGTCACAACTGCATACTCTAAGGGCAGACTAGCAACTCTAATTGTGCTGCATCCTACTTCAAGGCAGCAGGAAGCCCTAGGTTTGAAAGGAGGACGCTACTATGGCTTCAGAGGCTAATTTCTGTGCAAAGCCACACAGCTTCACCGAAACTCCAGCTGAACATTGTGAAATTATGAAGTCCTTGTAGCAGGTGGGGTAACAAGTGAAGTAACAGATGAAGTATTGTCTGGCAATATCCACAGAGGTGTTGCTTTGCTCCCTCACCTGTCAAGCAGGTACTGAAGTAAATATTCATGGTGAACCGGAAGAACACAACAGCATAAACTCATAAAGAAGCCAACAAAATGTACGCAGTTAGAAACAGATTGAGAAGTGATACGTGAGATAAGTGGCATTATTGTGGAGGGCTTGCTCTGGGTGCGGCTGCTAGTAGGAGGGCAGGTTCCCTCTACACTCCGTCCCCCCTTGATCATATGATTGTCTGCTATCTCTCTCCCTCACCTGTGTTTGTACACTTACGCAGTAGGCTAAAGGTCGGGTTTGAGAGAGTCCAAGCTCCAGCAGTGGGTTGACATTTTCCTTCACGTTCCCTGGGTGCACTAAGCTTTCTGAAAGAGTAGGACAGCATCAAGACACTTTTTTTTTTTTTAAATATATTTTGTCTTGCTCTGCATCCAGAGGATACAAAGTTGCAAATTTCGTCAGGTTGTCATCATTTTTTGAGTTGGACACTTTTGTTTGCAGTCATTTAGTTCTCTGTTCATGTGAGCTTTTACCAGCTGCCTGTTTGTCTGGTTGTTAGGTTTTTTTTTTTTCTTTCTTCAAATATTTGTGCACATGAGAGATGTTGAAATATGAAGTGTGACATTGGTTATAGTGTCTGTCTGAATGTGATTATTTGTATCCATTTGGATCTGTTTTACCCTTGTTTAAAGCCATGAAGTTTTTAAAGACTGAGATTTAATTGAACTCTGCTCCAGGTTTGTGGGTTTGATTTATTAGTGTTCGGGTGACTTGGTGCCTGTTCCTTTCCCAGAGTTTGCAAGTGTGTGTGTCTGTGTGTGTGAGATAGAAACCTACTGGCTGGAAAGTGCAGATCTGCAGGGCCCCAGGAATCAGACAGAAACAGGGGTGGCATTGGTAATCATTTTTCTCCATTTTTTACAATTTTTATTAATTTAATTTCTCACTTTATGTGGATAAATAGTAATTATAGTTCTGTAGGTCATAGGGGATGACATTGGTATTTACATGGCAAAAAGCACTGTTCTGCTGTCAGGTGTGTGTTATCCCCAGCATGTGCCTTGGTGCTCTAGTGTCAGGATTTTTTTGGCTTTTTAGATGGCAGATCTTGGGGTTTTGTCCTGTTGCCATCTGACTCCTGTCCATACATGCTTATTGTTCATCACATTTGACTTCAGCTGTGACATTTGTACACTTGCCATGCGTACTCGATGGCAGTAATTGCAGCCTATATCTGTGACAGATTGTACTTATGGCTATAGGGGGAAGGTAGGGGGCTGTATTGACTTTGGGTGCACTATACAAAAACTTGTCATGTTTTCTCCTGTTTGAGTGTGTGAGATGAAGCAGGATTGTATTCTCACCATCATGTAGCCCTGCCCTTTCCTTATCACTGCTGTCCAGTCCCCTGTACATCTCACTGAAACTTTTGTTTGAAAGCACAGGATTGGCTGCGACTCATCTGAGCTGACCTCCAATTAATCAGTGAGAGACTGAGAGGATTCCTTTTTCTGCAGGGAGAAATGCCTTTAGGGATGCCGGAACGTGGCTGCCTGAGAGAGAACACACTAGCAGCTTTCTGTCTAGCATAGTGTTACATAAGAGTGGCCGTGTCACGTTGTCCAGAACAGCTGGCAGTTCAGCATTTCATCAAGTGCGGATGGCTACGTCACCCACGCCAAATGTACTCTTTTAAACCACCGACACAGTCGGATCAAAGGGATTGTCCTGTTGAGAAGGGAGAGGCGTTTAGGGTGGATTGCAGAACAATAGAATCCTGGTGGGCTTGCAGCTACCTGGTTTAATGTTAGCAATATGAAATTCAGTGAGTGACTCGGAGTTGTGTGCACACTGTCGTATTCTTGTTTGTGCTGCTGAGCTCCTGAATTTACACTGCCGTGACCCGAGTGTGGTCGCTGAGGACCTGGACGGCTCCGTGTTACCCTGTCAGCTTGTCTGGGCTGCAGGATGGCGATGACTCACTCCACTATGCAGGCAGGGGCATTCAGGGGACTTTCTCTGGAAGGAAGCCATGCCGTTTCCCCAGCGGTTGTCTTCACTGGTTCTGCAGAGGCACAGGGATGCAGCATTGGAACACTGCTGGAGACGTACCTGAAAATCAGTAAGGTAACTGCAGGGTGTGGTTGCAGGGATATGGCAGTGGGGCATTGCCTGTTGTCAGAGCAGTTTAACTGTTTCATTTTTACCTAAGACAGATGTCTGGTAAGTTTGCTCTCCAGGGAGGTGAAGTACACATGCTTTGTTTTTGTTTTCTCTGTAGTTCTATAACAGTTCTCTCTGTATGTAAGGTGGTATCTCAGCATCCTGCCTACCATGCCTCTTCTGCTAGTTAGTCAAGTTTTCATATGTATTGCGGTTGCAGATAATGCAACATTTAACTGCTTTCGTAATGTTCCTCTGAGGTGACACCCATGTTCCCCCCTTAGAAGCAAACTGGAGGTTCCAGGAGCAGGGTTTAGGTTAGGTTAATTACGATTGCAGATTAAGAATTGTGAGCACAAATTGCAGGTCCCTCAGATTTATTTAACCAAATAATTCAAAGTCAATTACAAGTAAATTTCTGTTTGTGTGTAAGTGTGTGTAAGGGTTGTTTTTCTATAGGAATAAAGATGTTTTTAGACAAACTTTTACATGAATGGAAATGTGTTGTGTGAAGAGGTGGATTTGAGTTCTGTCAAATTGCTGGGATGTCTCTCACCCCCTCACCCCTCCTTTTGCTGCAGTGGGGTTGTGTAACAGTCGTCACTAATGCCCCATTTGTCCCTGCAGTGATCCCTGATCCTGAGGCCAGGATAAGTGTGGGCTTTTCTTTTTCATCTTGACATATGCACACGCATGCACAGTGCTAATCAGACCTTGGCATTGCCCAAAATAACCTCTAGATGAAAGGATGCTGATCTGTGTAGTTAACTTAATCCTCCTCCTTAGCACTCCCCTAACAATTGTTTTTGCATATTTGACATTTTTGTGCTTGACCAGTGTGACCCCAATCTGTGAAATGTGGTGTTTTCTTTCAGTTTCTGCTGTAGACTTCCTTGGTGGCCATGCTGATGTGTGCTTTTACAAAGGGTCAAGATTTCAAACCATGTCTCCACCGCTCCTTACCTGATCTTACAGGTGTTTTTCTAAACCAAACATCTAGCAAAACATCAGCCACTCCACCTTACATTTGTTGATTTTTTTTAATTTAAGGTACTTAAAATTATTTTGCACATTTACACAGATAATTAATGTTACTGGAGCAATTTAGCGTTAAGTATTTTGCTCAAGGGTACTACAGATGGAGGCGGGGATCAAACTTGCGACCTTTGGGTCCAAAGGCAGCAACAGTAACCACTATGCTACCAACTGTTCCATGTACCTTGTAACTGTACCTGTAGTTGTTTCAGCGTGGAGATTTAAATGTGTCTGGGGGGGAGAGAAGGATACAGGTAATGTGTTGGATGCTTTTGTTTGATCAGGACCCCAAATGACCTTAGTTGTTCAATCTTCTTATCCCCCACACTCAGCTGATGATAAAGGTGTCTGTGGGCAGCCGTGTTAGTGGGGGTTTATTGGATTACACAGCCACCTGCCGTGTGTCTCAGCATCCCCCTGCATTCTGCTACAGACCTACCTTTTGTTACAAACTCCACCTCTGCCGTCTAGCCAGCATTCCTCTTACGTGCTGTGGCTTAAGGAGCTTCATTGGGCACTTTGTGTATTTTTGTGCTACAGGTTTTGTTTTCGGGGGGGGGCGCGGTGGCGCAGCAGGTTTGACCAGGTCCTGCTCTCCGGTGGGTCAGGGGTTCAAGTCCCGCTTGGGGTGCCTTGCGACAGACTGGCGCCCCCTTCGGCCTTGCGCCCCCTCCCCCTTCAGCCTTGCGCCCTGTGTTGCTGGGTTGGGCTCCGGTTTTCTGCGACCCTGCTTGGGGCAAGTGGTTTCAGACTGTGTGTGTGAGTGAGAGAGAGATTTTGTTGTGTCTTAGCATCGTGGAACCATGCTACTGTTTCTGCACTATGCACACAGATTTCTCTAAGATCCTTACCCCCTACCCCCTCAAATCAAGAAACCTGCAGTTATGGAGTATTTATATGTTTGGCTGTCTAGTCAGTTCCTAAGAAATTGTTTAAAAACAATGTGTGGTGGCGCAGTGGGTTGGACCACAGTCCTGCTCTCCAGTGGGTCTGGGGTTCGAATCCCGCTTGGGGTGCCTTGCGGCGGACTGGCGTCCCGTGCTGGGTGTGTCCCCTCCGGCCTCACGCCCTGTGTTACCGGGTAGGCTCCGGTTCCCCGTGACCCCGTATGGGACAAGCAGTTCTGAAAATGTGTGTGTGTGTTCCTTTTTCCTAGTCTTTTCGACTACTTTGAATTTGTGTGGATATTGTGTGGGTGCAGAGTAATGAGAATAACTATTAATTTGCATGGTCAGCAAGATTTTCAAGTTATTGATTTCGAAAAAATGTACATTTGAACACAACAGATTATGGGCCAGATTATTATAGGCAAGCGGCATGTTTTGGATAGGTAGTCATGCTACAGGTGGTCTGATCCAGTTGAAATGCAGCCTGTTTACAGATGACTTGGTTCTGATCTGGGAGCAAAGCTCCCATCCCCTACTGTGTTCATCCAGCTGGTTGTAAAATGGGCTCATCCAGTCACAGCCTTGCTTGAAACTGCCACCTGCAGATGGGCAGTGGTTAACCCTAAGGTCTTCACATGTCTTCCAGAGAGTGTGGGTAAAGACAGGCCTGGGAGAACCACCTTGACTGATGAAGTGTACTTGGCATAGCATGGGGTGGATCCATGGAAATTCTGGCCCTTGGCTTGAAGCTCCTGGGAGATGAGTTGGGGCAGGAATGCAAGGCATGTGGCTATGGAGCAAGCTTCTGGCAGCATCCACAGGTTGGAACAGGAGCAATGGACAGAGAGAGTAAACCATGACAGTTCACCTCTGTGATTCCTTCACTTTGAATGCTAACCTTGATGGGTGGAGCATTGTTGGGGTTGATAGTGTAGACTGTCTGGACATGCCAGTCCTCTTGAGGACATTGTGGAACACTGGCTCATCAGGCAGATGCTTGTGTCCAACACCCACTGTCTAGTTTTCATCAAGTTTGTCCTTGCAGCTTGCTTTTTAGCTCATCTGTAAGGACCTCTGACCAAAAACACACAATGATGACATGTTTCTAGTGTCTTGAAAAAAATGGAATGTCTGCAGATGACTCTAGTGGGATTTCCTTTCTCATTATTTTCATTTTCTGGGCGGCGAGTTTGATACCCTGTAGAGGGAGTGGCAGGAATGGGTAAAGAACTGACCTTTTGAACAGTTTTTCAGACATGCCGTACAGAACGTCTGGATTGCGTCTTCTCTCCCTTGGCATGACCAACTCGTTCCTGAACTCCTCTATGAGAAGACATCAGTTGTTTGGCCGGTTTCATGTCTGATCTCAAGTCTTTGTTGTTTGGGTGATGAGGAGCTTGCTGTTGTCGCTCAACTTGTTCTTGTTTTTTATGTGTCATGAAGGATAGTCTTTCCTCATACCAGCAGAATGTGCTGGTCAAGCATGTTCCACCTGGAGGAGGAGTGTGGGAGCCATGGGATTAGAAGTTACTGCTGGGAGGAAGACTGCAGGCTTAAGAAAGACATGAGATGTAGCATGGGGACATGTTATTTTGGGTACTTTTTGGGTGACAGTAACAATATGCCTTATTGAAGTGAAACCTCCAAATTTTTCCTCCTCTTGCTTATCTTTTTTTTTTTTGGACAACCACCAAGTGGGACTCAGCTGATTGGTTGTTTGTTACGGTGGGCAAGGTTTCTGTATCCTCAAAGTTTGTAGAATAAGTGCTGAGTGTCTTTAATGTTGATTGGTAACTTTGTGCCAATGTGCTGACCTTTTGTTCCCTGGTGGTTTGTGTGCGGGTATGCAAAACTGGAATGAATTTAAAACTGTTAAAGTTTAAACATCCCTGATGAGCAGCAGTGGCCGTTGTGATAGTATAGCTCGGTACATGTGTACACTTCAGCTGGTGTGTTTTTTTTTTTTTACATTCAGAGGACAGCAGTATTGCCAGTGTGTTATTGTGACTGTGTTCACTTACTTACCTTTATGGAGACTGAGACCCAAGAACCTCTGTTGTGTCTATCACCTGATTAACATCTGGTGCTCAGTCTAGCTGAGTTCCTCCAGCCACTATGGGGGGGCTTCCCTCATTAACTGTCACTGGCTGGTATGGCCTGTCCCATCTCCAGGTGCTATTGTTAGGATGACAGGGTCATTAGCAGTTCAGTGTGGGGTTGTTGTCAATGTGGCTGTCATGCTGCCCTGGGCTCAATCGTATGGTCTGCTGTAACTGGAGATCCTGGGAACCATCATCTTCCGCAGCTGGGTTGTGTGTATGTGTATCTGACTTGTCTAAATATCAAGGTACAGATTTGTTGAATCTGTATTTCTGTTGCCTACATAAACTTTCATGTAGCATATACTTGACAGTGTGAGTGTATGCCTCCGAATGCTTGTGCCTGCGTGTGCTTGCATATGTCCTAGAGGGTTGGAATCTGGCAGAGCAGGTTGGTGTGTAAGCAGGAAGTGTAAGACACACCTTTTCTCACCCATTCTAGTCACTCTGTGCTGTGTCAGTAAGTGTGGACATTTTGAAAACTGTTGGGAGAGCTGCACTCCTACCTCTTCTGGGGGGAACTGAGTTTTCTGTGAACCTTTGACAACTGATTAACGCAAAAACAATCTGTACAACTACTGTTCATAATAAAACATATTTTGTACTTCAGGTGCTATTGTCACTGGGTTAGCAGGTAGTGTCATGGTTTGAGCTGTCACCTTGCAGCTGAATGACGTAGGTTTGAATTCCATTTTTGTGCTCCATGAGTGGAGTGCTGCTGTTTAACCACACCCAGACAAAGTAAAGCTTGTATTCTGGGGCAGTAGGTAGCATAATGGTTGTAGCTGTTGCTTTCAAAGTAGAAGGGTTTGACTTCAAATCCCTGCACTTGTTATAGTACCCATGAGCAAGGCACCTACCCTGACTTGAGAAAGTGAAAATTACACAGGTATGGTGTGAGTGTGTGTATATATATATATGTGTGTGTGTGTGTGTGTGTGTGTGTGTGTGTGTGTGTGTGTGTATATGTATATATATATACACACACACACACACACACACACACACACACCATCTGAACCACTTGTCCCATACGGGGTCGCGGGGAGCCGGAGCCTAACCCAGCAACACAGGGTGTAAGGCTGGAGGGGGAGGGGACACCAGTCTGCCGCAAGGGACCCCAAGCAGGAATTAAATCCCAGACCCACCAGAGAGTAGGACCTGGTCCAACCCACTGTGCCACCCCCCCCCCCCGCCATGGGCTGATTAAATCAGTAATAATCATGCATAATGCGAAAGTGTAAATCATAAAGAACTGGATCTTTTTTCACACTTTTTTGAACTCAATTCTTTGCTGATCTTATATGTACTCAGTAAAACACTATTTGCAGTTACTCAAATAATGAATATTGGTGTATACAGTTGTATGTGACAAATTAACTGTACTGAATTCAGTAATTTTTATAGAGTGCTCCTCACACAGTGACATAGTGCTGAACAAAGAATCAGAGACAATTCACATTAAAAGGTTGGCTATACATTAAATTACTCCAATAACTTGTAAATGCCAACTGGCCACAGAGAAAAGGAACAACCACCAAAAAAAAAAACTCCCAACCAAAAGTGAAGGGAGAAAGGAAAAAACCCTCCAGGGTCCAAGTGCCAATGGCTCCCCTCCCCTCCTGGGCATTCTAGATAATAAAGACTTAAGTCAACTTAAACAGCTATTCATAACATTACCGTGGTTGCTAGATGCTAATAAGTTGATATCCTGGTTCTCATAGGCAGATCTCATCCACCATGGCATGCAGTTATCAAATCCTTAGCATCCATTAATATGGATCACAGGTATAATAGCTGGCCTCCTCAGATCTCATCATGGGGAATCAGTGCTCAGCATGAAAGAAGGGTTAGTAACTGATGATATACTGAAACTCTCTAGTTTTATACTGAAAAAACAACACAGCAACAGGAATGGCATCAGTCATGGATATGCCAGAGTGAAAATACGAGTCTTAAACCTGGATTTAAAAGCTGAGACAGACGGGACATTTCTGACAAATCACGTCTGCATCCAGATCTCTCCCTCTGTGAATGTAATGCATTGTTGACAGCGATGTACTTCGCTTTTGAGAAAAGAATCTGCTAATTGAATAAATGTAAACATTTACTGTAGTACTCTTGACTATGGTACTTACCTTGAATCAATACAGTAAAATTTACCCACCTGTTTAAGTGGGTAAATTGGTGTAAGTAACTTAGTGCAAATCTAACATTGACACATTGGAGAAAAAGAATAAAGCACTGACTGAAATTTTGAATGTCCTTTGAAGTGACCAGCTGCTGACAGTGATATATTTCTAACATTGGTGGACCTAATGAGGAAATTCATATGAATGAGCCTGAGGGCTTCAGCAGCTGGCAGTTCTTCAGTTCTAATCACAGTAACCCCTGTGGTGCTTGATAGTTATGATGCATTGAACTTGTGGCTAGCATTTAGGGTCCTTAAATGTTGGTTTGCTTCCAGATACTGCCTGAAGGGGGCACAGTCTCACTTGCTATGGAAGGATTTCACTGTTATTCTGCTTGTTGGATTCCAGTTGTGCCATATGGCTCTTTCAGCCAGCGCATGGAAGAGGCAGTACACCAAGACACCAATTCCCAGGGGCTTCTGCTCTTTTTATTTTAAACTGTAAGTGGTGTGGGAAGATGATTAGTGGTAGTTAGGGTAGTGACGGTAAACTCTTGCTGTTACCTGTCTGTTGTGAAGGTTGCAGTATCTGACACCAATCAGAAACAGACACCCCTGCCCGATACTGTGTCCCTACAGTGCGCGGTACCATTTATCCGGTATTGTGTCCATGCCTCGTGCCTCAGTCATTGAGCGGCTGGCTGTCGTTTTCCAAGCAAATGCCAGGTTGCTTCTTAGCACATGAGGACCCATGAGGGAAAGAAGTGCTTTTATCTGCAGGGGTGAGGCAAGAGATTGCCTCGCAGCCACATCCTGTATGCGTGTGCCTGTATGCATGAGTTTGTGTGACTGAGTGAGAGACAGGCAGACAGAGGTGGAGAGGAACCCCAAGTTGCTCCCTTTCTCTGATTGTTCACATCACCATGTTCCGTTTTAGTGTTTTCCGAGGACACCGCCGCTCTGTGGAGGAGGATGACGATGTATTCGTGAATAGCTCAGGACTCCAGGTGACAGCGCTGCGTCTAACGTGCACTTGATGCTGGTCAGGGACTCATGTCCCATCTCATTACGCTTCAGATATCCAGATATTGTGATTTTTGTCTTGGCTCTGTTCTGGAGATTTTTTTGTTTAGTTTTTAAATTGAAATCTGTGCATTAGTAGAAATTGCTGGAAGTTCATTTTTGCTTTTTCGAAGTAGTGACTCAGTGTAGGGTGATCATTTTGTTGTTCAGTGCAAGCACAAAACAGTGATGGGAGAGAGGATTCTTTAGCTGAGTCCTTAACTGTAGAAGCTTTATTTTAGCAGAAGTTGGTGTTGTTTAAAGATTCTGAAACACTGCATTTAGTTGTCAGTATTAACAGATGACAGTGAAATTCACCTTATTCTGTACTTTGATTAGTAATTACATCTGGTTAAAATATAGAAAGGCAAAACTTAAAGGCATGTTTGTTTGCATGTATAAAAACTGGTGCATTATTTTTTCCAAGTTCCATCTGCATCACCAGTGCCTGAAGGAGAGAATTTGACCTTATCTGTGATTTTCAGTCTAACACCCAAAATTTATTTACCTGCAGCAATATCCACGCCTTCATCCTCAGTGACACACACCTGCTTCCTGCCTATAGCTGAACTGCACTTCCCTCTTCTCTTTGTTGCAGTCTGGCATGCTCATGTTGACTGGTCACTCTGAGTGAAGTAGTTCTGTGCTTGGAAATTTCCACTTTTGTAATGAGGCTGAGGTCCAGCCAGATTAAATTGACCTGAATGTCATGCCTATGTTCTGATGTACAACGAAAATGGCACGTGATTGTGTTTCATCCCATAATTTTCCTGGACTTCCTCCCCTCCTTGGTGGTCATCCACTTGTGCAGACTTCATGAACTAAACAAAACCATGTTTATTATGCTCAGACACTTTGACATTTTCTTGGGGGGGTGGAAAATAAGTTCTCTCTCTAGTGTCAGGCATACGAAAGATCAAAACCCCAGATGATGGAAACAGACTTTCTGTGGTTGAGAACCACAAGTGCTTTGCACTAGAGGCCAGTGAATGTGGTGATTTTTGCTCTGTTTTCAGTTTTTTCCAAACAATGTTAATTGTTAAACAAGGAAAGGGTGCATACTCTCAGCTATGCAGGGGACATTATGACCTGGATGGACAGATCAGAGCAGTTGCAGTTTTTGGTGAATTTTAGCAGTGCTTTGTTCTCATGCAATATCCTGTTTGGCAGCCAAAGTCCATATCTGTACACATCTCAGAAAGAGGAAACCCCTACTGGCACTTGTTCTCTGAGCTGTTGTGCTTCCATCACTGCTTCATTGCTCTCTTCCGAAACAGCATCAGTGTCATTGCTCTGATTAGACTTTCTCTCTTCTGTCTTCCACACACTGCAGTTTCAGCACTCTAATTAGACTCTTCCTCTCCATTTTCCACCTGTACAGACTTCCTCCCCCGCTGGCCTTGGCAGACCCGATTCTCCAGTCTACACCAACCTCCAGGAACTGAAACTGTCCCAGGGCAGCCTGCCACCCCAACCCTCTAGCTCACCCCTGCATTCGGTGGGAGACTGGGAGACACACAAGGATGCCAGCGGCCGCAATTTCTACTATAATCGCACAACACATGAGCGCACCTGGAAGCCACCCCGCAGCCGGGAGCCCAGCATGCGGGGAGAGTCGCATGGCTCAGGGGAGCATGAGGTATGACACAGGTTGTTGTGTATACAGTATATGGTGGTTTCTCACTTTCTTCCAGATACGTATGTGCTCACTCACAAGCACAAGGTTTTTCAAGTTCTTTTCTGGTACAGATGGAAAAGTAATGTAAAAGTTTAAGATCCTGTTTTGTGGTTTGAGTGGCAGATTTCTCAACGTTTCAATTCCGGTCCAGCAACGACAGCACATTTTGTACTTTTCAGCATGAGTGTTTTAATTTTTTGCACAAATGATGCAGAAGCCTTAACAGCTCAGAGATGCACCAGAATATTGTGGTTTTCTTTATCTTAATTCACTCAATTATTAAGAAATAGGCTTTAGAAATAGGTTTTCTTAAATAGTCATGAAGAAATAGGCTTACTTTAAAGTGGCACCACACTGTCCTCCACTGGATGAACGCATGCTTCTTCATTACTACCATTGATTTTGTTTAACTTCCATGCTCCCGTGCAATAACCTGCAAGAACTTTCATGCTAGAGGGAAGGAAGGTGTCTGCAATTTAACTTCTATGCACTCCTCATTGCCAAGAGAGTGAATCTGGAGGTACTGCATTGTACCACAATAGGTCTGACTCTACCCTGTCTGTGAAATCGGGATTCAGGTGGTGAGGAGCTTGTCTCTCTGCTTTGGGTCTTTGTCTCCTGATGGTGGTAGTCTCTCAGGCAAACCATAACTGTCACCTTCCCACCCTTAACAAGAGTTCTCTGGGGTGCCTCCCTTTCCCACTTTTCTTTGTGAATCACAGGCTGTTCTCCTTTCTCCCTCCTTCTCTTCCTCATCTGCGGGTGGGTGGGTCGCAGGCTCTGTGGCCAGAGGGCACCTGCTGCAGCACGCATTCCAGCCAGTCGGACAGCCAGTACGGCTCCCTGCGTGGCTGGTCTGAGGAGCTGGATGAGCATGGACACACGCTGTATGTCAGCGACCGCACTAATGAGAAGGTACTAGGCGCCACCCTGTGTCTCTCTCCCCACCTCCGACACCTACACACAACCATACAGTACATTTCTCATTGATTGAACAATAAACACATCACCATGGTAGAATACTAATTAGTGACCACACAGCTGGCATTTTACCAGGACTTTACCTTGTGACCGATGCTGTTCTTGCGCAAAGAACTGTTGGTTTGGTGGTTTTGCTTATTCTTCATTGGGCCTAAGGCACAGTTGGTATCCAGCTTTTGGGTCTCAAACTAACAGCAGTGTGAGACACTATCTCCTGATCTGATTTTTCCTGAGGGATGTTCATTCCCTACCATTGAGCATTTAATCAGACTTCCTCCCGATGTTGACACCTGGAGTTGCCCTCTTGTGTTTCGCAGTGGATTAAACACATGGACGATCACGGCCGCCCATACTACTACAGTGCTGATGGCTCCAGATCCGAATGGGAGCTACCTAAAGTGAGTCCAGGCTGCAATGTAGAGGAAATGGGATACTTTCATTTCTCTGTGTTCCTGCTGCTGCACCGTGGGCAGACAGACTGGCATCTCTGGTCTGTGCTGTACACATACATGCATGCACAGTTCAATGAAACTTCCACTTTACTCATGCCACAAACAAAAATCCCTGTTATAATGTTTCATTAGGGCTCTGTGATGTTTTGTCATTTAAAGTAAAAAGTAAAGTTTTACTTTCTCCTTTTATTGCTGCTTTCAGTTTATAATATTACAAAAAGAAAGATATACCACTTAAAATGGCACAAATGGAGTTCTAAAACATGAGCCCATTTTGGGGTCTCTGCTGTTGCAGAGTTAAGTAATTCATTCTTTTTTCAAACATTTTACTTTTTGTAGCACAAAACGGCATGAATGACACAAACATCCATTATTTTTTTCCCGTCCTTTGAAGTGATTTACAATGTTAGGCTACTTATACAGCTGGATAATTTACTGTGTCAATTCAGAGTTAGTACATTACTCAAGGGTGCTACAGCAGGAGTGGGAACTTGAAGAGGAAGGTGGCAGCTCTAACCACTGTACAGGTGGTCCCTGATGTACGATGGTTCGACTTTACAATGGTGAGCTGGTGATAGACATTCAGTAGAAACAGTACTGAAAGGGCGCCAGTCGAATTTTGATTTTTGACCCCCCCCCGGGCAAGCAATATGTGGCGTGATATTCTCTCATGATGCTGGGCAGTGGCAGCGATTTGCATCTCCCAGTCTGTCACACAGAGGTGTGTATTAAATGCTTTTTCAACTTGACGATATTTTCAATTTATGATGTGTTTCGCAGAACGTAAGCCCATCAAATCGGGGACCACCTGTATTACCTATTGCTCCATTTTAGCAGTGATTTTCCCCCCCCCCCTTCTATCTTTCATGCCTTTGTAGGAGCATGTGCTTTGAAGAGCATTCACACACTGATACACACAGTCTGAGTAACTACGTGGGTGAGCTTTGTCACAGTAATGAAAGCTGCAGTGCAGTCATGTGGAAAAGGAGCTGTAAAACTGGGCTTTTGGAGTAGGGACTTCACTTTAAAGAAAAGGTTAAGGAGGTGGACCTGAGGACAGGATATAATCTGTAGTTTTTTACTAGTTTATTCAGGTTCACAAATTGAACTCCTTGAAAGCTGGAGAAGGACCTGTGTTAACGAAAGTAAGTTTGCTTTTCCTAAACCCTCTTTCCAGTACGACATGACCCCGCCTCCACATGCAGAGGTGCACAAGAGCAAAAGCCTGGATCGCAAGCAGCTGGAACCCATTGTGCTAAACAGGTGGAGACACAGCACCTGTGTACTGGAAGCTAATGACAAGGTAAGAGACGCAGGGGGTGGTAGTGATAGGGGCCTGTCATGGGTTGAGCTGAGAGATGCCCATCACTTTGATTCTGGCACTCAGTCTGAACCACAGTGCTGTAAAGAATCAGCGTTATGATAGTTTATATTTTGGTTTTTTTTTTTTTCTTTTTCTTTAACATGACTTTTGTGTGATAGTATTGTCCACTCCACACTTCAGTGGACTTTCAGCTCCTCACAGATACTTAGCTGTTTGCCAGGAGATCCCCCTTCTCATCTGAAAACCCACTGTCATATGAGCACTGCTGCTTTTACAGCTCAACTGCTTTTTATCAGTTAGCAGGTTTGTTTCTTGGCTGCAGCCTTGAGCTGTCATCACCAAAGACATCAACTTTCTCATTTTCAGCCTTTAACCTTTTAAACCTTGTCTCCATTGGCTCAGTGCACAGGGCAAAGTAACATTTCCTCAGTATTTCTGTTTTTACCTGTCGCACATTTCTTTAGTTAGCATCTGTACCGTTTCCTGTCCCCTCACCTGTCACATGTGATGTATATGTTTGCGTTCAGCAGACCGCATGTTTGTATGTCGGGTGGACACGCATTCTTTTTGTGTCTGCACCAGACTCCAGACTTTGTGGTTCTGTTGCAGCTGACTGTCAGACACAGGCGGTTCCTTTCCGAGCGCCTGAAATGGCCCAGTGATCCACTTCCGGGTCTGGAAAAAGTTGGTACCATAGTCTGCCATCCTCTGTCATCAGAATCGAAATGGGATGATTGCATCAGCCATACAAATGCATGGGACACATGTTTGCTCCCTGCTGATTGTTTTCACCTTCCCCCCTGCAACCAAATCATGGACAGCTCATTCAGCCGTTTGTACTGAACTTGATTTTTTTTTTTATTCATTCATTTATTTATTTATTTTTTTTCCCCCACCCAGTTCTTGGTTCCCTTTTGCTACTCACCCCATTAATTCAGCGCTCAGATTTTATTTTTCCTGTGACATGTTTTTGGTTTGGTTTTAATCCGTCCCGCTCTTACTCTTTGCACTCTCTCCTTTCCAGGAGTCCCCAACGAGCCTAAAGTCCTTTCCCGACACTGACTCCAGTCCTTCATCTCCCAGGGCCCCCCCATCCGTTAGTATTTCGTCCTGCCCTGCTCCTTTTCAGTTTGCTCTGCCTCTCCCTCATTCTTGCTTCAAACTCTTCCATAATCATTCAGTAGTCTTCTTTCTCTCCTCACCCCAATTTCAATAGTTTTGCTTTTTCTCCCAACACTGGCTTCAGTCCTGATTTTTGTTTTTTTTTTTTTACCCTAAAATTAATGTTTTGGTTTACTGTTGTTCACATTGTTTCCCTTTTTTCACCTCAACAGCCATCAGAGAAGTGTGGTGTTTTGAATGTGACCAAAATAACTGAGCATGGGAAGAAAGTGCGGTAGGTGTGGCCTTAGCAAAGGAAAATAAGCATGGGTTTATGTGGCATAAGAACATGTGCTACAAAGTATATCTCTAACACATGTTCACATTCACATTATTAATCAGACATTATGGAAAAAATGGTCATCTTTTAGAGTGCATTTATACAATCTGAAGGTTGTTCTGTTGTGTAGGTGCTGCAGATGGTTGAGATTGGGTGCTTTTCCTGCAAGAAAAACTAGGATTTTAGGTCTAAGGGCATCATGGCATTGTTGTGATTTTACAGAAAGAACTGGACCTCCTCCTGGACGGTGCTGCAAGGCTCCTCACTTCTCTTTGCCAAAGGTCAGGGAGGTGGCACTGGCTGGGTAAGTGTTCGGATCCAGAAAGCTAGAGATTACTTGCTAGCTCTGCCTCTCACTTTTGGGTCGGTTTCCTTTGTGCTTCTTCACTTTGTTTTCTTTAAGGAGTGATGTGTGGCCACAGGCAGAATTAAGGTGACCACAGTGTAAGACAGGCTACCTTATTTATTTTTATTTAAATAAAGGTCCCTCTAGACTTAACATCCTCTGACTTTGTCTCTCCCTCCCTGAAGTTTGGGGGAAACCAGTCCAAACCAGAGTTTACAGTGGATCTCAGAGGGGCTACTGTGGAATGGGCCTCCAAGGACAAGTCCAGCAAGAAGCATGTGATTGAGGTGCATCCCATACTGAACTACATGCAGAATTTCATCTTAGTGGTTAGGGCAATCACCTTCCAAGTTGAAGGTCCCCAGGTTGATTCCTTTCCTGCTGTAGTACCCTTGATCCAAGGACCCTCACTGAATTGAAGCAGTAAAATGTATCCTTCTGTGTAAATGGATGAATCATTGAAAGCAGCTTGTTATACAAACCAGAGGTTGTATGTCATCTTAAACAAAGGTGGCAGGTATATAATAAACCATAAAGGTTCGTCTTTGTCCCCCCTAGTGGTCTGAGTGCATCACTGCCACCTGCTTTTCAGGGACATTGTTTTGTTCTTATTTGTGTGTAAACTGGGTAAATCTGTGAACCGGAGACTGAATTGGATTTACTTAAAAATCCTCACAAATCTCCTACAGCTAAAGACCAGGCAAGGCACAGAGCTGCTGATCCAGCAAGAGAGCGACAACGTCATCAGTGACTGGTACAAGGCCCTCACAGAAGCTGTGTGCTCCCACGTGAGTCTGCTTGGAGTTGTGGTCTTTACATATATTCTGCATAGTTTATGCAGAGGATAGCGATGACTCTGTTGCTCAAAGTCCAGTCACACGAGATAGGAGGAGCTTTTAGTGACCGCTGTAATCTCTTCCCCTCCCCTCTGCGGCTGTCAGGCATCCGAGTCAGATGAGGCTATCGAGGAAGACCTGCCTGAGACCCCGATGGCAGAAAAGCAGGACAAGGAGAAAGAGAAGGAACTTCGGGACTCCAGAAAGGGGCGAGGTATGAGAGCTGTATCCCTCATCTGTTAGAGGAATGTACCGCTGTGTGTGTCTATTTGCGCAAAGTGCTCCAAAAATCACATTCAGCTGCAGTGACACCTTGCTTTATGCTCCAGAGGCCTATGTTTTGCATTCTGTCATTTTCCAGGGATAAAGACTTCCACCAGCATGGACTTGTCAGACCAGAAGAAGACAAAGGTGAAGTTGAGGAAGTTCCTCACCCGCCGGCCGACACTGCAGTCAGTCAGAGACAAAGGCTATATCAAAGGTACAAGACGCAGATCAGTCTGCAAGGGTCACATTCCTATCTCCTAAAACCTGTTTGACCATTGCTTTTTCCTATGCCCTCAGACCAGGTTTTCGGTTCCAGTCTTACTAGCCTTTGTCAGAGGGAGAACACATCTGTGCCAAAATTTGTCAAGATATGCATTGAGCACGTGGAAAAGAACGGTAAGCTTCACAGGTCATTTCCTCCAATGTGTGTGTGTCTTTGTGTACTCACACACACTTTCACACACCCAAGTGACAATTATAGTTAACCTACCCATATTTGTGATGTGCAAGGATGGATTGAAATAGTCTGAGGTTAAAACTGTAGCTTGCAGATGTCCGTGACTTCCCCTCTTCCCGCAGGCTTGGATGTGGATGGACTATATCGGGTCAGTGGGAACCTAGCGGTCATCCAAAAGCTGCGTTTTGCTGTCAATCACGGTATGGTCTTTTGGCACTTGAATGTCACGGTTATGGGAATACTGTCTGTGGATTTGATTTTCAGTGCTCTGGGGTCAGTTAAGGTTTTATGGTTACATGTCTTGTGGTTCCTTATTGGCTTATTGCTAGTGTGTGATCATTCAGTTTTACATGGTCAGGAGTTCTTGTGGTTAGGTGAATAGAATGTGCTGCCATCCTTCTGTATTGTAGCTAGTGATCATGGTAGTTGGTGTTTATCAGCACTCTGACTGAACATTCTTTATATCTCAGATGAGAAGGTAGACCTGGAGAACAGCAAATGGGAGGACATGCATGTCACAACTGGCGCACTGAAGATGTTCTTCAGGGAGCTGCCTGAGCCACTGTTCACCTATGGACTCTTCAATGACTTTGTGAATGCCATCAGTAGGTGTCCATCACCTGGGGATTTCTCTTCTTCAGCACTTTCATACAGCATGCATATCATATACGCTACGTTACAAACGTTTGCAATGTAACAACGTATATAATATGCACGCTGTATGAAAGTGTAATTCTTGAAGATAGGGACATTTTACAGTTCATTTTTAATTTCATGTTCTGTACTTTTAGAAATTGTATTGCTATTAGGAAACGTGACTTCTCTTTACTCACAGGGCTTATAGAGAGCCCATAAGCAATAGGTGTGAGACCAGTTTACTTCCACAGTGTTTGTAGCTCATGTCTGGTGTGTAACAAGATGACATATTTTACATTTGTGTTAAGTTTTCAATGGATCTAACAAGCAAATAAATCCAGGGACATCTGTCATATTAACCTTTTATTTATTACAATTGCAACTGTGGCATAGCATAGCACTGCTGTCTCACAGCGTCTGGGTAGTGCGAGAGGATGTGGGCTTGATCCCTGCTTAGTCTGTGTGAAGTTTGCATGTTCTCCCCATGTCTGCGTGGGTTTCCTCCGGGTGTTCCAGTTTCCTCCCACAGTCCAAGGACATGCTGGTCAGGTTCCCCCACAGTGTGTGAGTGGCAGAGAGAGTGTGTTCCACTGATGTATGGATGAGTGACCCAGTGTAAGTAGTGTATCTAGCAGTGTAAGTCACCTTGGTGAATTAGGGGTGTGGGCTGATAACACTACATAGAGTTCATTAGAAGTTGCTTTGGAGAAAAGTGTCTGATAAATAAATGTAAACTTAGTGGTAGAAGTTACTTCGGATTTGAGAACAAAATGACTTACAAACAGACCTCTGGTTCACCTAGTTAGTAAGTTGTATTCATTTGTTCAATAGGTATATTTTTTTTATTTGTGGACAGGTGTCAGATGGTGTCTAGATCATCATCTAATGTGAGCTCATTTTTCGTTATTTTCCAGTTAGGCTGTTTTCTTACTATCCACATGGTGGCACTTAATGAGAGTCTGTAGGGGGTTAAAGTTGTTTGTGTGTGTAAACTTTTATTTTTGTTTATTACAGCAACTCTCTCTTCAGTGACTATGAGCTTTTTTGTCCTACATTTTTAGTGATCTTTTTTCTTATTTCAGAATCTCCAGATTTTAGGCAGAGAGTGCATTCAATTAAAGATTTAATAAAGCAGCTGCCGAAGCCTAACCAGGACACCATGCAGGCTCTCTTCAGGCACCTCAGGAAGTAGGTTCTCTGGGTGTTTCTGGGGGCACACAGACAAATGTTTATGTCCACATTGTTTTGTTCACACAGCAGGCATGAAATCCAGATTATCATTGATTATGTCCTCCTCAGGATTCAGTATCAGTTTCCTACAGCACCTCCATGTGGTTGTTTTTGAGCTAGCCTTGCACCTGTAAGCAGATTTCTCCCTTCACAACTGTCTGTTCTCAGTTTGCGCAGCTCAAAGAGCAGTGACTGCCAGAGGACAGTGCAGATCACAGTGGGGCTGGTTTCATTCCACACACTCCATGACATTGTCTTGCTTTTTTAAAAAAATTTTGCTATGTGGGTGTTTTTGTTTTGGCTTCTGTTATGGCCACTTTTTGCAGAGCCATTGTGCAAAATTATGGTTTGATATTTAATGTTCAGGGTGTATACTGTAAGATAAGAGCAGGGGCTTAATTCGCTCACTTTTAAAAAATCTGTTTCTTAATCATGATCGTGCTGACAGGTAATATATTCTTAAGAATCTTTGTAGAGTGTGTGTGGGAAAGAGCAAATTTTTAGAACTTTAAAGGATGTTGCTTTGGTACTTCTCTTAGTAAGCAAGACGTTTTGCCCCGCAGAGTGATTGAGCACGGAGAGGCCAACCGCATGAACACCCAGAGCGTGGCCATCGTGTTTGGACCCACCCTACTGAGACCCGAGATGGAGACGGGCAATATCGCTGTGCACATGGTCTACCAGAATCAGATTGTGGAGCTCATCTTACTGGAGTTTGAGAACATTTTTGGCAGGTAGGGCTGCTGTGCTTCACCTTGGCCACCTGTAACTCGCCACATGCCGAATTTTCTCTCCTAAATGACGGGCACGCCTACATATTGAGTTGTACTCTTTCGGAGCTCTCTACACTTAGTTTTTCCTTGTCATACGGTGAGCAGCAATTTCTTCAGCAGCCTTTAATGTGCTGTTGGGTGGAAGACTTGACAGTGAAAACAGGCAGAACACACTGGATACAGAGGACTGGCGGCAGTTTGGACATTTGGTCGACTTGTTTACTGGGGAACATAGCCTAGTGGATATACTGTAGTTTCTGGCTGGATATCTCTGGTAGCTCCAGAAGAACAGAGCTCTGGTGTGTAGGACATCTGCCCGACAGAACTCTGGAAGGACTCCACACCAAGCAGACAAAACCCAGCTTGACAGGGTGTAATGGGGGAAAGAAATGGGTGCAGTGCTGTGAACATGATGGGTAATGTCTCCTGTGTACAAAGTGTATTGTTGCCCTCTGCTGTTCAGTGTTAGTATTGAAACTAGGGTCTGCTGCTGGGAACTAGTCCTTGGAAGCCCATATGGATATGGGACTGGTGGGGGAAGAACATAACCCACCAAACGGAAAGGAGTCACCCCACTCCCCCGCACAAACTGTACAGAACGTAACTGTATAGCCCTTCCAATCTCCATTCCAGCCTTTTCCTGAAAACCACTCGTATTGTGGACAAACCCAACTGTGATGCATGGTCCTGCAATCTATCCCCCAGTCTGTGAGCTCTTTTGAGACAATCAATGAACTCTCCTGAAACAAACCTCTCTCTGGGCAAGTTCAAATTCTTCTGGAAAGTTAGAATATTTACAGCTGTGCATTTATTTACATAATGTTTCATGGGACATATTTGTGTATCAAAAGAACTATACTGGAAATGTGTGCTCCAGTGCATATGATACCAGTGGCATTGTTGTTTAATCTCTTTTTGATTATTCAGGAACTGGGAGAGAAATGTTAAGCAGTGGTATGGTAGAATAATTGTGAAGATATTGGAGAAACACGGATTGTGATTTTGCTATTGTATTGTTTAACTCTTCATTGTTATGGTTTGCCGGAACTGGTGTTCACAGCATAGCTGTCTAACCTGAGAAAAATAAAACTGTTAATTTTTGGTAATTTCCTATTGTGGTGATTGTAATTATGGCACAATTAGTCAATTTTTTTCAAAGTAAAAGTATTGCTCAAGGGAGCTGTAAAGCCTGTAAGAAGTTGTCTGGTCGTCAGGAGCATCTTTGTCAAAATTCATTTTGAAGTGCAGTTTCTATGAAATACCAATTTTTTTTGCCTCAGTGGTATACAGACACCACTGGGACTGGAAGTCTATCTGTAAGTTTGTTTTTTGGTTACTTCTACCACCCAAATCTCAATCAATAAATGGTTTATTATACAGATTTTTTTTTATATATATATACTTGATTTCCCCCCCCCCCTTCTCCCTTCAGTGGATGGGTTCTGTAAAAGTCTTAGATGGAGTTATAATAAATTAAAATACTTTGACATTTTAAACATTATTGACTTCAAGTTACATGAGTCATATTTTAAGATGACAATATTGTTTTCACAAACTGCTGCTACTCAATCCTCCCAATTGTTCACTGATGTTTGACTTAAACTTGTGCAATGTTCCTCATCTTGGTTTTAGTTGTGAACACTCAGGAACACCAGCTGTTGATGCTGTGGAAGTGAACTGGATTAAGGCAGTCCTGCCATTCAACCACTGTTTACCTTGAAAGTGATAAGTTAAGAAAATGCATTGAAAAATAAATTTGAAAATGTATCTTTGGGAAGTCTGTAAGTGGACTGTTTGTCACAAGGAGCCAAGGTGTAGCAAACTTTCTTTCAACATGGGTATATCTGTGAATGCACATTTTAGCAATATCAAATTTTCAACAACTTAATGGAAAAAAATGTAAATCTTGGATGACAGTACACTGGTAAATTAATAATTAATTTTGGCAATGAATTTCTTGATTTCATAGGTTCATATCATACAGTATAGCACTTTGATATGTAATAGGGTAAAAGTACATTAGAAAAAACTTGTCACTGGTTCTTTCCTCACCCTCTCTGACAATCCTTGTAAGTACATTATAAATATTGCTGCACTTCATAAATAATTTGTTTCTCCAGATTCTGCTGGTCTTTCGCAGCCTTTTAGCGGAGTATGGTAAGAAACCAGTGCTTCCTGTCCAGGAGCAGTTTGATTAGAGCAGGAGTTTCATTCATAGACTTGGAGCTGCCGGTATGGAGAAGATACGGTCCGTAAGTCCCCAACATCGCTTTGGAGAAAAAGCATCTTACCACCATAGTACGAGACAACATGAGGACACAGCAACAGATGAATTGTCACAACATCCTCCATCACTGTGATGAGAAGGGAAAGCCTAGAGTTGTCTTTAAGTCCAGGTTAAAAAGACTTTTTAATAAATTTTTCTGTAGACCGTTTTGAATCAATCATCTTCCACACATGGTATCTCCTGATGATGCTCTGGGGAAGCATCCCTCTTAAAAGAAGACATCATGATGATTGTAAACTTGTCTGGAAGTTGAATGGATATAAACAACTCCGTCAGCTGCACAGCACATACGAATATAGGGTCCAGTCCCACTGCCAGGTGTGTAGTGGGTGCACATCTCCAACTTTTGGGGAGATGTTTTGTGAAGCATCAGTCTGAGTAGCTATATGAGGGCTCTGTTGGCCTGCAGCTTTTGTGTCAACTCTTGTATTCCTGTTCACCAGCTCTCATTAGTTTATTGGATTGGCCTGATGCCAGAGATTGTATTACTTCTCTCACATCCACACACAGGCCTGTCTTGGAGACCACCCACTAAACCATCCCTTAGCACATGAACTCGAAATACCTCAGCGTTGTGTGGTATGTTACATTTCGCTGTATGCTAATGAAATCCTATTCCTGATAATTTGCTCTTCCAACCGTTGCCTGCGAGTAGCGCACACAGCTGAATCGCCTCTCACCTGCTGGTACCCATATTTCACATAGGACTGGACCATCATTAGTCACCCATTTTAAGAATGTGTTTAAAGTTGGGTGGCATGGCACCTGAACAGTACGAGAGGACATGGGTTCAATCCCAACTCAGCCTGCAGGGAGTTTCCATGTTTTTTGGTGAAAAAGGTGTGTCAGCTAAATAGTAAAGCTTTGGAGAAAAGTGTCTTTAAGTGGCAAAAATGTAGAGGCTTTAAAAGCACTGTTTCCACATTCAGGTCATGCTTTCAAAAGCTGACAGATCCTGTTACAATAATAGTAACTTTAATCTTTTCTATGACCTGATCCTGCAGTTTGTTGAAATATAATCAGGTTAATAATGGGGCTTCTGGCTGAGAAACGGTTCTGAGGAGTTGCCCTTTCCTGCCTTACTGCCATGTGTCCACAGGGAGGCAGAGTAGAACACATTTTTTGGTTCTGGCTGCGTTTCTGTGCAGGTTGACGTCCTCGAACGCACTCCTGCAAAACGTTCCAGAGCTGCTTTGGCGTCTCCTCCTCGCCCTCCTCTGGCTTTTCTCACATTGGTTTTAGACATCTGTCAGAGCTTTACAGCTCCAGCCAATGGGCGTGATCTGTTCTTGCTCAGCTGCGTCTAATCAGGTCGTACCCTGAGCTTCATTATGAGAAATGGAGGAATTTCAGGCTCTTTAATGGGTCCATTGGCCCCACCCACATGCAGGTGCATGACTCTTGATCTTTGTTGGGGGTTATCCGTGAGTTGGGTGTTGGCTGTCATGATGCTCCCATGCGTGACCAAACACTTAATGACTGCTCGCTAAGGAGCGGGACCTGCGGGTGACTGTCACACCATGCCTAATTCAAATTGGCTTAACTGGGCAGTTTGCACTGCATGCTGGGGAATTCGCTCTCTCCTGTTCTGCCTCAGTGGCTTCATCTCTTCAGCCCAGTTTCTACATTCAGGTTGAATGGAGTGGATTGAAGAGGCAATAATTACAGCCTCGGGCGGCTGCCTCTTCTCTGGGCTATTAGCTGTATCAGAACAAATGACAGTTCGACTGTCACCTGGAGGACCTGCACAAACAAACATCGTAGGTCACTGTTCACTTTGCGAAATGCTCCGAATAGATTAGCGTATCAGGCTTTTAGCTTTTTATTTTCATTACATTGTAAGAAGTTTTCAAATGCTTCTGCTCCTACTTCCTCCTGGATGGAGGGCTGCATGCTTGACTCGGGTCTCCTGCTGCCAGACGGAGCAATCCAAAAAGAAGTGCTGGTTGGAGAAAAGAGCTGGAGTCCAGTGGGCAGTCAGGATTGTCCGGTCACACCCCTCAGTCTTGATCTGAAAGCCTTGTTGGGTGACACCCCCATCTGGCATGTCCTAGTGGACACTTTTCCGAGCGTGAAAAGAACAGGGTTTGTGTTTTACTGGGTCCGTGTCATGATTCCAAGCCAGTGACCCTCTTTGGAGCTGAAGCTCCTGCTGTTTTAGAATTGATTCCGACTCAAACAAGAGCAATTGTTGGGAATCAAAGAACCTTGTTGTGGCAATGTGTCCCACGGCTGCCTAATATGAGACCTCTGTTCCAGCTGAGCAGTACACAGCTGCGGGTAATATTGAAACGATAACTGTTCCAGACGTGTTGGTCCAAGCAGAACAGCTGTATGAGAAAATGAGGGCCTTGTAGTCAGCAGCTCTTGAAAGATCCCCATCTAATCCCTCATGATTCTCAGCAAGTGTGGTCTGCAACGCAAGCTAATTGTAAAACTGTATGCCTTTTCAGTTGTCCTTTTAGAGAGATGTACACCTTTTTACACAAACTACCTAGCGAAAATACGTAAGCTAAACCCACCAGAGTCGTGGTGGTCCAGTGCCAGTTCCGCAGGTACAGGGGGTGAGGTAGGCTTCATTGTAACATGTTGATTGCTTGTCTGTAAGGAAATACTTCACACAACACGTGAATTGTTTCCGTTCACTTTTACACGCAACTCTAGCCACCTGTAGCCAGCTGTGATTAGTTGTTTCATTTGAAAAGTTTCCACAGAAATAATCAGTATGTTGCACATAGTGGTTTAGGGGTCAGTTTGTGTTCAGGACTAGTAGTCAATTTATAGGATGTGCAATTTCTTGGTCCAGTGTCCTTCAGCTGACAGTGAGCTTTAAGCAAATTTCCCCAGGGGAGCGACGTCACGGTCCGGGGCTCATCGTAACAGGGTAAATATACCACGTATCCCACCTGGATCTTCTGGACACGGCTGGCCCTGAGCAGCATGTGTTGCACTTCGTCACCCCACAATTTCTCCAAGGTGACTTAGTGTGAGATTTCTACACGGACACATCGATTTAACCATTTACCAGCAGGGTCATTTTAACCGTATCAGCTGAGAGTGATATATAAATACCCAGGTCCTTTGAGCGAAAGGCAGTAACTCTAACCACTGCACTATCTGCTGTATCCTACACTGCTAACAAAGTCCATGTTGGATTTCAGCAACATGGCCCTGCTTCCTTCTCTATTAAAAACGGTGCAGCTTTTATGGAAAGCCTCTGCTCTTTAAACGTTGTATATTTTACAGGAATTTTTAAAGTGGATGTAAATTATACTGGAATTTTTTTTAAAGAAAATGGCAAAATGTGGTTAGATTTCTCTTGGGTTCTTTACTAATTCATGTCCTGGGCCAATCTGCTGGAGAGCAGAGATGGATCAATAAGCGTGACCTTGGCACACTGGGTTTTGGTGGATCCAGGGGTTTGGGATCTGGTCCAGGCCTGGGAAGAGGGGGGAGGTTGGAAAATTGTCCAGGGGCCTGAGGAGAGACTCCACACCCTGCCGTCATCTCCTCCTCTCCCATAGCCCCATCTTGCCCTGGAATCCTAATGCAGCAGCAGGTTACCGATTTGTTTCCCCGGTGTTTCACAGCAGGCCACATGGTGAGCGGACACCTCTGAAGGACCTTCCAGCATCTTGATTGAGATGAACCACACAGAAGCTGCTGGGTTCCTCTGCTGTGCAGAAAGACTTGAACACTTTTCTACAGCTGGGGTCGTACTTACGGCAATCGGCTCAATTCATAAAGCTTTTCGAATGTTATTGAGGGGCGAAATTAAAATTTTCTAAATTTCTGTGGAAAGACCTTGTGGTTTGGCTTTTACCTCTTTATATGGGGAAAAAAATTCCAGTAGAAGAAAAATTAAGCATCAACATTTCAGTTCCTATTCTGTGACCAACAACTACACAGGTGGAGGTCGGAGGTATAATGTATAATGACCCCCCAAAACAGCATAAGCAATGTATTGCGGATGTGGGCGTGATCGTACTTTACCGTACGAGCTCAGGGTAATGGTGTGGGGGGGGATCACAGATTTCATCTCAGTATGAATTTTTTTCAAGTTGCACCGACCATAAAATAATGGAGTTTAGTTCTTCAAAACATCAATCCCTTCAGATGAAACCTTTACAATAACCCACTGTAGCGTTATGCTACTTTAGTTATGCTTAATACGTTACAAACACATTTAAAATTGGAAAGTCAACACTTCAGGACATCTGTGATGATGTATTTTATTGTGATGGGGAGGCAAAACGTATAAGAATGACTAGGACTGAAAGGGATCTTTAAAACAAGAAGCCTTGAGAGACATAGATGTGGAGGAACTGGCACAAATAAAACCGTAACAAATGTCTGTCAGTCTAGTTTTGGCCTTTTTTTCTTAGTTGCACAGTACATTTTCAGCTCAGTAACTGATTTAAGGGACAAAGGTAGAAAATAACTATTGATGAAAATATGTCCTCCATTTGTAATTTTTTTTTCCAACACTAATTTAACATGTAATACCTTTGAAAACAAAACACGAGTCATTCTTCTGGCTTGGACTTCACTTGCCTTACAAATTATTCATACTAAAATATATTACTGTTTTAATACAAGCTACAGTTTTATACACTACACTGTGTAATAAATAACCAGATTGAAATATAAAAAATAAGACATAAATATAAAAAGTTTTCTAGAACTAAACTGGTACTTATTGGGGAAACGAGACTAATACTGCTTTTGTGGAAAATACACCGTTTTTTGCAAAACATTAAAAATAAAACTGGACAAAACACAGTAATACTGACAGGTAAATATTAACGTTTTTTTTTTTTTCTCCTTTTTACTGGGGCCATATCCAGCGTTTGTCAGCTGAAGCGCCGCAATGTTTCATTCGCACCTCGGGCAAACTGCGGAGCGCTTTCTTCCCGTTCTGCTTAGCTTTTTTTTTTTATTATTTGAAAAACACACACACACACACACACGAAAACACAGCCAACTAATCTCAGTGGATATGGCCCCCAGCGCCCCCCGCGTGTTGCGTACAAGCGCTTAGTAACAAATAACACTGTTCAATGGCACTTACAGCACACGTCTTGCATAAGGCTGCGGGACTGAACGTCGTCTGCGCTGCACTGCTGTGCCCCCTGCTTCAATCCACCTTGAAGACAGATTATTGAAAGGAGAAAAAGGTGACAGTGGTCACAGATTTAGACGAAAAAAAAAATAAAAAGCACAACGCAAGGGCTGGGGGTCATGGCTGTTGCAGCGAACTCCCAGATGGGAAACACACAAACCCTCCCCACGATGATGTTGTTTTAAGGCCAACGATCCAATTTCGAAGAACCAAAGAAGCCGACGTGTCGCAGACGGACTCTAGTGCGGTAATACTGAAGCCTGTTTTATCCTTAGGCAAACCAGGAATACTGTAGTGCAGATTTTTTTTTTTCCAACTTAATAAAATACTGATTTAACAAACTTCATTGGCAATAAAAAGGTATAGAAATCTCTCCCAACTGTACAGCTTAAAAGGTTAAAACATAAGTGACAAAGTTAGTAACACTGATAAAAGAAAGAACGCAGGACGTTTTAGTAATAAACATTACCTAAAACGCATCAGCTTTGCCCTTCAGTCTCTATATATGCAGTTTTGTTAAACTTCATTACCTTTTTCAAACAAACAATTTCTAACACTGTAAATTTCTCACATGGAAAAGTTACTCGGTTGTTTTTTGAAGTTCAGGCACAACAGGAGTTATACACAGTAGTGAACTAAAACACAGCGTTTAGGCAACCGTGTTTTTTTTTCCCCAACAATAATCTGTACATATTGTAGTATATTGGAAAAAAAATGTGGTTCAATTCCTCTTGTCTCCTTTTTTTGTAATTATTCCAGCTTTGCTCATTTGCCCTCGGTGTCACTTCCTGGAATCTTTTCCCCAGACTCGGAGACCTTCTCAGTGTCCCCTTCCACCTCCGTGATTCGCATGATGGCCTCGCTCTCCGTTTCTTGTTTAACGGTTGCCGTGACGTCCTCTGTTGTCAAGGCTTCCTTGGTCTCCGTCGCCACCACTTCCTGCTGCGCTTGATCCACTTCCTGTGCCTCCTCCTCCTCTTTTATTAGCGCCGTTGCCGGAAGCAGATTCTCCTCCCCCTTTTCCGACTCCTCCCCTTCCTCAGCTAGCTCCTCCCCAACATATTCTTGGTCATCTTCCTCGCTCTCCTCTCCCTCGCCCACTCGCACCACCTGTATCTCGTCGTCGTTTATGCCGACCCCATCCATTTCCTCCTCCTCCTCCTCCTCCTCCTCCTCTTCCTCCTCTTCCTCATACTCGCTCTCCTCGTCTCCTCGGGTGCTGCTCTCCCTGTCGTCCGAGTCCGGCTGAGAGGGCGGGGAGGCGGCCCTGCCGTCGGCCGCTCGGATGCCGGGGCCCTCCCGCGCCTGCCGCCCCCCCCGCGCCTCCCGCTTGCAGTACGAGTAGCGGTGGTTCATGTGCTGCGAGTAGGAGCCCGAGTGCGAGAATCGCTTGCCGCACTTGTCGCACTGGTAGGGCTTCTCGCCCGAGTGCAGCCGCGAGTGTTCGATCAGGTGGTGCTTGTGTTTGAAGGCCTTGGTGCAGATTCCGCACTCATGGGGGCGCTTCCCTGTGGGGGGAGACACGGAGAGACCCTTTCCGGTTAGCCGTCCCACTGCCTCGTACAACATGGCATAGGTGACAAAGAGCGGGGACCTCCAGTCCTCCAGGGCATCGGTTTCCACCATTTTCATAAAGCACTTTTCTCAGCAGCGTGACAGCGCATACAGTGACACACGAGTAATAAAAGGACAATAAGGCAGTGTGCTAATGTACTCATCTGAAATAATCTCCCTGACAACTGAAAAAACGGGGAGGGGGGGGGGAGACTCCCAGGCTAAGGAAATGGGAGAAACATAAATCTGTGCAGGTTCGAGTACCAGTTGCGGCATTCTAGTTCTTCTAGTTCCGTTACAGTGGGCTCGTGTAGGAGTTCATGCTTCTGGGGGAACGGCTGCTCTCCTAATCCCACAAGTGACTACATGGAAAGAGGGAACAGCAGCAGACCCTCTGGCTTCGGAGGACTGGAGCTCTCTCTACGTGGGATGTGAACCACCTGTCCTTCTGGAGCCCATAATCGCGGGGCAGAAAAGCAGCCGGGATCGAAACGGTTACAGAAGTGAGGTCATCATTGCCGGGTTATAAACTCAGCTGCTTGAAACGAGTCCGCGCCCTGTGCCATTAGGCAATGAACTGCAGAACATTCTGGAAGCGTGGCTGGAACACACTCGCAACATGTCGAAATGCTTGGCTACGCAGCCCAAATTATAATCAATTAATCTGACCGACCGGGGACGTCTGATACAATCAGAGGTTCTGAAGTCATCTGGCAATCTAACAACCGTCACCTCGAACCTGGAGCCTCCCTCGCGCTCGCTAAGAACTGGAGTAATTGCAAACACAACCCTGCTGCGGGTTCCAGAAACAAGGGAGGAAGCGGAGTGACTGAGCGCAGATGGAACAAGGGAGGAAGCGGAGTGACTGAGCGCAGATGGAACGGCGGAGGCGTCCGCGACGCCGGGTGACGGGTCACACGCTCCACACGTGCCGCCGCCCCACTTACCCGTGTGCTCGTACTTATGCCTCAGCAGGGAGCTGCTCTTCTGGAAGATCTTGTCGCACAGGTCGCAGCTGTACATCCCGTTCTCCGTCTTCCTCATCTTCTTCCTGGGGGGTGTGGAGTCAGAGTCGTTGTGGTCCTCCAGGTTGGGGCCACCGTTGGAGCTGGTGTCCACTCTGTCCTCCTGGCGGACGGGAGGCCACAACGTTGTGTTTTGGGCAGTTCAAACACAGTGAGAACGGACACAATGAACAAAGAATTCTGGGACAATATCATTTATGCCGCTAGAACACAAAAAAAAGTACGAGGAGCCACGGCTGAAGACTGGCGGCCCCGGGCCCCTTTTTGCAGAATTCACACGAGAGCACGTTGCAGGACGAAGCTCAGGTCGGTGTGGGAAACGGGTTCTTGGATTTACACCAAACACCACACTACCTGTTACATTAATTATTTTTTCGTACGAAAAATGTAGAAAATGTCCATTTCAGACAGTTTCCTTCAGCTTGTCCTGGTGACAGTCACGTGTGTCTAAAAATGTTAATGCAATTATATATTAAACCACTGATACAAACAAGCCATTTCTTAATTATTACATACCGACAGTGAGTGAGTAATAAAAACATAACTGCTTATCCTAAGGCAGGGTCCCAGTGGTCTGGCGACTATCCTGGAAGAATAGGGTGCGAGGCTAGTCACGGTCCACCTCATTATTACTGTTTTCTTATTAAATATCACTTAATATTTAAAATGAACATTAAAGTAGTTCCTGATATTTCAAAATAAAGTTACATTATTTCATATTAAACGTCAAATCTAATACATTTACTGTGCCTGCAGAAAACATGGAGAATACTTTAGCTGCATCTGACACCAATGCATAAATCAATCGATCGATCAGCCCTCATTACGTATTTGTGCTCTACAGCAGTGTGTAAGAAGGTTATTGGTGGCTAGACTTCACATCTGGACTGTTATGACACCGAACTGATCAAAGACAAGTGCTGATGTCTCTATTCCATCCGGCAGTCGTTTAGGTGGAGACCGATGGTACGTTTCATATACACATACCGTACATCACACCAGGTACGTGAACTTTGCTTCTCATGACTGAACACTGACGTGCTCATGTTGGAGCACATTATACTCTCCAGTATTAGGCAACATGAAGCTATACTGCGTTTGGAAAGGTACGACCCAACTTCCTCCTCAAAGACAAATTCTCCACACCTCACTTTCTGACCTGATGTAGGAGTAAATCAAAGCTTGAGCAAACCAACCCTAAGGCTTCTGTCCTCATGTTCCAATTGGCCAAACCTCTCAGCTCTTGTCACCCTCGGCTTCAACCCTCAGCTCACGTCGCCAATGGCTACAACCCTCAACTCTCGCTCCCGCTGGCCACCACACATCCACCACCTGGAGCACAAATACTTTTCAAACATCATGCAACAGCCCTGACTGAAAATCATGACGCTCGGCTCAAAGCAGCCAACATCTGCTGCAGCACCGTTGACTTTCTGTGAACGAGTCACACGGGAGAGATTATGTCCTCCAGGCTGGGCTCTGGTTATAAAACCTGACACCCTTCCGCACCGTTCAGTCAACCACCTGGCGCATACCATACACATGAGCCCAAACCATGGTGTAACCCACTGCTGACTTGGAACATCTGCACTCATCATGACCACATCAGTGATCTGAGGTGGTCTGAATAAGCTGCAATTGAGGAAAAACACTCTTATTGGAGGTGTTTAATAGCACAGCAACTACATCTGACAGTGAAGCGAGAGACATCATGACTACAGTGTCTTCAGTACGAAAAGAAGCCAGAAGATGGATTTGCATCCAAAGGGCGTTCCAAGGACCCGTCTCAGGCCTTCGCTCTTCCGTCACAACGATCTAACGATATCTCCGCTATAACGAGTCCTTATGTCTGGTGAAAACAAGAAGCCTAGTATTACCTCTCAATAATGCATTTAGAAGGAAAACAAATGACCAGTACCCAATCAGCTCAAGATATTTGAATTACATGGGACGCATGGGGGTGATCAGTGCGTTGTCACTAAAATGTGCCTTTCGTTACGTTACACGGGCTCAACGGCATCATTTTCACAGGCTGCCGAAGGCCATATGTTGCCTCGACTCAAAGAACCAACAACGTCAGACCTAGAAAACCCACTAAAACCAAGTGGGGCTGCCGCACAGGAGAACCACGGCCCACCTACCTGGTTGCCGTTAGCTTGCGGCGGCTTTAGCTGGATTTCGGTCCCCGTGGGACTCGTCCCTGAAGCTGTGTAGGAGTAAGTGAGCTGTGGGATGAGGATGGTCTGCTTGCTGGCAGTCAGCGCTCGCAAGCAGGGCACGCTGCTCTGGTCGGCGATGGCCACAATGGTGGGCAACTGAGTGGTGACGATACTAATTGGGTTGGCACTTGGTGGGGTAACAAAAACTGTCTCAGTATGCGGCTGCTCTTTTTTTGTGCAAGTTAAGTTCAGGGGTTCTTCCTGAACAGAGTAAACACTGTTGTGGTAAACAGCGCTGCCGGCGGCTCCGCCGGCTTCCTCGCGTGGGAGCTTTGGTAGTGACAGGTCAAGCGGCTCTGCCTGAGTCCCGCCTCCTGGCTCCTCGGCAGTTGCAGTCATAGCGAGCCCGCTCGAGGATAGGTTTAGTGGCGATGGCGGGGACGGGTCACCCTCGGCCTCGCCGGGGTCGGCAGCCTGCGGTCGGGCCGCGGTAAGCGGACCGTCGGTGATCACTTCGGCCTCCTGCTGCTTGGCCTGCCCTTCCTTGGCAGGGGGGGGCTCGGCCTCAGCCCCACCGGACTCGGAGGCGGGAGCCGCCGGCTCCGGAGGAGGAGGGTCATTACCTGGCGCCGAAACCTGCCCTGCCCTCATCTTCTCAAACCACTTTTTGACCACATCCTTCGGCAAACTTACTGAGTCTGAGATCTTTTCCAGCTCTTCCTGGGTCGGCTCTGCGTTCAATGCGAAATAAGCTTTGAGCAAAGAGAGGAGGTTTTTCAAAGGAGGCTGGCTGGGGGAGAGTCCCCCATCGGAGAGGAGGGATGACACTACGGAAGCGGTCCTGTCTGGCTCTGCCCCGTCTACACTTGGGCTGACCGTTCCTCCCTCCGCTTTACAGTGTTTTAGTTTGTCGAGCGCATCTAACCCCCCAGGGCATTCGTCACAGAGAAGACAAGTACTGCCCGTCTGCACGGGGGCAGGGGCAGGAGCCGCCTCCTCCGCCTCCGTGCCGTCGGCCGTTTTGCCGCACCCGGCCTTCGCGGTCAGATCCTCCGGAAGCTTCTCAGCCTTACACACCTCTGTGTTTTTCGCCGGCTCCTTCTTTGGGACCTGGGCGATGGGCTGCAGCTGGCTGGGCTCTACACTGTAATTGATGATGATTTTGGTGGTGCCGTCCGGTTCCACGATAGGAAGACTGATGGCCGAGATGACGGAGCGGCTGGCTGGCTGTCCCGGCTGCCCCGTGGTGCCCCCTTGCTCCTTGTTCGACGCGTTCACCTGGTTGCTCTCCAACACTTGGCGAAGCACGTTCCCGTCAACCGCCACCTTGAGAACATTCTGGATGTCACTTAGGTTGATGCTGATGGGTGACACCAGGCCTACGGTGGGCAGCACCACGGCCTGCACCAGGCCTTGGGGGGCCGGCGCCGCCTGGAGCACAGGAGCACTGTGGAAAACCCCGTTGACAGTGGTCGGTATCACGACGGGTTTGTACTCGCAGTCCGCTGGCTCTGCCTTGATCTGGTTGAGGGGCAACTGCTCCTGCAAGGGCCTCCCGTTGTCGACCTTCTCGCGGAGCTGGATGCGGACCGGCGCCGCCGGGAGGGAGGCCACGGGGGGGGATGTGCACTGAGGGCCCTTTGCCGGTGGGCGGGGCCGGCCGTTCACGGGGACCACGCCGATGCACTTCTTGCTGCTGATGTGGGAGCTGTAAGAGCCGGAGTGGGAGAAGCGCTTCTTGCAGTTGGAGCACTCGTACGGCTTCTCCCCTACGAACACACACACACACACACACACACGCACACATAAATGCATGATGCACCTGCAGGGACGACTGATGCAAACACGAAAGAAAAATCAAATGTCCAATTCCCTTCCAAGCTGATAATCACAGCACTTACATTATGACTTAACATAACGGGAAAGTCCCTCCAGTTTAACGGCGAAGGACAAAAACTCAAAGCACTTCTCTGTGCCAACTGCATCTGCCCCATCTGGAGGGACCGGTCGGACAACGCGGCCCTTCGCTCTGATGCCGCCCTCACCGCTGTGGATGCGCAGGTGCTCCTTCAGGTGGTGCTTATACTTGAAAGCCTTGGCGCACTCGGTGCACTTGAACTTCCTGTTGGCCCCCGCCTGAGTCACGTGTCGCTGTGAGGACAAGCAACTCGATAACTTCAACCCAACTGACACCCTTCCTACAGGAATATTTCAGAATCGCTCATCGGAAACGTTACTGCTAAATTTCGAACCGCGTGTGTCGCGCCTTCCTTCCGGTCACATAAGATGCGTGAGCGCGCGGCGCATGGATCCGGAGTACGGCTCCATCGTTGCAGTACCTGCTCTCGGCCGGTCTTGTGCGCGGTCATGTGCCGGTCCAGCTGCGTCCGGTGGGCAAAGGTATAGCTGCACAGGGAGCAGCTGAAGTTGTCTTCGCTCTTCTCGTGCCGGTACTTGATGTGCTCCTTCAGGGAGGTGTAGCGCTTGTAGCCACGGGAGCAGTAAGGGCACGTGAGCAGCTGCGAGAAGGCGTCCGGGGTGCCTGCGCGGGTCGTCGGCCGGGGGAGGAGGAGGGAGGAGGACACGTAAGAATCGACACGACGACAGGCAGCAACCCAGTTCGCGCGTGTGCGTCAAACAGCCTTCGGCGAGTCAGCCGCGACGGCAGAGTTTCCACGAAAAGAGATACTGAACATCTGAAAAAAGTAAATTCTGTGCAAAATGAGACATACGGGGTGGTAAAGCAAGGCGGGCAAGTGAAGTTAATCATCAGTTTATAGGAAACTCGGACCTTGTCAGCAGTCCCTATTTAGGAACTTACGTGTTGGCGCGTGCTATTTGGAACAGCGCCCCCGGTGGCACGGATGTCTAACTGCATCTCTGTCAACTCACTGAAGGAGCATGAAGAGAATAAAGGATGGTGGGGCGATGTACCGTTCTCATCGTGGCCGCTGGGCTCTGGGGTGCCCTGCCTCGGTTCATCCTCGGGAGCCTCGGGGTAAATGACCGCCGTGTCGCCCTGCTGCAGCATCTCCTCGACCATGGCGTCCGTGCTGCCCGCATCCTCCCCATCGGAGCCACACTCGTCTTTTACTGGAGCACAATGAGGCACAGACACGTAGTTAGGAGCGATGAGCGAAATCGATCATAAGTTTTCTCCAGGTTGTTTTGCTGACGTGTCATCTGTGCATATAAGTGTCACTTCCACCGATGCGCCTCTTTGCCAACAGTGGAGACGGTCTGAAGGCCCTGTTCCACATCCCCCCGGAGCACCAGCGCTTGGCCACACTGCCAGCAGACAAACCTGGCAAGTCAGTCAGGTGGGGGTGGGTTAGCCTTTCCTTTCAAACCATTTCCCAAGGTGCCACGAACACCCTCCCCCGACCCCCGACCCCCGTCCTCCAGTTCACCTCCCAGCGTGAACAGTGCCCACATGCGCCTTCAAGCCACAGGCCTTCTGCGCGCTGCAAGAAACAAAAACACAACCCGAGTTCAGCCTTCCTCCGAAATACCGAGCTGAGGTTCACGTCCCGCTTCAGCAGCTCCGCAGTCACCGATCGGCGAAAGCGCGGAGCTAAGCGCCTACACGTGCGGCAACCTACAGAAAGATTTACGGCGTTTCGTCAGAGCTCGGATTCGGCGCGGAAGGACGGTGCGGCCGCGGCGAGTCGCGAACTGCGGCAGAGGGAGGGAGCGGCTCTTCGCGACCTCGACACGCACGGCCTTACTGGCCCAAAGCGGCACGATCCGCGCTCCGTCCGGAGGACGGGGGTAGAGGGGGGTGACCGTACGGAGCCGCGACGCCGCAACCGAGCCGGCCCGCACGAGGACGACCGTTTAGTTTCATCTGCGGAACATGTGTTTCCCACATGGCGCTAATGAGCGCCGGATGAGCGCCGGATGAGCGCCGGGCGAACCGACGAGGCCTAATTAAGACGGCACCTTCCCAACGGTACGAGGCCCGAAGACACCCGGGGGCGGAGCGCTCCCCGGACCCGCTCCCCTGCCGCGGATACGCTCGTTCCCGGCGGCACAAGAGCGCCGAAACGTTGCGTGGTTTGTTTAGCAGCGGGACAGCACGCGGGCCGCCACTTTCCTCTTTATTACCCGTCAGAGAGCTAAAAAAGGAAAGGGCCACGAGGAGTTCCTGTGTCTGGCACAGCTCTCTCGCACTTCTGTGCTGATGGCGCTTCGCATTCGCCGTTTCCACTGACATTTTAGAGTGCGTCCTTTCATCGAGGTGACTAAGAAGAGAACCCGGAGGAAGCTCTGCTTGTACAGTCAGGGTTTTCTTCCTGGGTCCGGAACCGTGACGGTAGAAGACGCGATTTCCCACCTACGTTCATTTATTTACCTCCTGCGTTTCTCCAGAGAAACCCATCTCTACTTCACCTCTTCCTAGAGTTGTGTCATCTTTACTGCATCTGTTCAGGAGAAGTACTCTGAGCAGCAGGAGGTGGGATTCGAACCTGGGCCATTTGAGTCCAGAAGCAGTGGCTCTAATCGCCGCACCATTTGTTGTCCCACCCCTAAAACATATTCATTTGACTGACGTGTTGCTCATCCCACTGAGACACTCTCGCGGTGGGTGGCCCCTCCCATCCTTGCTGCAGTGGTGAGCATCATCTGTTTGCAATCGTTGCCATGGAGATTTAACGGCCTTGAGAGGGGGCAGGTGCAGCCCGGACAGCCGCGCTGACCGAGGGGGCGACACCCCTCATAAACGAACCAGGTTCAAGTGCCCGTTTTGCCCATGATGCACTGCAGGCAGGCTTCCCGGGCCCCGACCCCTGCAGTTCTCTCACTCGGAAACCCGAAGCAGCTGCAGTCGTACGGCTCACCTTTTCGCCCTCTTATTGGTGGAAAAAACAACAGTTTATCGTGGGTTAGAAACGCGTGCAGAGGGACTCGCTCTGGGCCGCGACCCCAAAGGGAGCCGAGGGAGGGAAATCGGAGCGCAAACAGAACCGTGCAGCCTGGCCGACGGACGAAAATATTAACGAAGCAATCACATTAACGAGAACCACTTGCCGGACGCTTCTCCAAAATGACCAAGAACGAGTTTAGCGTGAAACTCAGACATGGGGAGTAACAAAGACGCTCCAGCCCCTTGAACCCGGATGGCAGCGTGACGCACGTCTCGTGCAGGAAGCGGATGCCTTCTGCCATCTGCTTTCGCTTAGAAGCCCTGAAAGTGTAATTAGTTTGAGGCCGCACGAGTCAAAAGTCACGTGTGAGGTTATGAGCGGAAGGAGGACTCGGCCGTGTCACCCGACGGCACGACGCGCGTCTCTCTGGAGGGAGGCGGTCAAGACTCAATCGAGAACTGGCATCTCGAGGTCGTTGGAGCCCCCGCAGAACGAGCGATACGGGGCCCGAGCGGTTCTCCGCTCATCTTGGCGACCGGGATGAAGGTAACGGGCCGCAACCGGCTCCCGTGTGTGTGTACGCCCCGGGCCCCGCGCAACGGTGGTGCCTCGCGAGCGTCAGCGAGAAGCACACGTCGCATGCTGTCGCGCGGCGGGTCTCGCGCCCCGCACCTCCCGGCTGGATGGCGACAACAAAGCCCGCGTGACCGGGGTTCGCTCGCTTCAGAAACAGGGTAAAAACGCGCTACCCTTAGAAACCGACAGCAGAAGAGAAGGGTTTTTACAGCGTCCACAGTGACACCTCGTGTAGATGCGACTGCACGCAAAAAAGTTTTACAAACGAAGCCCCCGACACCATAATCACATTTTCACAAAGACCTGTATCTGTTTTTATAGCTGAATATTTAATATTCTGGAGCAACTCAACTGCAGGGACTTAAACCTGTAACATTCCGGATGCGGATCTGCGTCCATCATCCCTCCGCTGCGTCACGGGCTCGGAACGGCGGCGGCCGAAGCCGGTATCGAGGAAGAGACGAAGGGATGAGAGAGGCGTATCCAGGGTGCGCCTCTGGCCGCCCGCTGCGCTCCCACGTGTGGGCGTCGACCTCAACTCACCTTTATAGCCTACTTTGCGTGTGCGTGTCGCCGGCCCCAGGCTCTCCACGCGCGCGTCTGCGGAACAATGAGAGGACAACGGAAAAATGTCTTATTTCTCAGGCTGTTTTGCCGCCGTAACCTTTTGCGCTGCCGCCGCGGTGACGTTCCGTGGGGTAGAGAGACGAACACACAGGAGCCTTCCAAGTAACTCCGGCTCCTTAACAGTGACACCACCTACTGGCTGCAAGTGAGAAAGGCCAGTATGGAGATCTGATCTTCGACACCGGCGCTGCTGTGAAACGAACGCGAGTCCGACATCTTCGCGCCGGTACACCGTACCCGCCTGAAGCAAACGCCTGACGTGGCAAGAGACACGGAATGATGGCAGCAGTTTCAGTCGTATTGGCTGTGGGTTCGAATCTGGCTCGCTGTGCGTGGAGTTTGTGGGGTCGTGTGCTGCTCGCTGGAAGAGACCTGCCCGGCAGAGTACCCCCCCGCCCCCCAGCTGCATTTGGAGCCCCTCTCTCCTCCCTACAAATTCAGTTCTCATGCTCCTCCAGAGCAGCTGACAGCTCCTCGCACCCCAGGCAAAACCGTCCGTCCGTCCGTGTCTTATGGGGGCGCGGTGACGCACTGGGTTGGACCAGGTCCTGCTCTCCGGTGGGTCTGGGGTTCGAGTCCCGCTTGGGGTGCCTTGTGACGGACTGGCGTCCCGTCCTGGGTGTGTCCCCTCCCTCTCCGGCCTTATGCCCTGAGTTGCCGGGTTAGGCTCTGGTTCCCCACGACCCCGTATGGGACAAGCGGTTCAGAAAGTATGTGTGTGTGTGTATATATATATATATATATATATATATCTTTTTTATTCTCTGTCTCACCCCCACATGGGATGGTGTGTGTGTCTTCCCCAAGCTCGGGTCTGCTACCAGAGGCCTTGGAGTTTGACGGTTCTGAGCAGTATCTTAGCTGTTCTTAGGACCGCAGTCTTCTGGACGGAGACTTCGGACGTTGTTCCCGGAATCTGCTGGAGCCACTCTCCCAGTCTGGGGGTCACAGCCCTGAGTGCTCCTATTACCACCGGGACCGCTCTGGACTTCGCCTTCCGCATCTCGTCCAGTTCTTCCTTCGAGAGAACTCCCAGAATTCCCCAATGTGGCGGAATGGGCCTTCGTCGCGTCCTTGAGGTCGAGGACACGTGGACAAAAATAACCGTGGAGGCGGAGCTCGGCGACCTAGGCGGAACGTGAACGCGCACGGTCCCGGTCATCTCCGACACCGCGCCGTCTCCGAGCAAAGCCGCTCCGCGCGAGCCTAAACTACACAGTTTTCATGCGCGGCGGCACCCCACCTGGCAGGACGGCACTTGTTAAAGAGGGAAGCGAAAGGAGCCGCGCTGCAAATTCAGGGGGACAAAGAGACGGAACGACTCCTCATTATCGAGGCGGGTCTCATAATTAGGGCCCTAACAAGGTGACGGTTACTTTATTATTTCACAGACCGTCCCCATTAGCCAGATCTGACTGGCACCTCAGATGATGGACTCTGTGAAACCAGCTCCACCGTGGACCTGGACCTGTAATTTATGCCTCCTTGCATTCAGAGATGATTGTTTTATGAAAATTTCTGATCCTGACATCGTGATGTCTAAGCTGCTCAAATGATTCCAGGCCTGCAGGGTTTGCGTTGGTCATGTACGAATGACCGCATTTCACGTTTGGTTTCTAACGGTGAAGAAGCAGCACGTAGCTGAAGGTGGTCCAGGTGACCGGCTGAGCGGCAAAAAAAGACGACAAGCTGAAGGCGAACGCTGGGAAGACCGAAGAGCTGCTGATGGACCTTCGCAGGTGGACAGGAAGCCTCTGGTCCATCACTGGCTTTGACCTTCACGAAGTGAGCACCTCCTGCTGTGGTATCCTTGAGTAAGGTACTTAGCCCAAATTGATAGAGTTAAAAAATATCCTGCTGTAAGTGGGTAAATCAGTGTCAGTAGCTTAACGCAGTAAGTTACCACAGAGAGAAGAGTCATAAATAACTGTGAATATAAAGATTTGGGGGGGGATGTGGTGGCGCGGTGGGTTGGACCGGGTCCTGCTCTCCGGTGGGTCTGGGGTTCGAGTCCCGCTTGGGGTGCCTTGCGATGGACTGGCATCCCGTCCTGGGTGTGTCCCCTCCCCCTCCGGCCTTACGCCCTGTGTTGCCGGGTTAGGCTCTGGCTCCCTGCGACCCTGTACGGGATGAGTGGTTTCAGGTGATGATGATGATGATGATGATAGATATAAAGATTTAAGGGACTCGAGGTACAGCTCAGTTCAGCCAGAGAAGAATGTTGAGTTGTTTGAGTGATGGGAACGAGGCGGGCGAGTGCTGGTGGTTTAGACTAATTTTACTTTTCTGTACTGCTAAGCTCGTGGTGGTTCTGTACAAGCGGTCCCCGATTTACGATGGTTCAACTTACGATTTTCTCCACTTCACGATGGTGAGCTGGCGACAGACGTTCAGTAGAAACGGTACTTCGAATTTCGAATTTTGATGTTCTCCTGGGCAGCGACAGCGATCCGCGTCTCCCGGTCTGTCACGCAGAGGCGTGCAGCACGTGTATTAAATGCATTTTCGACTTACGATGGGTTTCGCGGAACGTGACCCCATCTTAAGTCAGGCACCACCTGTAGTCTTAACTTAAAGCCAAATGGCCAGTTTTCACCAAATTTAATCATTTATTCTCATTAAGAATTTTAATTTTGGGTTATTAAACATAGAGCCTCCAGCCCTATTCCTGGATCACACACACTCCGGTGCGTCACCCTTTTCCGTCCACAAGGTCACATAGAGCAGTATGCAGCAAAACAGTGCACGTGTGTGTGTGTGTGTGTGTGCGCGAGAGAGAGAGAGAGAGAGAGAGAGAGAGAGAGACACAGACTCACCCTCCCCCCAGCCCTCCTCATTCTGTGCCAGCGCCAGCTCGTCCTCCGGCACACTGCTGTCCCCGTCTCCGTCCCCGGCGTCCGGCAGGCTCTCCTCCTCCACGATGTGAAGCTTGTCCTCGTCGTCCGAGTCCGACGCCTCCGCCACATTGCTGTAGTTTGTGACTGAGGGGAGAACGCGGCCGGTCAGGGGTGCGAGGGACCGTCCCCGCCTCGCCCGGCACCACCTGTAGGAAACACCGCTGTACCCGGTGCGGCGAAGCGAACGGCGACACCTGATACAGCATGTTGTTCATCTCCACGGACACCGAAATGTCTTCCTCTCGCAAGAGAGTCACGTTATTAATAATAAATAAAAAAGGTGCACGACGGCTTTCGTGCGGCAAAGAGACCTGCGGTTATTCATAGACGTTACATAACGCAAAGTGCGGTTTTCATATTTCATTCTCAAAGCTGTTAACCGTTTCTGTCTTCCTGTCCCCGCACAGAGCCGCTTTTCATTTTCGGACAGCCGCGTTTCCCCTTCAGGAAACGAACATTGCGCGTAACCGTGACGACCGCGCAGCCTTCAGACTAACCATCGCATTAATGACCGCGTCGCCATTACTCGTCCTCTTGCACATACGGTGTCGTTACATTTACATTTGTTCGTCGAGCCGATGCTCCTCTCCAAAGCGACTGACGACGTTAAGCCGTTTCTACAGCAGGGTAATTTTGCCGGAGCAATTCCGGTTAAGGACCTCGCACAAGGGTAATACAGCTGTACGTGAGATTCGAACCGACACCCTTTGCATCCGAAGGCAACGGCGCCGACCGCTGTATCATCAGCCGCCCCGGCACCGGCGTAAAAGTGAGTCCGTTGGGTGGAAACCAGCTTTGCTCACATTCACTATGTGGTGAGCAAGTGTGATGAGGAAATGAGACAGCAAGATGTAGGACACCTGTGTTGCTGTGCTTCGCTCTTCTGTCCAGTTCCTCCTACACAGGTATTCCCCAGGTGAGCTCAGACTTTCCACCAGTACTGTACATTGCCGTTTCAAACACGGACCACGCTGGATCTTGTTCTTCCCGTCCCCTGAAGCCCTTCGGTAGATCGCAAGGTCATTTGCTCGGCACGCGGCGTAACCAAAACAACTTGCGCAGTTTATCGCTCTGTGTGTCACTGTGTGAGAAGAGCGCTCTGTAAAAACAGATTGAATTGAATTTCCCAAAAGCTGGTGTATGAGAGCAGTTCCCCTTCTGGAATTTGTACCCTCAACCGCCCTGAAGATGCTGTAGTTAAGAGAGGGGACTGGACCCGCCGGGGGGTGAATTTCGAGGTCCGGCTGGGGCTCTCGGAGCAAGTAATCTTTTGTGTTTGTTAAAAATGTATTCATTACAAATATTTTCTAAATAAATACTTAAACATATGTTTTAAGTTTATTTTTAGCGTTGTTCTCACCAGACTGAACGGTGTTGCGAGGTGTGATGAACAACAGCCGTAGTTACTGCAGCATAAGGCACCCGGTAGTCGAGGAGAGGAAAACAAAAAAGTCCCAATGCAAAGAAGGGGGGAAAATAAACCTGTAGAGGTTAAAGCTACCCCCCGTCTTGGGCTTCTACTGTGGTGACGGGGGTTCTGCGTAGATACGTCTAACGGGGAGAACATTAAATGGCTGACAAGGACAGCCGGTAGCGTAGTGGTTAGAGCTACTGCCTTTGGCCCCCAAGGTCGCACGTTTGATTCCCTACCTCTGGCTGTAGTACCCTTGAGCAAGGTGTTTACCCTAAATTGTTCCAGTAGCATTACCCAGCTGTATAAATGGGTACGTAATTGTGACCTTAACAGCGTAAGTCATCGTGGAGAAAAGCGTCAGCTAAATGAATAAATGTATGTATTTAATGGAAAAGACTGACCGCTGCAATTAAAAAAAAAAACCCACAATAGAGGAGGTGGGGATTGACCATGGATGTTGAGGGAGTTTCCACAACCCGGTGATGCATGTCTCACACATCACACAGAAGAGAAGACCAGTGTTGTCAGACTGGAGAAAACCAGGGGTGGTGGTACAGCAAAGCTGACCGATAAATGATGTATTTACTGTGTAAACTGCAGGTGAATTACAGTCAAAATCGAAACGAAATGGGTTATTGGCACAGTTTGTCTACAGGGCTGCAGTCATTCAAGAAACCGCTGTTCTCTATTTCTGTGTCAAAGCGTCACACCGCGGTATGCAAATATGAAGATGGGCGCAGTAAGGTGTAAAAACCTCTAGTAGGCACAGAAGAGGGAGGAGCCAGCTGCCATCCAAACTAGCAGGACCAGAAATCGCCGTTCCTGCCTGGCAAGGCCGTATTCGCTCACTCTGAGATCTGATAACTACGGTGCCCCAGCTGCCCCTCTTCCGGGGGAAAAGGCCCACCAATCACAGCGCACCAAGCTGAGGGGAAAAGTGCTGTCTTCCGACAGTGGGAGGAGCCTGTCAGGATAGTGGGAGGGGCCTGTCAGGACAGTGGGAGGGGCTAAAGGGGGACACGGGGCCTAATTCAGCAAAAATAAGCACAACAATAAGCATTTTAACATCCAAAGTGATACAGTCTATCTGCACATAAACATTCAACATGGCATCGCAATCATCGGTAACTTTTCTCTTTAGCTGCAGGTTAATCAGCAAAACAAAACACTAACAAACACTTCCTATAGTTAAAGCCATTTCCAAGCATACAATTCTTGGATGTGGTGAATAAAACACATTTAACAAATAACAAGATTACCGTGAAGCGAAAATCCCATAAAACCCATATATGATACAGTGGAATGTTAAGAGGGGAGAAGTGAGGCCGGTCACGTGACCATCGTTCCGGTGCACGAGGGACACAGGTGAATCGTACTGTTTCTATAATAAAGAAAGAATTAATAAAGAAACACTCTTTGCCTCTTTCATTCACAGGAAAGCAAACCGAACACCCACCGACGTGACACAGGAATCTCTCCCTGCGCCGCCTATACTTGCGGTTTAGTCTGCGTGCTGAGCCAAGGTGACATTTCCCTCCCCCACCTGCCTGCGTTTTCCAAAGTGACATCATAAGAAACACGAGGCGCGGCTCGGGTTCCGCGGAGAGCGACGGGAAGGGGCTCGGGGCCGACGGGAACACCCGGACCCGAACCGGCGCGATCCCGCGACCTCGGACCCGAGGCCAGGCTGACGCTCCCCTCCCCCCCGAGGAGGACGTCCTCGCGTCCTCCGGCGGGACGGGCGGCTTCTCTAAGCTCGGTTACAGAACCGCAGAAAGTTCCGGAATAGAACAAAGCGAAGACGGAAGGTGTGAAAGGACACGGTGGGCGGAACGTCGTTTTGAAAACCTCGCGGTAAACAAGGCCAACTAGTAATTTGTAGAAACGATGACGTGTGCGAGAGAGCGAGCCCGGCGGAGCGCCTTTTCGCTCTCTGTACCCGACTACACATCTCATTGTTTCGGACAGGTTGTCATCTTCTCAGCAACGCACCTCTGGGGCAACCCAGGATGCGCGCGCACACACACACGGTATACTCAGAAAACCCCCAGTTCTTCCATAGGGTAAAAATGAGGAGCCAGTGATGTACTGGGTAGCGCTGCTACTTTCCACTCAGAAGAGCAGGTTTCATATCCCACCTCCTGTTGTGGTACCCTTTATCAAGGTACTTACCCCAGACTGATAGAGTAAAAACTTCCCTGCTGTAAACATAGGTAAATCGCTCTACGTAGATGAACGCTAAGTCACTTTTTGTGATATTGCTAAATTGAACGAAATATACCGTCTCTGCTAGTGATATCACAGGTGCGCAAGGGACAAAATGAGGATGTTCAGACCTGGGGGGTGGATGGGTTCAAAGCCACACTTTTAAAGTAATAAAGCGCACGGGCATTTGTTATTGCTGCCTATTTTTGGAGCCGGGATCCAACACCCACAACTCGCCAGAGCTGGACACGTCTGGACAAGATAAGTGCCTGCAGGCACTTGAGTGTGAGCTGTGGAGGGGCAGTGAGTTTGGCCCCTTCCACACCCTCCCGGCTCATGTCTGGACCAAATGAGGTACTGATGACCACATCCCGGTTGTGCCCAGACACGACCGACCACATCCAGACACACCCTAACACCGGTTGGCCACACCCACGCACTCCTCGGCCAGACCCCGAACCCAACCGGGTACCTCATGTCTCCACCCAGACGCCCCCTGGCCATGCTCCGTTTTGCCGTTACCGCGCAGCATGGCGCCGAAACCGGGACGGGACCCGCACGGTGCGCATCTGTGACCCAGCTGGTGAGCAAGAGACAGGTGATTTATGGCTAATGCCTCCTCGTCATGCCAAGTTGTGTTTGTTTAGCGGTGCTGTCTTTCTGTGGCCACAGCGCCGACTCTTTAACCATTCCAGCCCCACGCGCTGTTACGACGCCCCCGTTTTCTACAGCGTCGCGTCATTCGGCGTGGGCTTCTTCGGCGGATCCTGAGTAACGCAGACCTCCCTCCCACAGAGCATCCCGCTCCAACTGGAGTTACATTCTATGTCATCCTGACAGCGCCTCCTAGGCTCCATCACATTTACCGGGATCTCTGATTTATGAAATTAATCTGTTCCTGAAAATGGTGCAGATATTTCCCACTGTTTTAAATGGGGAAAATAATAGTTTGTTTCCAGCACATCCAAAAGCCCCAAACCACCCATCCATGCATTTCCAATAACTGCTTTTCTTGATCAGGGTCACGGTGATGTGAAGCCTATCATAAAAGCATTGGACGCAAGGCTTGGGGGGGGGGGGTACACCAAACCCCAAACCGATTCCCCCGCCAAAAAATCAGTAAAACACCCATATCAAGCCATGATTTCAGCACAATATGAAACACATTTGCATTTACATTTGTTTATTTAGCAGATGTTTTTCTCCAAAGCGACATGCATCTCAGGAAACGAGGCAGAAGTGCATTACACCCATTACCATTGCCGTCCTACTTCCAGACCATTCTCAGATAACCCATGGCAGTTTTCTGGAGTTTTATGCTCCAAGTAATTCCCACTTCTTTTTTCAATTGATTTTTTGGGAGAATTCTGGGGGAGGATGATGAATAAACCCAAGAGGGATCCAGTGAGCAAATTGCATTTATTGTGAACAACTTTCCAAAACTGCACACTGTTGCCAAAATGTGCATACATAACCCAAGAAAGTATTAGCTAAACCTTTTATGCTAATTGCTCAGCTTTCTGTGGAATCGTTCATAAAGCAACACACCCAATATGTCACACAGACACTCCTGTGGAATTCCTAACAGTTCCCATAATACCCCAGTCTCTTAACGCAGCACTCTTACACCAACACATGGGGTAATCTGGATGCAGACTCTGCAACTATGAGTAGTACATTACTGCACTTTCAAATTTTTATTTGACACGCTTTGGATACGTAAGTACCTTGGATCAAGGGCATTACAGCAGGAGGCCCCGGAACCTGGAACATCTGAGTGAAAAGACGAGGCTTAGGCTTTGACCGCTACGCCCCTACTGTCCCTTAGAGGGTAGTGGAACAGGAATACAGGGACTGCGTGATCCCCATCGCCGCCTCCTGCTGGGGATTTGGGTCACAGGGCACCAGGTGTGAGTGCGAGGTCGGAGGAGCCTCAGCTAATGAGGCATGATGGTCCAACCCCCACCACACACACACACACACACACACACACACACACAGGATTTCCCCACAGGAACCAATATGTTCACCCCCCATCTTTGTACAATGCCATCATCCTACAGTGAATGTAGAACCAACACACAGTTTGCTTGGATGCTTTAGCTGTGACGACTGCAAAGTGACAACCACATCTTGCGATGACTCATGGACCAAATGAACGGAGCGAGTCTTCAGGCGGTTTGTGGAAACCCCACAAATACAAATACAAACGGCTCATGACATTAACCTTTAACCTTTCCAACCACCGCCGTCCAATAGCGGTTCCATTACTGTGGTGTGGGCGTCACTGCTGGGGATGGAAGAACCAGAAGCCATGAGCAAACATGCTCAAGACTGGAAGCAGGAACTGGTGAGAGTTACATTTATTTAGCTGATATTTTTCTCCAAAGCAGTTAAAAAGAAGTGTTAAGCTACCTACACTGATTTACCCATTTTTTACCACAGCATAGTCTTTATCATATCAGTTCAGGGGACCATGGTCAAGGGTAATACCGCAGGAGGTGGGATTCGAACCTGCAACCTGTGAATCCAAAGGCTCTAACCACTGCACCACCTGCTGTCCTGTAGGATTCGTCAAGTCTCCTGCGTCCGCCTAATGAGCTCGGCCTGTTCCTGAAGAGCAGGACAGGCCGCGAAGGAAGGGGATTAGTCACAGCGGAGCAAGAGGAGCGTGTCCACCGGGCACAGAAAGAGCGTAAACAGAGAGAGCAAGAGAGAGAGAGAAGGAGGGGGAGGGAAGGAGGTGACGTGGGGGGGTTCTTCTCTCGGAGCAGATGTTCCTATGGGGGACACCTGCCACCCCGGAGGACAGTTGCGCCTCTGTGTTCGAGACCCAGCGGAGTGTCACCCCGACCCAGGTCTGTCCACCGAACAAAGACCTCCCCTCTGCTCCTCTTCACTGGATCCATTATACACTTCCCCCACCGGTCGGGAGCCTCCAGGAAGTGTGTCCCCCACACAGAGATCATTCTGGAACTCTGGCAGAGCGCTTCTCAAATCAGTGGGCTCTACCATTCTCTCACCCTGAACTTGTGGTAAAATTGGCGTACACTTACTGCGCTGTGTGGGTTTGTGTGTGCTGACCATTTTCAGCGTTTCTATCGTTTTGCGTTCGGTGGCGAAGCAGGTTCGAGGATGACCGCCGCCCTCGGGAAGGATGGAGTGAGGAAGATGGGGGCAGGGCAGCATTCTCGGGACCCACAGAGGATGGCGCGTGTCCGCTCTTGTAGACAGCATCCGGCACAAGGGGAAGGGTTCGAGGGTCCAGCTCTTTTAGAATCCATCGGCATGACAAGGGCTGACCGCTCGCACAGCGTGAATCATGGACGGCGGTCAGCAGCAGTATGTAGGGTCACATCAGGCAGAGGCTGTCGGGGGCAGTCAGGGGCTTTTAAATTCATCTTCACACAGGAGCTTTTTAGCTCCACAGACGTCTCATTTCATTAGTCATCGTGCAGCGGAGATTCTCGAGAGCATTAACCGTGTTTTAGCTCCCCGTCTCGTCCACCTTCCTCCCTCTGTGTTCTAAACTGGGGCAAATGGGCTGCGCTGCCGAGAGACGCCGACACAATGGGGTGAGTCACCGTAAATTTGACAGCGCGTTTTAAGGATGGTCCGGAAAGCCCGGAGTCCAGGGTTCGGAACACGACAAGAGACCTTATCAAACCTGACCTTTAGTTCTCGGTGCGTCTCTGAGCTCCGCAGACGGCGAGACGTGTCACCGAAATGGCTTCATCTCCAACATTCCTTGGAGACCAAATGAACCAGAGGGCAAACAGCTTCCAGAAAAGCAAGCGCGTCCAACGTAAACATGGGGTCACACCCATTCTCAGCAGGGTGTGCGGCAAACTCCAAAATCCAGTCCGTCCCAGATTGAGAGGAAAAAGCTCATTCGCTATATGGGGCTGCCACCTTTGAACTCGCGTGTCACAGGTTTGAATCCCACCTCTTTGATCAATAGCTCTTACCCTGAATTGACACAGTAAGTATTACTCTTCCCAAGGCAAAACACCTACCGTTCAGTGGGGTAATTTTACCGCATCAGTTCAGGGTAGGTATCTCGATCAAGGGCGCTACACACTTTCTCCGTAATCCGCCTGAGCGCGCACGGACATTTCCCTGGTTCCCGCGGTCACCCCTTCATCACACCCACAGGACAGAGAGCAGAAAGAAAACATGGTGCCAGAGACAGTCACTGAAAAGAAAAACGAATAAAGGCGTGCATACGCGCTTTCAAACACACACACTCCTGTTCCCTCCTCCCAAAGTGTCCCTTGTCTCTTTCCACACCTTAAGGCACCTGACTTGACTATAGGGGCTCAGCAGTGAGCGTCGGCGCACTTTTGGCAGCACCCAAAGCATCGGTCCCCTTTGCATCCCGCATTTGACACCAATCCTCCATGTGTCTGTCGCCCTTTTGGCAGAGTGAGTCTTCAAGAGCGCTCACATAGCGGTTTGACTCGCTGCTCCTGATGCGCACCTCCTCCTCTGCCTGTGTGCTCAATGACAAGCAAAAAAAAAAAAGGTAGACTAATGTGGTCCCCTGGCACCAGTATTCTTCCTTAACAGACAAAAAAAAAAAAAAAACATTTTAGAACCAGGAAGCAGAAGGGTCTCTAATCACAGCTGATTTCATTTTTTAATTTTAAAATGTTCATCAGGAGGTCGCTGGAAAGTGGCCCAATCAGTAAATAATTCCAACCCAAAAAGCATGTCAAGGAGGCCTCACCTGTTCTTTCCAGGTGTGAAAAATTAGCTCATTGGGCTACTGTCCAGTCAGCAGTTGGATTTTTACCAGTGAAAGCCAGGCTATGTCACTTTCCATTTAACTCACTACCCTTAACCACTCGTCCAAGTCAGGGTCACTCCACTTTCCATTTAAATGATGACTAATTGTCCAATTTCCTTCAGAATCAATAAAGTATCCATCTAGCCATGTATCGTCTGTCCCTCTACCCATCTTCCTTCCTTCCTTCCTTCCTCCCTCCCTCCCTCCCTCCCTCCCTCCCCACCCACCCAATCTATCCATGAACTTAACTATCCATCTACCTACTCACCCTTCCATCCATTTATCTGCCTCATGTTGGACACATCATCAGACAGAAGGATAGATGGGTACACAGACCCCACAGACTGTACATCCCTATTCACCACTATTTTGTATTCTTCAAAAGGGCTGAGCACTGACCGAACACTGGCTACTCAAGGGTGACAGCGACATATTTCATATCTTAGGATCAATCAATACTCACCCACAGGACAAAAAAGACCCCTGAAGACAGGCCGTTCAGGCTGAGCGATCTCCTCGGTAGTTTAAAGCCAATTACGCCATCACCAGGGAGGAGTGGATGAGGTGGATTCGAAATGGTGACAGTGATTTAGCTGACCAGAACACCAGAGGTAGGCAGCATTTTGTGACCAGAATTTGTGGTCAGGCACAGATGTCTCTCACACCCTCCCTCAACCCTTCCTCTAACTTTGAAGGGTCTCGCTGCTAAACCTCCGCTACATTTCCCTAAGAGAAGACTCTGGCCACACGGGAAGCAGCAAAGGTCCATCTCAGATAAACCCAACCTATTCAGACCCATCAAGAAACAGCAGCTCTGACAGTTTATGCATCGCTTCAATGCCCAAGTTCCTGCAGGCCTAAATCCTCTGTTCCATTAAACAAATAGAAGGGGGGAAAAAAAGATGGAAAATGAAAATCAATTTGATAGAGTTTGCAGCCATGGGCGACATGGTCCTGACCTGCAAGAAGAGGCTGATTCAATTTACCTAAGAAGCCAGCTGTCGGGGCGGGCAGAGCCGCTTGCGTGCCGCTTTCCTTTCTTCCCTCTATTCTTTCTCTTGTGTATAATGTGTGTGTGTCTGTCTGTCTCACTTTCGCTCTACTGCTCCCTTTTCAGGACTGTTCCCAAGTGGCTTGCTGACCCCACAGGATCGTCCCTGTCCCATCCTGCTTGTTTGGCTCAGCACACAAGAAATATGCACTTCTGGGATGGAAGAGCATGTGCAGCATCGAGGCTTCAGAGACTCCATAAAAAGTCAGCCTCTCGAGGGTTGATGGGGGGGATGACAGGGGGAGTGGCGGGGTAGGGGTAATCACGGGAGGCCGCTGCAAGTCTCCTGCAGCTCTCACAGCACGCTTCCTCGTTGTGGGTGTGGTGCACGTGTGTGATGTCTGTTTCATGCTGACATTTGCTGCTCTACTTGTATGAATTATGCAAGACTGTGGCCAGGTTTGATGTTTTTTCTTGTACGGGAAGATGTGAGCATGTGGACAAGGAACGCATCGCAGAGCTTCCAGTCAGCAGCAGTGAAGCCCACCGCCCTCCTTCCTCCAGTGGTTTCTGGTCCATGACTGGGCTAAATTCAGACACTGCCATTGCTGAGCATCCTCTCGCACCACAGCCAGTGGAATTTGTTCAGCCGTTACCCCTCATTTGCACTTTGGGCCATGCAGCATACAGCTCGATGGACCAATGTGAGTCCCCTATGACTGAGACTGGTCTAATCAACCTGCTCCAAGGAGATACCTGAGATCATTCCTACCAACAGCCGTTTGGCTTTATAATGAGTGCTCTCATCGTGGGGGCAGCACTGAACTGTTTGACCCCCTTTTTTTGCACAATCTACATTAGGCATTAAGCTATCGAGTCAATGTAAGAGTTTGATTAGGTGCGATGCTCATTAGTCCATCGGTTAGAGTTGTGGCTCCTTCACTCGGGGAATGGATTGAACCCTTTTTAAGTTGTGTCAGTCTATGTAGGTGAAGATACGGATGTCACCATTTGGCTGGACCTCTATATATTCGAGATGGAGAAATCCACCCCTTGCTGGGATGTCAAAAACTGTAGGAGACAAATAGCACGATCTCACAACAGGCGGAGTCCCTCTTTGTTCTTTGAGCAACAAAAAGACAAGGAAAACCAAAAATGGGATTATGAGCGGCCAGATTCGACTTCTGACACAATAAGCTCTTTTCATCCTTCTTGAGTCTTTAGGGTGAGTCCTTCAATTCCACCTCACAAATAAGACCATGCAGCTAAATACGTGGATTTCGCTAGTTAACTGCCATTCGGCTCACTTTTGGTCTCTGACATTTTGGGCAGATGTGCAACCCCATAATGGAAAAGCCAGTCGGGGAGTATGATGTGTCTGCTCAGAAGCAGTAGAAAGGGTTGCATACTAGATGGTTGCAATGAATGTTCTTGACCACCACCAGTGTAATCAAGGCCCTCAAATCCAAATGGTTAATTTTACTCTGAGCCTTTTGATCTGCACTGAAAAGCAGAAATATTCTTTTTTTTTTAAAAAAAAAAAAAAAATAATAATAAAAATAAAAGGATGAAAGGGAAGGTTCCAGAATGTGTCCAGGCCATTTCATTTCGAGGGCGTCTGACAGTTTGAAGGTGGTCTTGGAACAGGTAGTACCGCCTGGGGGAGTAGTTGTCCCTCCCGACCCACTCTGGGCACCAAACACAGGACAGCAGCAACATTCACAGGGGTAGACTGGAAAGAGGTGCTCACAACCTCTGGTCTCATGCCCCAAGTTGACAGACAAAAGGAGTCAGCTGCACGAGTAGGGAGCGCTTCACCAAAGCGTGACTGCCTCGGCCATTTCCTTGGCCCTACCTCCCTCGGCCATATGGCCTCAGACTGCTGGAGAAACATCTCATTTATATAAACACATTTCCTTCGTTTCCAAAGTGAACAAGCAAGACGGTCGCAAGGTGAGTAAGACAATCGCTCAAAACGTAATGGAAACAGCCTTACACCTTGACATTTATTCCTTTGTGGGGCGTTTTTCTCCAAAGGGACGCACAAATCATAGTAAACTGGGAATAGGACAATAACATATCAAGAGTTACCGATGCAGACATGCAGCTGTCGAAGCACAGCCCATGTGTCCAGTACCAAGAATTTTATCAAGACACATTACAGCTGCACATGGAATTGATACAAATACAAAGGTGATGACGAGAGATGATGTTGGACTCATTTAGGTAGCTATCGGGAGATCGGGAGAGAGATGGATCTCAAAGAGATGAACGAGACCTTTCTTAAATACTGGGAGGAATTCTACAGCTTTGAGGGACAGAAACAACTTATTCCAGCACATCGGAGGCAAACCAAGAACACACAAGAGTTTTGATTTTGATCCCCTTGTGAATGGGACCATCAAGCAGCAGCAAGAGGTGGAAGAACACCAGCAAGGCTGTAGTGAGTAATCAGGTCCTATAGGTACTGAGGTGCAGATCCTGTCTATATTACTCAACAAGACTGTTGGACCTGATACTGGCAGCTACAGGAAGTCAATGGAGAGACACGAGGAGGGGATACCCATGGGAATGCTGCAGCAGGCCAAACACAACTGACACACACATCACAGCACTATGGAACATACAGAAATATTTATGCAGAAAACCCCTCCATTTGAAACCATGGTAATGACTTGGTGATCAGGCATCGTGGAGGTTCACACTCCACGTGAACTGAGATGAGAACTGCTACCGATACCCCGGTAGGCAAGCACTCTGCCACGTGGGGAATTACCGTTTACCGCCGTACTCAAAATAGCTCTACCTGTCATGCAGAGACAGAGTTGAAAGGTCTAACGGTTTCAGTTTTTTGCAATGGATACGGAAAACGCGAGCGAGCGCGCGCACACGCCACCCGCACCTGTTCGTCTGTGAGTCACACATGCAACACGGAGCAGTAGCTGAGCTTTAATGCAGGGAGGGTTTACCCCGATGAGTGTGAGAAAGAGTGTACCTTTTCAATGCAGAGCCCTGCCGGTGTGTCACATCCGCCTTGAGGGGGGTCGGGGAGGTCATGAGGTCCCATCACACACAGACACCTGAAAACCAGCAGATTCAGCACAAAGACCACCCCGCCGGTCCAAACCTCCCAAAACTTAGGTGACACGGTAGCACCGTGGATGGAAGTTCTGACCATTGCCTCTAGGAAGACTGGGGCTTCAAAGCCAACCTTTCTACTCACATGGCCCCCCACACCCCTGCAGAAATGCCCTCTCCCTGCAGGAAGTGATGTTAAACCGATGGTGCTTTTTACAATGCGTCACTAGGTAAATGCAGCCCGGGAGGGAATGTTCCCCAGCGGAATATTTAGAGGATATGGGTTCGAATACCACCTCCTGCTATAGCACTCTTCATCAGGTTACTTACCTTGAATTGATACAGTAAAGATCGTACTGCTGTACGAATGGCTAAATCGCTGTAAGTAGCATAACATTTTACATCACTTTAAATCGGTGATCAGGATTAGTGTATCCTGAGTTTTATGCACCTACTCGTGCGATGAACATCGGTGCAGAAACTGGAACGAAACAAACTAAGTTTTCTTAATCACATGTCTGCAGCTACGTCTCTCTTTCTCCTAATGTAATGCACGCATTGCGTTTTCGCCGAGATGAACGTCGCTTTGGAGAAAAGCGTCCGATAAATGCAAATGCAGGTCAATCTGGAGAAAAGTGTCAGACAAATAGATGTAAAAACGGTGTAAACGTTGCACCCTCAAATCTCACACGGGACCTGCTGTTGCACCGCACCGAAGAAAGTGCGTGAATGGCTACCATAAAAAATTTCTCTAAATACATGAGTGCAGCACTGCGTTATATAAGCCACTTTGGATGAAAGCTTCGGTTGAGCCAGAAAGAAGAAAAAAAAAAAAAAAGCTGCCCAAAAATGAGACGTTCCGTCTGCAGCCGTGCTTCACGATGCGAGCTTTCTCCACAGAGCGCCACGCAACGTTAACATAAAGAGCACACCTCTTATTGAGACGACTGCGTTCATAGCGCTGTCTTCTGGGGGGGGGACATAGTAAACTTCTTGGTTTGAATTTCGCTTTCATTCTTCCGAGGGAACGAGAGCATAATCTCTCCAGACCAAGGAACACTGAACATGTTCGCTCATTTAATCGAATATAACCCCCGAGCGCCCGGAGACTGATGTGAACATGGTTATCGTTAACGTTATCACCAACGGTGGCGTCGTGGACTGTGGGTAGCGCCGGTGCCTCACATCTCCTGTGCTGCGGTTTCGGATCCAACTCGGTCTGTGTGGACTTTACGCGTTCTCTCTGCGGTCTTGTTTGTTTCCACCGGGTACTCTGGTTTCTTCCCACAGCCCAAACACATGTGTTTTAGGGGTGCGCCTTCGTCTTATATCCCATGTTTCCAGGGTAGACTCTGGACCGCCATGACCCTTCACCGGACAAGGGGTTATTCATAAAGAGTGGATGGATTATTGTTACGAACCGTTACTTTTCTGACGCTTTCCTCCAATGGTAATTTACAATGTGAGCTTTGCACTCAGCTACTTACATCGATTTACCCATTTCTACTGCAGGGCACTTTTAACTATATTAACTCAGGGTAAATACCTTGACTGTGGGTACTACAGCGGGACCAGGGCTGCGAACCCGGGTCTTTCGACTGCAAGGTGCGGGGCCTAATCACGACACCACCGGCTGTCCCATGGTTACTGCAGTATTACACTACGCCCATAACAATCCGCTGGCGTTTCCACACCTATGACAAAACCTAAATATGAACAGGAAAACGAAAATCATTTCAGGCAGGAAGCCAATAAGATGTCAGTTCTAATCCCTACCTACTTTACACGGACGGCATTACTGCCATCCGATGAAAGCCACCAAGGAAGACGATTAAGGTGCCACCCTGACCGTCCAGGACTTGGAATGGACCGCCGCATCGGCAGTTCTGAGTCACGAGCGGCGTGCCAGTAGTGCGCGAACACTCGGCCCTGCAGACGGCACGTAACGCACCAGGAACGGTGACGTTCTGGAAAGGCACAACAAACACGCCGAGCTTTGACAGCAGACCCACCCTGCTTTCTGGTACTGATTAAGGGATATGAGCAACAAACACACCTGTGTCACCTGAGCAGGTAATCTGTAGCACTCGCTGTGAAGCCTCTTTTGCCTCAATGACCCCTGATCTGTATGGGATTAAAAGTCATAGTCCTTGGCACTGAAACTAAGAGCTAATTTACTAATTGTCCAGTCACATGATGGGCTAATTGATTTTCAGAGTTCACCTCAGTAAACATCGCCATTGCCTAGCAGCCGACATACAAGTTGGTCGAGCTTTCCTGGTTCAAATTGCGTTTAATGCCCCCTGCAGAGCGGTAAAGGCTCTCGTCAAAGACACGTTTTTAAGGTTATCTTCGGTTTCCTTGAGCCACAGAGAAGCAATGTGGGGGCAGCGGGTAGTCTAGTGTATCCAATCTGATATGACGGCACTATAAAATTATGGCATTCATTTAAAATTAAAATGCGGTCAATGAATAGAGCCGACATAATGGAAATCCCCAGACGTTTGTGGCAGTACGGAGGGGTCCTCAACTCCCGCATCTACCTGCTCAGGTGTCAGGATGCATTTCCACACCAGGGCTGGAAAGCGGGCTCACGCGGGAAGGGAGGCCACGCGCCGCCGTCCTATCGACGCGCTCCGTTCTCAGTGACGGCACAGGCCCTGCAGGCGACTCCTGCTGCTCCGCCCATAAATCAAAGTCACCGTTTGGTTACGAAACAAGCCTTTATCCGGTCTCACGGGGGGGGCAGGAAAACGGCGACTAACAAAATCTGTTCCACCTGTGGTCAATCGCGAGGCGTGCACTCGGATTAAGAGCGCGGTCACAGCCAAGCGGCTGTCTGGCAACAGGCGGTGGTCCGATGGACAAGGTGAGCGAGGCCAGGTGTGTCAACTATAAACACCCTTTGTGGGCAACATGGTTTGACCCCTCTCAATCCGTGGGGGGTCAGATTAAGGTAAAGCATCTTTTTTCACCGCGATTCCTGCCGCTGACAGACGCTGTGTTAGATGGCGGATAAGGGGCGGCACGTCGCACAGTTGGCAGCGTCATGTGGGCAAAACAAATCCTTAAAGGTAAAGAGAGGAAGAGCAAAGCACGCAGTGTTTTCATATCAGGAGCAGCTCATAGTGTAGAGGTTAGAGGTGCTGCTCTTAGACCCAAAGGTTGCAGGCTCAAATCCCAGCTGTAGTTGAGCAAGGTGTTTACCCTAAATTGCTCCAGTAAAATCACCCAGCTGTATGAATGGGTAAATAATTGTAGGTAACTTAACAGTGTAAGTTGCTTGGGAGAAAAGCACCAGATAAATGAATAAATATAAAGGGGGGGGGGGGTTTAAGGGGCCACAATAAGGAAGAAGACCTAAGGGGTCTGGGGGCTTGTGGTGCACTCAACTACTCTGCTTACAACATGTCACCCTGTAGCTGAAGGTAATGGGTTTGAATCCCACCTCCTGCTGTAATTCCCTTGATCAAGGTATGCACCCCAAATGAATACAGTAAAAATAACTCTGCTGTATAAATGTGGAAATAAGTATAAATAGCTCAGTGCAGAAAACTAACATTGTTAGTTTCTTTGGAGAAAAGTGTTATAAATGCAAAAGAGTTCTTACAGAATGGTGTCGCTCATGTGGAACCACTTCTCGTGTGTCATTCAGGTGCTCAGGGATGAGAATTATTACTGAAGAAGTGTTTCTGCCCACAACACCTCGCAGAACTATTTTTCCTGCAACAATAAAATCGAATATTTGTGCACACCACAAATTCAAAAATATAATCACATAAAACACAAACTTCAGATCCACAATTTGAATCCGCACGAGCCCAAACTACGATACAGGTTCTAAAAACACATCCCTCACATTAATACTACCGGTCTGAGCAACAATTCCACATTCCACAAAATACACATTTTAAAAAACTATCGCAAGCAAAATGAAATATACCTTTGCGAATAATTCTAAAGCGCACCAGCCGCCCACATAACTCACGTTAAAATCACAACTCAGACATACACCCCATTCTCACATTAAAAACCTTTATACTTCAAGTTCAATATTCAAAATAAGCAAAAACCCAAACATGTGACCACATGAGAACACAGTCGGTTGTCGCACGCTGCAACACGCCATGTACAGCATGGCCAATAAAACACTCATCTCAGAACAGCTAATTATGAAAGCCGCATCACTGCCTTTAACAACCCCTAAGAAAAATAAAACAAATAATACATAACATCACAGCACAACATACTGCTACCCTGAGCACGTGGCAGCTTTGCGGAAACCGACACACAAAGCACGGGGGGTTCGGGTTCGGGCAACACCCTCATGCCCTCCACCACTGTCCAGACTCATAAGAGAAGCAGAAAGTTCTGGAAATCAGAGCATTTACTGGAAAGCCACCGACACGGAGGCAACACTGAATAAGGAACAATATTCATCCAGCGGGGTTTACCTGTTTTTCAATTCGTAATTAATCTGCCCACACATTTTAATTATTGCTCATTTGGATATTAATCGGCATCGCAGTGTAGAGTTGCCGTCGGAATTTATCGCTGCGTTAAGATTCTTAAGATACCTTATGTTCAAAATGTTGATTAATGTGAGGCGAGTTATGTTAATTTTGAGGTTTCAGTGTCTGTTAGTAACTGTGTTAACACAGGTGTGTCGAGTGGTATTAATAGATGTCGTTTGTCGGAACCCGTGTTATTGCAAAATTTGTGCAGAAATGCCTTTTAAGGTCTTCCAACGGATTTTGTTGTGGTATTAGGCTTAAGAAAGGAGTAAAACCTAACAAGACGCACCGTCCCGAGGGGTGGAACTGGTTCCAGATCACAGACACGAGAGGTAAATTACTGTGCTTTTACCCCAAGAAGCTAACTGGTGCCGCAGTCTAAAGTGTCCCCTACAGGTGGCGCCGGTGAGCGATTATGAAATATTGCGACGGGCTGATTTTCGGTTGCAAAAGAAACGCCGCCGCTCAGCTGACAGCCAACACCTAGAACGCGTCCAGTTGGAAAGGCCAGAGCGTCAGCCGTCGGCGAAAAGTCGGGCGCGTAGAAATGAGATTCGATCAACTGTCGGCGAACCCCGTGGCTCGGAGCCCGGGGGCCTTCGCAGAGGGACCGTGTGTGTGTGTGTGTGTGTGTGTTGGCGGTGGGGATGCTCCCAATAGCAGACCGAAAGGAGAGCCCCCTATTCACTGCTGTCAGAGGTAGAGGGAAAGCGGTAGCCCGCCCCGCTCGCCCATTCTACAGCGTCTCTCCCCCCCCCTCCGCAACAGTCGTTCAGGCATTCGGAGCGGCCCGGCCCGACCCGGCCCGGGCGAAGCGCATCCGGGGACGCGCCAGAAAGCGTGCGAAACCGACTTCCCTCATCCGTCCCGAAAAAGCCTCGTTCCGTCCGAGACGGCGTTCGGGGAAGAGGCGGCGCCGCGCCACATTCACGCGTCCTGCTGCGTACCTACAGCTATTTTCATTCCCACCTTCCGACACAGCTGTTGCTCGACGCGGCGCGCATGCTAAACGGAGAAAAGGTCATGTGAACGTAAACATCTACAACTGCTGCATAAAAAGCGGAGGGGAGAGCGGGGGCACACGTTTCATTTCCATTCAAGTTCAAGTTGGTTTTTTTTTTTTTTTTGCATAATATCAGCAGTCGTAACGTATACCTGTACAGAAATTCAGCAAGTCGAAGGAAGGGTGCGTTTCCAATTTATGCAAATCAAGGCCATGTTGTCATGCAAAATGTTGCAGAAAAGAGCAGCCATATTGAAAGTGGCCCCTCCCCCATCCACCGGTGATGTTTGAAAGTGGGCTCCACGATTGAGACCCACCTCCGCTGCCGTTTTTTGTGTGCGTGCGCGCGTGTGTGTGTGTGTCAGATGCCGCCTCCTTAAAAGGGATGTCGGCGCGAACCCCAGCGAGGCGGCAAATACACGCGGAGCAAGAATCGCAAAGACGGGAGGAAGCGAAATCGCCCGCCGGGGGCACCGGCGAGCGAGGCCACCGGGGTCAAAGGTGAGCCGACGGGGGCTGAGGACCTCGCGTGGTAGCAGGATGAGCGAGGACGGGAGGGGGAAGGGCTCTTTTCCTCTCCCCCGCCAAAGGAACTTGCTCAGAAACATGCTGATAAATGACGGCTTCCCTTTTTTAGCGCGACTCCTCCTTCCGCACGCGCTCTTCCTTATTGTTGTGAATCAGGACAATATGCTCAGAAGGTTTGGCCAACTTTATTGAAAGCTAATGGAAGTGGCTCATTTCAAAATGAAGCCCTTAAAAAAGTGCACGGATCGCAGACTTGTTACCGTATGCAAATATTCCATATTCGGTGATAACCAGACTTTCGCATATTAAATGCGTCAGTTCTTTGATTCCCTGTGTAGTGTAAATTATTGTCCCTTTAGTCATGATATGTAGCGTGGATTGTTTTTTCTTTTATTCCTGATCGGTTGTCGAGGTTATTATTCCTTTATTCGTGACCTATATACCGGATTATGCGTACTGTAGATGCGGGGGAGCAGCATGGACCCCACGCAGTACGGACCCTCACCGCACATTCCCAACCTGCTGGCCTCAGTGACCATTACAACCATGGGTCAGCGTCGGGGGGGCCCTGTCCGTGTCCTGTGGTCAAACTCACTCAAACGGGCCATTTCAACAGCCTCCCTACAGCCGCTGTTAAATATAAGAAACATTTCTGATCGGACGAAAGGCTGAGCGGTGGGGTGTCCGCATCTGCAGGTTTCGCTTTCTTTCACGGATGCAGATCAGGACGGGACGGAACCAGACACTGTCACGGCACGAAGGAATCCAGCAAACCAATTTTAACGCCTTTACCGCATCTCCTGGGGCTCTTTGTACAGGAAGTGTACCTGGCCTCTGGGGTACAGGTGGGCTGAACCGGTACCGCCCAGCGGCAGTCCAGCGCACGCACCAACCCTGTCTGCAGGGACTCGAACCCGCGATCACCGCACTGTGTCTTTGCAATGGAGCGAAGGATCGGACGCAGCGCTGCTACATGACGCCACTGCCCGGCTCAGCCTGGGACTTGAACCTGAACCCTGCTGGCTCCCAGCCCCCTGGCATCATCACCACCACCGACCCTCCGCCGTCCTTGTGCTACAATGAATGAAATTATGAGGAGCACAAATGTGCGTAAACAGGCGGGAGGAGGCTCCCTCTAACAAAGGCACCACCTCAGTCGCACCACCACCTGACCCCCATCCCCGTCCGTCACAGCGTCACGTGATCTCCGTCTCAGGACCACCTGAACCCCTCATGCACCACCACGTGACACCCCCCCCCCCCCCCCCCCCCCCCCCCCCCCCGGCACAGCGTCACCGCCAAAGCGGACTTATTTCTGAGCGTGTTACCCTTATGTTCTCATCTTCATCGCAACGTGAAATCCAATCCAATGTATCCTTCATAGAAAAATGAGCTGCAGCTCGCTTTCGGGGGAAACTAAGCGACTGCTAAATGAGTAAACAGAAATGTAAGTGAATCTAACGCTTATATGGCTCGAGCACAGCGACTAAAACTGAATAGGAGAGAAACGTCGCGGTGCAAATTGCTATCATTACACGGAGAAAGTAAGAGGAATACGACAGCTGTTAGGGTTATAACTATAAGGGCTGTGAGATTTGTGACGCGTCCCCGGCGGCGGCGGCGGCGTGTTCGCTCTCATGTTTATTCACAATTAAAGACGAAAGTACTAAAAATCCGATTATGCTCCTATTACATAATATAATATAACACACTGTATTATGACAACACCTTGTTCCGCAGTACCTAGGTGTATCACCTTGCTTACCTGGCCCGACGCCTACAGGAGAGCCCCCCCCCCCCCCCCGGGCCCCACCTGCACTGCAGCACGGCGGCCCGCGCGCCGCCATCGCCCCGCGACCACCCGCGGCACGTGCGCACCGCACGGGGAGGGAAATAATAATAATACTAACGGCGATGAGGTCGACGACAACAACAAAGAGGGGTTGGGGGCGCGGGACCCGCACCGACGCGGAAAGCGCGAGTCATCGGCAGCACCTCCACGCGCAGCTTTCATTTTCCATCACCTTCCTGCAACCCCCCCCCCAGCCCCACGCGCGCGCACACACACACACACACACACACACACACTGCATGATCCGACACACGGCAAAACACATTACTAAAAATGAAAACAAAACTCCGTCCGTCCGTGTCAGAAAACGAGCCGGCCGGCGCCCTTCTCAAATGAAAGCGTCGCAGCGCCCAGGTGCGGGACGCGGGAGGAGCCGAGCTCCACCTCCATCATCTCCATCACCTCCATGATCATGCCCATCATCATGATCATCTCCATCTTCTCCCTCTACCTGCGCACGTTGCCATTTGCTGCAGCCGCGCGGCTCCTCTTCCTCTCCCTCCTCCTCCGCCTCCTCCCCGGGTCCCCTCGTGCTCTCGGTAGCGGGTCGGCTCCGCGCGCGAGCTCCTCTCGAGATGCGGCTCTCGGGTTCCGCTCTGATCCCGCACATGAGAGAGCGCCGTTCGCCGTTCAGGTGAACAGGAACACACCTCCCGCACACACGCGCGCGCACCTCCCTCACGCGCACCTCGTCAGCATCGGCAGGAAACACCTTCTGCTCAGTGTGTTCATTAAAACCGCAGACGCCTAAAACACACTTTCACCGTTTAAATTTGAAAGAAAGAAAAGAAAAAAAAAAAAAAAACTGACCGATGATGAGATCAACAGGCGAACAATTCTACCCAGACATGAAAACAGTGAATAATGGGAGAGATTCTGGGAAAAACAAGAATAACGCGGCGACACATCACACCACCATTAAACATATTAAACCGTTATTCATTTATTTAAAAAAGAAAAAAACTACAAAACATAATAAACATCATTTAAACATCATTACAGCATCTGCAAAAAAAGACCAAAAAAAAACCAAAAATCGGTAATTCTCTCAAAACGTCGTTAAAAATGTACTTTTACCAACTGGATTACACTGCGATCAAGCTCAAATCTATTTTCGCTTCGTTCTGAAACAGGTTTCTTGAAATCTGAAATTGCAAAACTACTGGCAGGAACTTCCAAAAGACAAACGAGCGCAGAACACGAGCGGAATAAGTGCAGATGCGCTTATTCACACAGTTCTTCTTTCCGCCAACAAGGAAAAACAAAAACTGTTTCAAAGATGAGTTTTTAAAGATCTGCTCCAGATGGACCAGAACTCCTTAAATAGCGCTGGGCGGGAGCGCGCAGTTCACACGCACAGACAATAAGGGAACGACAACGCCCTCCGTCCCTATAATAAATAGTACCGTCTTCCGGGGAGGGTTATACACGCGCACTTGTGCCCAGCAGGTAAGGCACCTCTGTGACAAACACCAGCATCACCACTTGCCTCATTTTCCTGTAACCTCTTCAAGCTGGACATGCCGTCACATTTTAGTGCAACTATGTCAAACTGCACCAGCAGTCAATTTTAAGTGTAACCACTTCAAACCGGACGAGCTGTCACTTTTTTACAAGAACCTCTCCAAACGAACCCAGCTGACATTTTTTTTTTTTGCTATACTGGACCAGCTGTCACTTTTTTTATTGCAACTCCCTCAAGCTGGACCAGCTGTCACTTTTTTACAGTAACCCCTTCAAACAGAACCAGCTGTCACTTTTGTACCGTAACCCCTTCAGACAGGACCAGCTCACTTTTTTTTTTTTTTTTTTTACTGCAACCTCCTCAAACTGGACCAGCTGCCTCTTATCTACCTGCCGCACGGCTCTGTCGGTGCAAAAATAACCACTCAACCTAAACATTACCTAAAAAGGAGAAGGTGTAAGTCTAGAAGAAAACCTTCCATTACTCGCAGGACTGAAGCATAATAACTAATAAAAACCATACAATTAAAGTTTAAAAGTCTTTGTAGCAAACAGTGTCCATCATACTTGATCTCAGTGCTCGGGGAGAACTGTCCCCAACTAAGTAGACCATCCCCTTGACATTTTTTCGGTGTGTGTATATATAAATATATATGACAGGTGTTCATCTAACAGCACGCTGCGACGGGTAGAGCCATTTCACACAGTACTTAAAATGAAATAAACTAAGCGCGTCCGCTCGCGCTGCCGCACTGATCTGGAGATCCGATGAGTTTCAGTTCGCTAAAAGGCACCAGAAAGAAGCGAGACGAGCGCAAAGTTGGACACATCCAGAGAGGCAGCGTGCCCATCCGCCGGGAGCAGCGCGAGCGCGCCGCGCGTCTAACGGTCCGCCGCGTCTAACGGTCCAGGGACGCGCTCGGGCCAGGCAGGTATAACGGTGCGCCGCCCGAGTCCGGGGTGTCACCCGCCGCGCGATCTCGCCACACTTTAGTGCACTTTAACTCGCCCGAAAGCCACTCCAAGTGGCCCCAAAGTGACGGGGCGAGGATGTGGGGGGCGTGCGCTCTTTTTTCCCCCACTCCGCCGCCGGGCAGACGCGCGATGGCGGCCGTTCTACTCACCGTGGCTCCTGCGCGGGTTCGCCTGCTTTCTGCGCTTGCACCTGGGGCCATCCGCCATGATCCTTTCACTGAGTGTAAATGCTGCAGGAGAGTCACCTCCTCTGCCCCCCCCCTCCTCCTCCTCCTCCTCCCCCCCCCGCCGCACCCCTCCTCCCCGCACTCCACCTCCCCTCCCGTCCCTTCTCCTCCCCTCCCGCACCTGGTTTGCGACACTTACTTTACGGCATCACCTTCTCGTCGCTTGCACCTCTAGCCACCCCCACCCCTTCCGCGCTCCCTGCCTCCCCGGTCTGGGACGTCGGACCCCCCCCCCTTCCTCCTCGTCCCCCCGCCCTCTTGGTTGTCGTCATCCGCGCGGCTGCCTCAGCGCTCGCGCACACGCGGAGGGAGGAGCGCGTGCGCGGGCCGTTCCGTCCACAGGTGGCTCATTAATAGCATTTACTCAATTAGTTTCGTTTACACACTGCAGAAGTAATAGAACATGTTTGGTGGGACGCACTGCGATAAAAAGTAAAAATGTAAACAAGGAAATTCCCACCTCGCAGAGCAGGAAACACACACACACACACACTCATGACGATCGAGCGCGTTAACCCTTAGCAGCCAGCAATGCGTCCCATGTGATGTATGAACTGCTGATTCCTGCGGGATTTACGAAGCAACTTCGTTTTTACACGAGTCCACGAGCGCATACGCGTTACATACTGATACTTTCACTAACGCATGTCTAGTTTTCACCAAGGCAGGTAAAACTGAAAACCTTCTCATGACGAAGCATTCAAGAAATTCAAATAAGCACCGGAACAAAACAGCAGTACACATGAATGAATATTCTTCATAGGATCATCTTTCTGTCTTTTAAAGTGAACACGTGGAGAGGTGCCAGGTTTCAAATGTAACACTGTTTATGAAAGTTATATGAGTGTTCCACAGAAGTGTTTAGGTTCGGATGGAAAACAGCAAGAACAGCGACAAGTCTTCAGGAGGACTGGAAACGCAAGACAGTTTTTTCCTCTTGTCCACCGACTCCGTATTTGTCCATTTTACTTCCCTCTCGTTTCGAAATTCAAACTAAGCCCCACAGTGCAGCGAACCACCAGTGAAATGCTGGCCATCGATACCTTCATTATAACCTACATATTGCTAACAACTCATACAGAGCCCTCTAATTGTTAAAATCACTCCAAATATCGATGAAAAACATTTATAAAGGCTAGTAAGTACCTGTTTTACAGTCACCAAGGCTACGAAAAATAACAGCAGGTGGTGTAAGGGTCAGATCCATGGCCTTGCAATGTGAGTCCCACCTCCTGCTGTAATACCCTTGATCAAGGTACTTACTCTAAACTTACAGTAAAAAATTACCCAGCTTTTATAAATGCGTAAATCATCTGTAAGTAGCTAAACGCTAAGCCACTTTGGAGAAAAGCATTCCATAGATTAATACACAATAAATAACAACACTTGAGATCTGTAAAGATTTATGGTTAAGGGTACAAAATCAGATGGAAAAGCTGTATAAAACAAAAAAAAAAAAACAAAAAAATGCATTATGTCTTTAGGCATTTCCAGAACTTCTCTGTCACTTGACTTTTTATATGGATGAAGATGAATGAAGAGATTGTATGTGCAGGAGCCATCATGAGACACTCGACCATGAGTGAATATATTGGCTTGGCTGTTCTCAGAGAAGAGGGATGTGCGTGTGTGCGTGCGTGCGTGCGTGTGTGAGAGCCTATGGGGCACTTATAGAACACACAGAGGCACTGAAAAAACTCCACAGGTTGACATTCCATTAGATGCTTCCAAATATTGTTTGGAAGGAGCATAATCACAGGCCTCAGCCCATCTAAGGAGTAAAAGGGGAAAGAGCAGATAGCATATAAGATCAAAACGGACTGTGCAACCAACACACCTCAAGTCTGACGACGACCACTTCTAGGTTGCTGGGGCATCTGCTGCATGTGATTGTTTAGTCAGTCAGTCACTCGGGGGGGGAAGAACATCTCAGTCGCTGTCCTTTTACATGAAAAGGCCCCACAGCAATCAAGGGACAGCAAACCAGCTCCAGGAATTATGAATATTATTCAGATTTTTCTCCTACCCTAATCCTCAAGTTTGAAAATCTCTTCTTAGTTCTGTCCAATAGTGTGGTGGAATGAACTTCCTCTCATCTTCAGAGCTGCTGAATCCCTCCTAGCACTCAAGAAGGATTTCAAAGTCATCTCTTTCAGAGCCATTTACATTTTTTCATTTAATGGATGCTCTTCTTCAAAGCAACATGCATCTCTCAATAAAAAAGTGAATTATATCAACAGAAGGAGCAATTTGGATGCAGACATGATTCTTAGGTATGGTCAATTTGTCATACACCACCATATGAAGCAGTATACATCACACAAATAGATGCATATAGGCTTTCCATTATTAAACAAATTAGTAAAAACTATAAAACATAACAAACATGCACATGTATATTGAGCACTTATGAGACCAGTGGAGAAATGAGTCCGAAAGAGGGCAGTTTTGAGAAACTCTTAAACGTAGGGGGAGATTCAACAGTTCTGAGTAAGAGGTGGAGGTCATTTCATCACGTCGGAGCCGGAACCGAGAACCTTTGTGCTTTTGGACCCCTTGTGCATGGGACCACCAAGCAGACGGAGGTGGAGGACGTAGCAGTTTGGTTGGCGTGTAGCGAGTGATCGGCTCTTGTAGATGTTGGCGAGCAGATCTGTTGATTTTGTAGGTCGCAACCAGAGCCTTTGATCCGGGTGGCCATAGGAAGCCGACGCGGAGAGACGAGGAAGGGAGGATACATCGGAACACTTCGGCAGGTCAAACGCGACTCGTGCGGCGGCATTCTGTACCATCTGGAGATGTTTGATGGCAGAGGCCAGAAGGCCAGACAGAAGGGAGTTGCAGTAGTCCAGGTGGGATATCACCATGGCCTGGACCAGGAGTCATGTAGAGTTTGTTGTGAGATAAGGATTCTAAGGGGATCTCTATGTATGATAACAGTACACAGAGTTCATTGGAAGTCGCTTTGGAGAAAAGCATCTGCTAAGTAAATAAATGTAAATGTAAATAAAGGCCAATCATGTTATGCGGGATGTATCTGTAGGACCGAGTTGTGGCTTCGATATGTTAAAAGAGCAACAGACCTCAGTCGATCGTTCCTCCCAGGGTCTTGGCCGATGAGGCAGGTGAAATGAGTGAGTTGCCCAGCTTGATAGTCAGTTCTCAGCAGGAGAACTCTCAAGCTGTCCAAGAGAAGAGAATGAAATCCACTGGTTGACAGTATCAAATGCTGCAGACAGGCTAATGAGGATGAGGACCGAAGAGAGGGAGGCCGATGTAGCCATCTGGAAATTATCTGATAGGGTGAGGAGAGTTGTGTCAGTGGAATGCCCAATTTTGAATCCAGACTGATACCCATGGAGGAGATCTTTTTGGATGAGGAAAGCAGATAGCCAATCACAGGCTGTCCATTCCAGAGTTTTTCAGAAAAGCTGGCCTGTAGTTCTGGACTGAGTCTGGATCCAGAGAAGGTTTCTTTAACAGCTTGAAACAAGAGCAGTCTTGAAGGAGGATGGGAAGCAAGAAGCTGATCATCCTGGAGATATAAGTTGCAGTGAAATGTCCTGTAGCAGAGACAAAGGGATCGGATCGAGGGAGCAGGTGGTGGCTCTGTATGACAGCTGGAGGTTGGAGATTTCAGTTTCTGATGGGATTAAACGTGGAAAACGTGACTTCTCAGAGAGGTCCAGCATGATCGAGGCAGGTGGATGCTGAGAACTTGTCCGTGATGGAGTTGACTTTGTCTCCGAAAAACAAGTTTAAATTGTTAGCGGTGAGGGAGGAGGAGGAGGGAGTAAGGAAGAGAAGGTGGAGAAGAGTGTGTGGCTTGTCAATTGCACACTGCAGTTTGTTGATGAAGGTGGTTTTAGTTGAGGAAAAAGAGTGGAGGATCATTAGGAGTTCCTTGTAAACTTCCAGGTTCAGCAACCAGCAACACGGTGGCATCAGACAGACAAGCTATGCTTCAATAATCCCGTATCTGTGTCTAAAGCTCTTTGTTGTTGATGTGCTTTTGTTTAGTTTGTTGTACAGTTCTGAAAAAATGAATAATTATTAAAGGTACGTAAATGTAATTCATTATGCACTTTGGTCACCTGGTATTTTATTACTTAGTAAGACCAACAAATACCTTCATGCACATTGAATTAACACCGTGGAACAGACAGAGCAGCAGTTACAGAATAAACCGCACTGACTGCCTGATTTTGTCACACTCCTGGTTCACTCCTGGTTCTTTTAACTGAAATAAACTGTGAAAACAAGACACATTCTAAAAATAAATACTATTTCAAAAATGCCAGGTTCAGATTTACATCAGTACTTCTCTACCTAGTTCACGCTTCGTCATAACATTTTCACTTCCATTTCTGGAGCAGAACTTGAATAAACTCCAGTTTAGATTAGGTTTTAAATCTTGGTATTATGCCAAAGAATGACTTGCATACACAGTAGCTCCATTCTGCCCGCAGGCCTAGCTCCATCTCCAGGCCTCTTTTCTAAGCACCCTGCAGGGTCTTGGGGCTTTGAGGTTCCCTCCTGGCCCCTCCACACAGCCATCCTACCTGCTTCACCTTCATTCTTCACCATAGACCTCTGACTGCTGATATGAACTATCAGAACAGGTCCCAAAGATTTACCTCTTCAGATGACACCTTTGCACCCAAGACTGCAGTTTCCTACCAAGGACTGGACAAATCCAGGTATTGAAATGAACTGCTGGAATGTAACTGATTAGAAATTGTTTACCTTAATTTTTCCATACCTGTGCAAACCTTGCTGACATGACAACGGAAGACTTTGCTGGATGAGTGATCGTGGAAATCGATCACCTGCAAAAAGAATGAAATGCAAAGCTTATGTAAAATCTGACTATCCTCTGTTTGCCATGAAATAGACTTTATGGCACCTATGAGCAATGTATGGCATTTAAGTAATTGTAAAATTAAAGAAAAGATAATATCTGCCCTCATGTTCAGACACATTCATCAATTTCAAAACAGTCATTTTATCTGAGAGCAGCATAACACCAGGGTCAGCAGGAATCCAGGATCCAGGTTCGAATTCCACCTCCTGCTGCAGTACTCTTACCCTGAATCGATACAGTAAAAATTATCCTGCTGTACAACTGGGTAAATCATTGCAAGTAGCTTAACATTACAAGCCATTTTGGAGAAGAGCTTAACAAAAATAAATAAATGTTAATATCATGTAATACCGAACAGTTGTGCATTTCAGAAGTTTTGAGAATTAAATACAGAAGAAAACCACCTTGTTCTGACATCTGGATAAGACGTTTCTCTCTGGAAATGTCTGTAGAAAATAAAAAAGGCTGATTTCATGCGGAGCTGTTTCTGGAAGATGCCCGACACGTGGAAGAGTCATCCAACCCAGCACTAATACAACGCTGTGGCCTCTGCTCTGAAGGCCAGAAGTATAAAAAGAAGTCAAGCGAGATTCTTGCTGCTCGTTTAATATTTCCATGAGGCTGCATTCCGCTTTTCCACCAATAAGGACGATCAAAAAAAAAAATAAGTCCGACTAAAGGAATATATTTGCCGAGCTTCATTAGGCTTTCGAAGACGACCGTGCCCCGGAGGCAGGCCGGCTGACCGGCTGTAGTTACGGCGCGCGCTCAGGGTTTGTGGATTTCTTCAAGGAAGGTGCACAGGAGAGTCGATGCATGCCTAATGCACCTGAACTAAAACATTTCATTACTGCTTCTCCATCTCCTCCACAAACTGGAATCACAAAAATACTGTAGCTTGCATAGACTAAAGATGAAATGTCCTTAGAAAAAAAATTAAGAAACAGAAAAGTTAAAGCACAATAACTCAGAATGGGATCATTTTCATTATGCCAAAAAAGAGTAATTCAAAGGAATTAAAAAAAATATATACAATAGCATGTATGCAGGCCTTATAAATATTTAATATGCAACCATCCCATCTACCAAATCACTTATTCATGTGAAGGTTGTACTTTACATACTGTGTACTAGAACACATGCAGGCAGTATAAAAAGAAAGTGAGTATTATCTAGGTGCTCAGTACTTCTGTGGGTAAAAAAAAACAATATTTGGTGTATTTTACATTATCTATGCCATGTGGTAAACGCATTTGTGTTCTGTGTACATTTCCTGGAATCAACGGTGAACATTTGGACCTGGGGCCCGAAGGGCGGGGGGGGTTTCTCTTGGGAGGCCAGCCAGGAAGCCCCTGAGCACTAACCATGTGACCTGTCACACGTGACAGTCACACGTCTAAAGGGTCAATTAGATCAGCACCTGGGTGGTCAGGTGTATCAGCTGTGTCCCTCCCTGAGATCAGAGCGGAGACACAGTGAAATCACCAAAGGCAGCAAAGGTACAACTGAAGAAAGGCAGTCCGCTCTCCACCTGTCATTTTCTAGAGAGACGCGTGAAGGTATTGGACAGTGGTGAGCCGTACAGCAAACCTGCAGCGAGCATTTCATGGTGTGGAGGAGCTGGGGAGATATGTGATGTGGAAACAATGTTGTTGACTCACCTATCACCTGCTCGCGATTGCACACACCTGGGGCAGATAAACTCAGTGAACCATGTGACCTGCTCACCACAAACCCATTTGGTGCAACTGCTGTTACTTCCTGACAAACCCTTCCAGAACGCTAGGTTTCATACAGAAATGTCAGACATATGTGTTTACTTCTTCCACCTCTGCTGACACTGGCTAAATGTTGAGATTTTAACATTTGCCATCCTTGGAAATGGAGAAGCTCTAATGCAGGCTGCAAAAAAAATTAAATAAAATAAAATCCCACTGAAGGCCAAGTGACACCTGCACGTGCAAACTGCTCCTTTGCTCCACTTTCATGGAGCTTTGAGTGTTGGCCTAGCGAATGCCTGGTGTGCCCTGGTGCACACCCAGGGGTCCATCTCTCCATGCGGCTGCTCATCACACATCAGTGGCTCGCTCATTTAAGACCCCTGTTGTTCAAACCCCCGACACAAGTCAGCTAAATAATGGGTGCAGTCAATTGACCGTGTGACACCAGCACATTAGCACAGAGGAGGCCTCCTGCTTTCAAGCCATGTGTGTTTATTTTTGTGCTTTAATGTTGGTTGTGGGGTCCTGGGGAACGTTTAAACACCTATTACATCTGAATCCCACACTAACTGTGCCTTGTTTTGCTTGTATTAAAAGAAGTTGTGATAATATTAGCTTTATAATATCGGTTCCTGCTCTCCGCTATGGAAAAGGCTGCCGGGAGGTAACACGACCATCTGACTGGCCGAGCATCTAAGTCATTGAGGTCCATCTCATACGACAAGACTGTGCGTACCAGCCGACCCAGGATCATTTCTCACCTCCCCTTTCACTTCCTGGTGCAGGTAAACATGGAAACGAGAGTAGCGACCACAGCTGGGAAGAGGCTCCAGATTCAAAATGTGGTCGAAGCATGTAATGCACAATTATTCCGCACATGATGTCAATTCAAGCCTCAAATAAGCAACACAATACCCCTTTGCATTCAAGTGGACATTTGGATAACCTTTCACTGTACCAAGAAAGTGTACCAACATTTCACATCCTGACAAGGAACTACTATTTTCGGGCACTGCTAGCTCTCCTGCTCTGACGTGGCCTCAGATGCTCTGGATCCATATGATTTTTTGCAGAAACAATGCAGCATGGCTTCTTCTTATTACAAACGCAACAGAGCTGAAGCCTGATGGGATGGAGTGCATGGGAGAGCATCGTTTCCCCCTTCTAGGAAGTTCCCGTACTGCTTAATCACACGGTAGGTAATTTTGTTAAACAAAGCTAGACAATTATAAAGTACCAGTGCAATGAGTCAAACCGAGTCAAACCGTAATGTTGCCAAAGGTAACAATGATACTACTGCTTATTTCAGGGCATTCCTCTTCAAGACATTATTATTAATTATTATTATTATTATTATTATTCAGCTAAGCTATATTTAGTTGATGTGGATAATATTATTGTCTACAAATGCATCAATAGAACTGCTCCCAGCTATTTACAGGTCTTGATCAACCGCTATACCCCAGCTAAACCCCTTCGCTCATCTACTTCTGCTCGCTTGATGGTCCTGCGCATGCAAGGTAAAGCGCGGAGGTTCTCGGTTCTGGCTCCGTTGTGGTGGAACGACCTTCCCGTCGCTCAGAACTGCGGAAACTCTGTCTACATTCAAGAAGGGTCTGAAAACTCACTTTTTCAAGGCCCATTTTGCCCAAGATCTCTCCAGCTCATTCATGGTGTAAATGTTCATGTACCGTAACTTCATGAGCATCTCCAGATAAAGCCTTTTATCAGCCGCTACTCCGGCATTGTATGTGATTGTTTGTGTATCTTATAATATTTTTTTTAAAAAATGGTAGGAGGGTTTCAGGATTTGTCTATCCTGTGTTTTATGCACCTACTTGAACGATGAACCTCGGTGCAGCAAGCGGTGGGGAACAAACTAGGTTTGCTTGAGACTTTCAAGTCTGCAGCCATGTCTCTTTCTCTTAATGTAATGCATAAATTGTACTTTTGCTGAGATGTACGTCGCTTTGGAAAAGCGTCTGCTAAAATGAATAAATGTAAATCAGACGGCAGAACTCTTTGTGACCATTAAGGGGAAAAAAAGCAAGGCCTTTTTTGTTGTGGTGTTTACCATCTTCACATTCTGAGCTGGAGGGGTTTTCCACTGCCTCTGCATGGTTACTTCTATCAGAAACCTGTAGTCATAGCTGACAAGGCTGATTTCAGTCCTGGACATTTCTGTTTTAATAATATAAAAATATAAGCCCCTTGGCTTATCATAAACTACTACTAAAGCTTAACTTTCCATGTAGAAAAACATTTCTCTGGGTTGCTTAGCTGAGCTGGAAGTAAGCAAAATTCTCATTTACTCCCCATCTACTTTACAGCATAAAAACGAAAAACGACATGTTAAGACAAACGTAAATAAAGTTAAACATGTGTGACGGAAATGACCTCAACAGCCACGCTCCTGCGTTTCAGCGCGTTCGATACACTGAGCTCGCGCTCTGCCACGCGGGAACACGTGGAGAACTCGTGCAAAGACGCCAGCACTTGATTGGACCACTTTAGTCATTCCTGATTGGCTGGAAAGTGAAAAATAACTAACGTCTGTGCTCGTACCATTTCACAGACATAGGGGTATGTTAGTAGGATATACTATTAATTATTTTCAGCAGTGCCACATTAAATATCGATAATGTACAAAAACATGTAGCTGTCATCTCTTTTATATAGCATAAGTACATGAGACACGGCTTTAAAAAACCGTGAGAGTTCAATGAAGCGTGTATTAGACAACCTCACCCTTTGTATTTTGATTGCGACGTACAGCCCAAAATGGCAGTAGTGAAACAGTTGTCCGGAGCGGCTATCCAACGTGAGAATTAATATATGTGAGAGAATGTACGACCCAGATGAAATACAACAAAGGTGAGGCTTCTAGACATTTCGAACTTGTTCATATATTCAGCTTTGGTGGAGAACTTAATGCCCGGCGGGATGATTGAGCTGTACCGGCCCGTCTCCTCCGCCAAGAGGTTGTGCTCCGGCCTCCGCGGTTAGACAGGCCCTATTTGAGAAATTGGGCAACTAAAACCACTGTGTTTCTGACACGCTGAAGACAAACTGGCGAACGCGCTTACGATTTAACAACTATAGTAACACTTACAATGTCTCAGCACTAGAAGTGCAAAGCGCGTTTCCCCCACGGTTCGCGCAGTTCCTTCGTCAAATGAAATGGCCTGATTCCGAATTCCGCCCCTCAGTTCCCTGCAGACACACTCACTCACTCACACAGACAGTGATCTTCAGCAGGCCGCAGATCATGCCTAACAGAATGGGCCAATGGCAAATATTTATTTATTTAATAAACACACACGTCTGAAAACAAAGTACAACTACGATTACCCTTTCCGGGTGGTGATTGTCGCGTTCTGCACGGACGAGTCCGGGCGTTTAAGTTACTTTTTGGCAGCTGCCTGCTTACACACCCGACCCCGCTACGCTACGGACGTGCTTTACTTTACGACGAGCTTCAGGTATTTTATTACCAAACATGTAGTTTCAGTTCTATAGTATATGTTCATAGCTATATCCTGAATTGTACACTGGGATGCAGCACCTCCAGGGGTATGTTGGTTCCACAGTAGATATACGAGGGTTTACCAGGCTACTGGGCACTTTAGTCCAAAACTGCTACTACCATCATCATCAGTGATTTAACCACGTTCAGTTGAACCCTTCAGATCAGATGCTCCTCCAATGTCCCAACAAACCATCCAGATCCCAGAAGTCCTCCATCCTGGGGGGTGATTTGTTTGCAGTTTGATGTGGCACAAGTCACGCATTAAGAAAAGGGTGAACCCCCCCCCCCAAAGCCAGAGGGGCCCACAGGTCACAATGTTAGTTTGTTTTTGAGCCCTTAACCACAAGCGTTGGTCCTGCAGTCGCTGCTGCTGCCCTCCTACCGCACACACAGGTGCGTTTCCTGACGTTTCGCAGCGTCCCCGACCGCAACTGACGAAGGTGAACGGCTACATAAGAAAATGACCGAAATTTCCCAACGCACCGGGCTCTGGATTCGCGTAAGAAAACAACACGAGCCGGTACAGCGCTGGCCCGGCTGCGTACAGGGAAAGTGCATCCTGCTCGTCAATAATGCATGGAATGTGAAATAAGCGCGGTTGCGGAGACGGGTTGGGGACGTCGATGTGTGGCGGCGGTGTGGGGGATGGGGCTCTGTACGCTGAACCGTACGCCTTTGCGCTCCGGTTCCCTCGCAGGCATGGGGGGAGAAGCGCTGAAAACCAGCTCGCGCACCTTTCGCAGCGCTAACGTAAACCAGCAAGCGGACCCTCCGGAAGAGATCTGAGTGCATGTGTGCAAGACCAAGGAAAGCAGGGTTCTTGCACTCTCCTGAAATTGAGCGTATGCCACTCTGTCAGGAAGGACATTGATCAACAGGCAAACATTTTGCAGCGTGGTGAAGCAGGTAGCACTGGTGCCGCTCTGTTTCTGAGCTGTGGGTTTCAATCTGACTCAGTCACTGTGTAGTTTGCATGTTTTCTCTCTGTCTGTGTGGGTTTCCTACCACAACCCAAAGACATGTTTCGGGTGGACTGGTGACTCTACACTCCCCTTTGTGTGTGTGTGTGTGTGTGTGTGTGTGTGTGTGTGTGTGTGAGAGAGAGATAGCCCTGTGATGGACTGGTATCCCGCACAGGGTGTACCCTGCCTCACGCCCTGTGCCTCCAAAATAGGCACTGGACAAGTGGCTTCATGAAATAGATGGATTTGTCATAGCTGGTCGCTCCCACATTTGTGGTCTCTTTTATTCGAATTTGTTTTCCCAGATTACATGAATTTTTACTTGAAACAGACTGCATAACAAAAGAAATATTTAGAAAATATTTGGGCTCTTTTAAAACCAGTTTACATTCTGTTTTAAGATGATCAGCTGGCAACGGAAACAAGGCACTCTGTATACTATACGACGATAAACAACGGGACTCTTTTATCCTTTGACGGGGTGCCGTGTTTCTGTCAGAAGTCACCTGGCCCAGATTGCTGACAATTGAAACCACACGGAACATAAACAGGAAACTGGCCTTGGGGTGGGCGCCGCTTGGAATGCTCTGTTAGCGACTGGGTCAAACGGGGCAGGAAATGGGACTGGTGGCTAAAATACCTGGGTGACTTTGGATGTCATCCAGCATGATAGCGCCTTAGGTGGGAGCAAAAATTAATATCTACAATTTATTATACTTCAGTTTCTTAGCAGATACTGTTACCCAACCTAAAACACGGTAACAACCAACGTCATTACTATTTCAGGTTGAGGACCATGCTTAAGGAAGGGTTCAAGAAGCATGTACATTTCTGTCAATTTAAGCTGGCAGCCTTTTGATTCCAGGTCCTCAACTTCTTACCCACTTTGCTGTCACAGTAATAGCTTAAAGAGTCACAAAGAGCTTCCTTACAGCCTTAATACCCACTTTCATACTTGTGGCTCTGTATACAAAGTGGTTGTTCTTAAATTTCAGTTTTATGCTTACCAGCAAACAACTTCTTGCTCCAGTAATAAAGGTGATGGGAAAATGTGCAATAGCTTCTATGATTAAAAAAATCTTCAGTGAGATTGCAACTCAACTTTTACTGCAGATGGAGAAAGAAAACATGTTCAGTATTTTCACAGATGATCTTTAAGTCCTGTTCTGTCTGCAGGGACTGTTGGTACAACTACAGCATCTGCTGTTCTATCCCAGTCAGAAAGAAACAGGGCTTCTGTGGAAAGACCTTCTAAAGAGACCAAGAACTGTCCTCCTGGTTTGTAGGAGGCCCTCTCATCCAGCTCAAGGGTCTTGTTAGGTGAAACTAAAAAAGAGCTCATGAAGCCCGCAACTGCCTTTGTTTAGATGCTTTGAAGCTCAAAGAAGGAAGCATCTGTCATCTGAATCCCAAAACGGTGACCAAAACATTTTGAAAGCTGTTTTTGTTTTGGGCCATGTTTTAAAAATGAAAGCGGAATAGAGAAGAAAATCTGCTTCCTACTTTAACTGTACAAAGTGGTCTACTTTCCACATGGCATAGGGAATTCAACTATTACGGGTTTACATCTTTACATTTTATGCACGATTTGTTTGCATATGAAAGTTATAGTACTTTTTTTTTTTTCCTTTACAGCTTGTTAAAAAGGGCTTTTGCGCAGTTAGGTCCCTTGTGATCTTCAGGTTTTGTTTTTGCATTAGTTTTCATAACAGAGTGCTTGGCGTGTGACTTGGCATTTTTTTTATTTACATGAGGAGATAACAGTGGATTTTTGTGTTTCTTTGTACTGCTCCATAAAGGTTCTTGCAGTATAAAAGGTGCAGCCAAAGCAGCACAATCCATCATTTCCCCTTCTGCATATTTCCACTGCACTACCTGTCGCTACGGTTGTTAACTTGTGGAGATTGACCTTTTTCAAATAGCGGTATTTGGTCATCATTGGAACATGAGCGTGGACATCTAGTGCTGATACATTGTGCTGTACCATCTGGGTAGTTAAAGGCTATAATGATAAATAGAAAACATACTGTAGTTACCTGTTTAAAGTCTAGGAGTTATGTCAAAACTGAGGTCACTCGGTCAGATACACAGCTTGTATGGGTGTCTTAAAATTCCGCAATTAAATGTACGCACACACACAGTTGGAAACCGCTTGTCCCAAGTGGGGTCGCGGCAAGTCGGAGCCTAACCAGGCAACAGAGGGCGCAAGGCCGAAGGAGGAGGGGACACACCCAGGACGGGACGCCAGTCTGTTGCAAGGCACCCCAAGCAGGACTCGAATCCCAGAACTGCCAGAGAGCGGGACCCAGCCAAGCCCACCGTGCCATTGCGCCCCCAACCCTACAGTTAAGAATGACATTTTATTAAAACATCATTGGGTGATCCTACAACTAATGCTACTCTATAAACTGTGCTAATGTCTTGATTTGAGATAAAGGTTACCTACTGTTCCTTTTTTGGATTTTTTTTTTTTTTGCTTTCCTTCTCATGCAGCACATTTTTGCCAGACTTTTGTCTCAGAATCACACCAAGGAGGTGTGATTGTAGGCTTAGAGACTGAAGATTCTTGACCATAGTCTTCAGCAGTCAGGTTACTTTTTTTTCCCCCCCTTATTTGTCACATGGTGTTTCTCTACATTTTCAGGGCCTCACTTATCTTCTACTGTTGTCTTAGCTTGAAAAAATCTCATCTAGTTCATGGATACATGGGAAGTGAGTGTGATGGTGCTAAATGGTCCTGCTGTAATCCCTTACTTTTGAGACTTTGGGAAAAGTCAGATAGAAAGGTTCTGCTTGTACCTGTTGATATTAAACAGAATGTTTGCTTCCTGCTAGCTGGGAAGAAAATAATAGCTTCCAGCTGGATATCAGGACCCTGATCAGTTTGGCTGTTGGTGGCTTGATCCCCTCTTCCCCCAACTCCACATGAGAGAACTCTTTTTGGGGTGGAATGTTTAAAAACCTAGCTGCTCCTTGTTGAGTAAAGATTCTTTTTGAGATCTGTTTCTGATATCACCCTTCTGAACTGCTTTCTTTTGACACAGGGATAAGGAAGTGTTTTGGTTAAACTTATAGGAAGGGTGTGAAGGTTCATAGGAAATCAGATGATGTCCTGATCCACTGAACAAAACATGTCCCAGAGCTGTCAAGTCTTCATCTAGTCGTGGTCACATAAGACTAAAATTTCTGCCATTTCCCGTGGTCTGCTAATGGTAATGGATGATACCACTGCAAATCTAGACCCAATCTCTCTTCTCTAAAGAACTGAAAATAATGGATTGGTTATGCATATTTTACTCTTCTGAATTTATTTAAAAGACTCATGTTGTTCTGGCTCAGTAATTTATTCAGGTCTGTTTAGGCTTAAATGGACCTTAAGGTAATTTCTAGAGTAATCTATTTCAGTTGGCAGTGCATTGAAATATATATCAGGGACATATAAATGTATATGTGCCTCATATGCGAAATATTTAAGTGAATTATAGTTTCCAAGTTACCTGCTATATCTGAAGAACCATGTTTTTCATTAGTTTTGTATATAGCATATAGAAATCATTGAAGCACTTTTACAGTTACTTCCATTGCAATGACATTTATAATATTGCTTAAGATCTGCTACTTTTGTACAAATTTATATAAATGCATTTTTAATGTTGTGTTATCAGTTTGTGCTAAAGTCTAGTAAATTACTACATTGTTTGGGGATTAAATGTATTGTGCAAGTCCTGCATTTGAACTCCTTGGCAGGACTCTACTAGGACTAAAGAAGTTTCCACATTTGGTTTTCTGTCCTTTATTTTTAGTGTTTTTGGAGTTATAGGTCAAGGAAGCATACTGGCTGCATTGTGTTAGGTTCTCCTGAGTGGAACCAGTCGACCTGGAAATCTGTACCCACACACTCTCACACGTGTATTTGTGTGGGAACTGGGACGCTTTTTGTACCCTCTAACACAGGAAAGGGTTACTTTAACATTTCCTGCCTTGTTCTCCCTTTGCTCTTGCTACATTATGATTGCTTTCTTGATTTTAAACATTCCCAGGCTCCTGTAACCTTCTGGCTTGTCTGTCTTGGACAGGAATGGTCCCAGGTGAGCATGTAGGAGGTACCGTTCTGTTTTTAAGGATAGGAATCTCGCTGCCATTCCTAAAGTAAGCCCTCTCCCCATTTCCTTTTAATGATGGCAAGTTAGAGCGCATTGTATTGCCGTTGTATCGGTTAAGAAACCTGTGGGTACGTGGGGCTTAGCCTTGTGTGGCGCATTTGAACAAACAGTCCTAGCTTATTGCGTTCTGTGTACTGCCCTGTTTTGGTTTTACAGGATAATTACAGTGATATATAGCTGTCTGCAAACAATTTGAGCTCCCCTCAGTGTTTGTTATGACCAGACTGGCTGTTTCAGTAATGCAAGAAAGTTCTATAATCATACAGTTTTCATAGATGTGAGATTAATGTGCATTAGAGAAAAGAAGGAATCGGCGGGAATTCCTCCGGGTTGAAATCGGAGCCAACGATATCTATCTGCTGTATATGAAATTAGACAGATAATATAACAATGCCATCTGTTCATGCAACAAATCGGTACTTATAAGCAATTGCGTTTCTTTACTCTGAAGCACTGTCAAGCTTTAATCCCCTCTGCAATAAACCAATCTAAAAATCATTCTTCAAGGAACTTTCTTCCTTGTGCCATGTTTTACAGGGACTCCATACTCGTCAGCTGTTAGCAAACACCTGATGAATGTGTTGCCATTTGTTTGCCGGACAGGACAGCTTAAAACGTGTGGCTTGCATTAAATCAGCTTGAGATCAGACAAAAGCGACTGAGCATGACCCAGAAACAGACCTGCCAAAGTCTGCTAAATTTAGCCATGTAGTGCTTTAACTAATTACTTTGAGCCTTAGTCACCTCCAGGCTCTGCAGTGGACCGTGGAAACAAAACACAGCCGTTATTTTTACGACCAAGTAGGATGTTCTCAGGGCTGGCTGAATTGTAGAACACGTCCCTGTTTTAAGCCATTGCTCGGTTTTGTACGCTACCTGCCAGTGTCCCATTCCCTTTCTGCTGTTAATCAAGCTGTCATACACTCACCAAAGACATTGACCTAGGTGAGTGGTGGAATGTGTAAGGTCTTTACACCTTGAAAAAAAAAGTACCCTGAGGGAGCTGGCTCAATGAAATTAGTTGTGATCCTATCGTTTATGAAGTTGATTTATTAATTTTATCTTTACACTACGCTTTCATGCACCACTGTGCACTGTTGGGCAGCTGCACGGGGAAATTGTCAAAGGCTAAACAGTCTGCACTTTTTTTTAATTTGGCCAACAGAATACCCCTTCTGTAGAAACCTTTCCAACCCGCTCTGTGATCTTAGCAATATTATTTTTGATTATTTTAACATATCTAGAACCAGGTTGATCAAATCAAGGTTTTGCAATAACTACCTTGAGAATCAGCGCATGGTTTGGATGCAAGAGTTAATGTAGCTCGTCAAGTATGACGGTTGATTAAAGGGGTTTCTTCTTTGAAATCTAGAACTATGGTATGGACTGTTGGTATGCTATCTGTGACTTGCCTCATCTTGGTCTCTTTTAAAAAATAAAATGACAGATGGTGCAAGGACATTGTGATGCTTTGAGTTGCTGTCTTCTGTGCTGCACCCTCTTTTCAGACGAAATCTCAGAAACCCAGCAATTCAGAGGTTGCATTTCCAACACCCTCATTTAGGACTTTATAATTCCCCCAACTGTGGGTGAAAGTACACTACTGTAGTTTTCATTACAGCACCGCTGTGCAGTCCAAAGCTCTTGATAAGATATCGTCCTGAACACTTCTTGCACACCTTTTTATGAGTATTCATTCTCCATAAATACCAAACATACAATCAGCCACTGAAGCCAAGTTCAGATCTTGTTTGTGTGCTTTAATTCTGAAGGGCCTGTGACGTTGCAATTCTGACTCCTTTTTCCACACCCTAGCTTTCCCTGGTCCTCCATGCATTCCACAGATTTTGGTTAAACAGGCACAGAGATAACATATTAACAGAACATCAGTACATTCATTCATTTCTCAGAATGGTCCAGACACATAGGGTATGCTTGTAGAGAAATCAGTGGCAAGGGCTTCTGAGGCATTGCCATTGTTGGTCTTTGAGTAGCTAACGGATGTGGAGAGCTACTTTCAAGGTCTGATCTCACTGGGTTCGTAATGACCATGCACTGGTGATAGTCAAACAGAAACAACACTGTGCTGTCCTGCTTTACATGAACTTTCATTCACCCTGTGGTTTGAGAAACAAAGGGGTACTGACTTGAAATGGAGCCTTGCCATGTGATCATAAAGGAGTCCTTGCCATCGTTCTTAGCAGCCCTTGTTGACACTGATTGTTCTACTGTCTTCAACATGGCATCAGGGACCCAACTCGCATGCTTTCTCTAACCACAGATGAAACGTTCACTCAAGCTTCCCCTCCCTTACATCAGTTCACCTGCCTTAGATCCTCAAGGGTCTCCTAGGATGCACTTTAAAGGGGATCCCCTGAGAGTAAGCCAGTGTGATCCATTTCCCAGCAGTACTCAGCATGTGACCTCCTGTTTCAGACCTGACCTTGCAGTTTGTACACACCTACACACTCAACTGGAGTTCAGGCCTGTACTGTCTTTCTGCAATACTCATTAAACCTGAAATCCCCCCCCATATCTTTTAATCTTCACTTGTGCAGGCATTCTTTCAAACATATGTTGTCTCTGCATAGTTCATGTTTAGATTGGATGCTCTAATTTCATTCCTAGTGGGAAAAACATGGCTTCCAAAAAATTGCAGAGTACAGAAAAATCATTTTAACCAGCTGAGAAGCTTTGCAAGGACATTCTGAAGTTTAATATGTTAATTTGGCACAGTGCCTGTCCCTCTGGTGATCACCAGAGGAAGGCTGGTGTCATTGACATTGTGGCTTCTTCTTGGTTGAGAACTGGCAAAAGTGCTCAAGCAAAAAGTATGAGGCAACCACAGTGTTGGCTCTGAGAAGGAGTAAGTGGTGAATCATCAGTATTTACCTGACATGCAGCTTCTTACCAGAACTCCAAGACCACAGCAGATGTGGAAAAAAGTACCTCTTTGGTTTGTGAACCAGTACTCAATGCCTTAATCAGACTGCTTACACTTAGTTGGATGGTTCACTGAGTTCTCTTTTATGCACACACAAATTTAAAATATGAAAAATGTTTTTCTTTGCTGAGAGCTACTGGGTATCGTTCCACTTTAGTGGTGGTACATGTGTAAATTGATGAATGCACAAGTGGACAGAATGTGGATGCAATGTGTGCCAAATGAGCATCTGTTGCACTGGTTGCTTTCAGCTCCTGCCACTGGTGTGGCACTCTAATTGTGCTTCAGTACCAGATAGAGACGGAGAAAGGTGTAATTTTCTTAACACCCAAAATAGAGCTGACGGCTTTTCATGTGGCTGAAGTTAACTCTGCAGTGGGAACAGCTGTAAGACATTAGCAGCCGCCTTCCTTTGTGAACACCTTTTGCTTTGTTTGTACTCTTCCTCTGAAAGATGTCTTCTGGCTGTTTTAGGAATGTTGCTGTTGGCATTTCCTTTAAAACACCAGTGTGCCTCTTGCTGGCATTTCCCACAGTGAGAAGTTCAATGAGATAGTAAAGAGCTGGTGGCTCTCTTGCTGGACCTCTGATGTGGGATGGTATTTCTGGCAGATGACAGCCTTCCAAAGATCTCATTTTTGTAATCACTGGCAGGTATGAATCTGGGTTATGAAAGGAAAGTGAAACATAAGGAAGGGAGAAGTGCCCATGAAAACAAGACTCAGTAAATGAATGCTGATCGCAGGGAGTTCCCAAAGTTTTTGCTTTAAACCACAATCCTGAAAGTTAGATGTTAGTGATCCCTGCAGACTTTCCCTTTTTCTTTCACTCCACCCTCACAGAGCAGAGAATGTGTGGTCCAGGGTTTTGTAACTGGAACCAATAGTATAGTAACTGACAGCTCCTTGGCCACACAACAGCGTCCCGAAGATAAAAGCCTCACCCAGAAGACATTTGTAGAGAATAGTCACCATTTTGGGATGGATGTCTGTCAGGCTGATTCTAAAGCATGTGAAAGCATAGCGACACACAAGTTAGTCACATTGATCACATAACTCAAACAGCACAAAGATACCTTGTGCTCAAGGCGTTGGTTTACACTTGAGTATAACATGAGACTATAACATGAATAACGTGAGCTAACGTGCACATTATTGGCCCAATCAAGTTTAGCAAAAATCGCCAATCCGAAAGGCCACGAGAGAATGTAGTTTCTGCAGCATCGGCTCAAGACTAGTGTGAATCCCCAATTAGACAGCTCCTGGGCAGAAAAATACCTGGGGCTTTCATGTCAATTCAAAATAGAAAAGGAAGCAAGAAGGGAAAATTATTTTTATGAAAAGCTGATATGACAGTTCCCTGCATATTCTTTTGAATTGCAAAGAAGCATAAATTGTGCATTTTGTTCATGTATTATTGAGATAGCCTCAGTTCTGCATTTGAATACTGTTCTGTGTTTGTTTTTAGAAGCAGTTGCTCCATTCCAGTGGTCCCTGAAGTTAGGTTAATTCTACACAATCATGCTGACAGTAGTGGCACTGGCTGATCATGAATGCTCGTGATTAGATGGAACTATTTACTGTAGTGGAAGTAAACTTGGATCCACAGTTTATGCATGTACTTGGTGACATGGTTCAGGGTAATATAGGTTGACCAGCAGAGCTGTAACTCTGTTCTCAGATTTTGCTCCTGCACCATTGTACAATTCTGCTTCTTTATATAAGATTTGAAAGGAGCTCACAATGATTGAGAATTTGGATGCAAGTTCAGGAGCAGAAGAAGAAACTCCACATCACGAACCTGCGTCCGAAGGATCGAAAGTCAGATAACCTGGAGATAACCTCATGTTATCCTTTTGTATATAAAAATGTAGCTGTGAGGGTACAGTGAATGGGCCTTCAGTCAAGCAACAAAATCAGCAGTTTTAGTTTGAAAGTAACTTTTATTTTTTGTAAGCGTGAAGGTGCATGACCAACATGTATTCCTGCATCTGTCAGCCTCAGCTCTGTCTTCACTCGTTGATAATGAGCTTCTGCAGACAGTTCCTGGGCAGGTTTGCAGTGTTGGGATTTCTCCACCTTAAGACCCAGATGTTTATTTTCAAGGGTTCATTATTCATGTTATTCTTAAGGATGCTGTTGTCTTCAAGGACATGTGATGTCTTCATATGGTATAAATCTTGAGTTTCTTACTGGTTTAACAATATCATTGCTTTCACAAAGATCCTTTCAGCCCACTTTTGCAGAAGATACCATTTGCAGACAATGCAAAGGAACGATTAGGTTGAATTAAGTACGAAAGGTAATCCGTTTCAGGAGCTTTGCCACAGTGCCCATGTTTTAGTGAGCATGTGTGCGCGTTCACAGTGTTGAAGGTATGTTGCCTTTTTGCTTTAGGAGGTATCCTGTGCTTGAGTTTAGCAGCCATAAAACCGCAAAGAGTCAAGTGAACTGAGGGTTGGAGGCTTAGACTTGGACAAAGCTTTCTTTCCAAGCTATTGTCCCCTTGAGACCCCCACAGCACGAAACCTCCAAAGCAGTCAACATTTTTCTGTATAACAAGTTCTCAAGATACACTGGTGCAAGTATTGCCTTTACTGCCAGAGATAAGGTGGAGAAACTGTATATTTTTAAACTTAGAACATGAAATACACTGGCTCTTAGTGTTACGAACGTTCAGGTTACGCTTTTTCAAAGGCAAGAACATTTTCCCCGTCTGGTTCTGATCTAGGTGCCTTTAATAGCATTTTTCTCACTTTTGTTTTCTAACATTTGTCTGTCACAGGGTGAAGGCAGCTTGCATTTCTGCAGCCAGCCATGTGTTGGTAGAAAGATACGTCCAGAAGGAATAGGAGAGTGTGAGTGTCTTCCAGTGTTGACAACTTTTTGTGTTGCACAATCAAAGGATAAAATGATCAATTGTCACGGAATAAGAGTTTGTGGAAACAAGGTACTTTTATTTTTGGTCACTTTAATGTAGGGCAAAGTTTGTAAATATGTTAAGTCAAAGTATTTAACACCTTTATAGCACCTAACCTGTGAATACGTCAAGGTATGCCTACATTATCAAACTTTTAATTGCATAGATAATAAAGTTGAAAGTGGCCATAAGAAGATAAACATTGCATTTGTTTATGGCATGAATTTGTCAACTATCAGGGTTGATTAGAAGCTTATGGAAATGATTTTTTTCAGTTATTTTGAATTTTAATACTGGTTGTAGTTATTAAAATATTGGAAGAAGCCTTATTCATTTTTTAATTGGTTGTACCTGAGCTTTTTTCAGAACCTAACCAGCAAATAGAGGCATGTCTGTATTAAGAATTCATTGATTTGTGACTTAGGTAAAAGCGATTTTTGGATTTATGAACAAATTGAGTTTGAACAGCCTTCTTGTCCCAATTTGTAACTTGAGGAGTTGGTGAACTAAAATGACACAGAGTTCTGTGGTTAAAGATGACTCAGGAATACCTAAACAAAGTAAACTAAACTGAAGTTAAGGAAAATTTTTGTGTTGTGTAACATGCAGTTTGGAATCAACCAAATCTAGATTGCATCTTCACTCTGAGCTGTTCCACATCCTATTCACAAATTTAATACTGATAGTTTTGTGTACTATAACCACAGTGCTTGCATAAGTGATCATGGACCGGCGCTATTTTCTCCCGTAAATATTTTGCTCTCTCTTTGAAAGGCTGGTCAGTTCACAAACTAAAAAAGATTCATGCAGTTGGGGTGAAAGCAGACAATGCTTGAGAGGAGTAACAAAGCACAGACAGTCCTAGTATGCTAATGGCACACATGAGTGAGGAGACACAGAAAGGGGTACTGAAGGCCAATCTACAATGTGAAGTTTCCAGTCCCTCTCCAGATATTTAAAGATTATTCAGGCGGTGCTGGGAGAACTGGAGTTTGATAGCAGAAGCTCTCTGACTGCAGTTCCCAGATCCTGCACATATAATGGTAGTTTCAGTATAATGATTAGAGAATAAAGCATCTTATTTTTTGATGTTTATGCCTCAACGATTAAACATTCACATTATGCTGGGCCACATCAGAAGTGTCATCACTCAGTCCAGCAGAAGTTATGGTAGAGAATACAGTTGTGTGGAGAGGCTAGCACAGACTAAGCTTTATGGATCCACTCGGGCCCAAGGAAGGGCAGAGCTGTCATTACAGCGCATTACAGGTTATTCTTTAGGATGGGTGGGGCCTTAACACTTGTCTAAGAAAAACGAGGTGAAACATCCCGCATATCGGAAACCTTCCTAAAATGCTTTTAAATCACTTGAAGAGTAATGGACTGCTTCTTTGAACTTCTCACTGTGGCTCTGAACACTTGTGCATTGGGGTGTGACTCCCAGGGGCTTTATTGTACAGTGAAATCCCAGAGGTATAATCCCTCACGTACACAATCATAAAAATAGACTGAGTGTGTTTGGCCTGCTACGGTAAGTGGTGGAGCCACTGGGCTTAACAGAAGGTTCCAGGTTAAAGTCCCGAGAGACAAACCTAGAATTTGCTAGTAAAAATACCTTGAGCGTTGCATTGATTGTTATAGATGGGTTAACGGATGTAAATAGGAGATGGCTTTTGTCCAGGACTAAGTGCAGTGAGTAAAAGCCTTTGGAAACAATGGCTGACAAGTTTGTGGAGCCCAGCTTGCAGCTGTGTCTGCAATCACACTTAATTAGAAGCTTGCAGTACATGTACAGCCAGGGTAATGAGCTGGTACCGGGCCACACTCTGGCCTCCCAGACATGTTTTACATAAATGAAAGTAACCTTGGACCTGGGCTGTAGATGTCTGTTCTCAGCAAAGCGTCCTTTGTGGACCCTCAGCTCATCTCTGGCCTTGCTAAAGGCACACATCCATCCTCAGATGTGACTCTAATGAAGGAAGAGAGACTTGTTGGTCATGAGAGCATCACATCACCATCTCTTTCTTTTAAGGCCAACAGCAACTCTTAAACTACCTTGAAGACCATTGATTAGGAAACAGACCTGTACCTGAAAGTGCATTGCATGTCACGGGCTGTTCAGTGCCCTAACCAACAATGGAAACAATTACAGTAATCACTGTGAGCCTGTTAACCCACCATTTCTGACAAAGCGAAATAACATGTAGCCACTTCTTCCTTGAAGTCAGAACGGTTTGTGTCAGAGGTTGTACCTTTGAGCAGGCGAATTACTATGTATTGGCTGCTTCCAGAACCACACCTGAGCTACCGGTGGTATACCGGTTCTCACACCAGCAGCCTTTTTCCACTGGAGGAATAAGGCTGTATTAACCTGTCATATGTGGTTAGCAGATGAGATTTTTACTGCGGCTAGCGACGGTAATTACTCTCAGAGCTGCCCTTGATCCTGTGAGACGGTGTGTGAGGCTGAATGCCTGTAGAGGGCTGGAGAGCAGACGATAAATTAGCGTGACGACCTTTTCAGTCTGCCGATGCTCTTCACAAAGAGTGCCATTTACTGTCACTTCAATTATGCTGGGACATCATTTTTGAGACAGGTCGTAATAAGTTAGTCTACATTAAATTCAACTTTTAATTGTTACATACTAGGATCCAATGAAATCTATTATGCTAAATGAAATCATTTAGAACCTGTCTGGTCCTGCAGCTGCCTTTCTTTGGGGCCTTTTGTCATTTCAGACTAGATGACTGCTTTACAATCAACCTACAGGCCCGAGACAGGAGATCATCTCAATGTGAGCCTCAGTGTTGCGCTCCCAGACTTACCTGAACTATTGCATGCTAAGCTGAAACACGTTCACCCAATTTCTGGCTATAGATGCCCAGCACATCCCAAATCACTGTTACCTTGAGCTGATTTACTTATCCCATCAGGTGCAGCGAAGGCAGAAGGAACTCGGCTCCTCAGAGCTTTGGTGCTTTGTCTCCCACGGCAATACAAAGCTGCTACAGTGAATGAGGAGTATTTCAAAAGATGTGGCTCTTGGTCGCTGTCAGGGACGTGTCAAAGAGAGGCCTTGCTTTGCGTTTCATCATAGAGCAGGTCATATCCACGCCCATTTCCATGCGGCATGAAGGAATGATTTCAGTCACGTGTGGTTTCCAACTAACAAGCCATGCAATTAATGCATACATGCATAACTCCTGCTCCTATTGTCATATCCTCAGTAAACAAAAATAACCAGCTGTATAAATGAGTTATAGGTGAATGCTTTCTCTTCCCTACAGTCTTGGCGGTTCTTGAAACTACGTCTCCCTCAGTCGGCATTAAGTTCTACGTGTGACCTTCATCCCACCCTGGTTCAGTGTTATCCACTCACTTGGCTGTTACTGGTTAAAATAAAACACCTTTCTCAAAGTCCTCACTTTCCCATCCCTCCTCAAAACTATTCATTCCTTTGAAGACCTGCCCGAGTATAACCAGAGTTCATTTTAAGTAATCCTCTCCAAGGAGAGAGCTGTCCAAGTAGACAGGAAAAGTAATCGAAAGGAGGTAATTCTTACTTAGCTACAGTGGGTTTGGCTATATCTTGTCCTCCTTTTCCAAGTGATTGCGAAAAGAGTAGCTCTTCTCTGTCTGAAATCAAAATGAGAAATCTGTGCACTGTTGAAAATGTCAGTCTATACAGTGCGCTGTTCCTGTAAAGGTATGATCAAAAGCAGGTTCTGCCATATAAGCTTTTTTGGATCTGTATGCGCTTCTGTTGAAGCATTGCGAATTTGGGGGTGGCGGTTAGACAGGAGACACTCCTGCCAGACTGTGGGTCGCAGGATGAGCGGGCAAGAAGGTCCCAGGTCAACTCTACAGCTTAAGTGTATGCCTCTGTGACCCTGCCTTGCGCGCATGTCATATGTTGAACTGTAGCAAAAATGAGGTTTCTGTGCAACCCAGAATTTTCACTCGCCTACACGCGCTCCTGTGCCAAAATGGACTTTTAAATCTGAGAGCTGCGGTGTACAACCTGAGCCGTAATGAGCTACGAACAGCCAAACTGGTGGGCTGTCCTGTGTCTCACGAGGACGTTTCCCTGTTGTTCTACTACAGGGATTCCGCTGTGACTGCGTGACGCGCAGGGCAGGAGGGACAAGGAACCAGGAGATGAAGAGCCAGGAGCAGAAGATGAATCAGAGTGCCCTGAAATCCCAAGTGCAAAGTAAGGATTAACATCTGAGAGCAGCAGAGTTTGCTTATTTCTCGCTTCTGAGAGCAATTCAGGGACGCATACAGACACGCACAGTGTAGAGCTGTAATTTAGGCGTAGAAATGTTTCTTCCAGCACCAAGAAACAATTATTTTTCCAGCAAGGACTAATAAAAGGAACACTTTAATTTCCTTTACCACTCCATGTGGGAGTGTGAATAGGCCTATAGTTAGGTGTGTGACTCAGGTTTCTCTTCTGTTCATAATGAAAATTGTGCTGTACGGGGGGTTAAGCATAATCGTCGACCAAGAAAAGAATTTGCAAGTTGTGCCCGAACTGCCAGCACTTGTTGATAGTTTTTTTTTTTTCCTCCCCTCTCTCTCCAACAACTTCAATTCGCACAGTTGAATCCTCTTATGAGAAAAACAGACCAAACATGATTCCACATGAAACTTAAATTAAAAACTATGGTGGGGGACTGCATATCTGCAGCAGTAATTAAGTTTTTCTTTGTATAAACACTATTTTAAATAAGTATGACTGTGGTCAAGGTCTTAAGTCTTTAGTATGCCCCTAAAATTATCCTGAAGATTTCCTATATTGTAACACTCTATATTATAAACTGTGTCATGGATCAGACCTATGCAGAAGGTCTGAAGCTGCAGCAAAAATGGACAAAATCAGTGGTCCGTGGTAGGTGGATCAACATACTTTACCTATTTACTTTTTAAAATATAGAAATATTTTTTCAAAGATCATGTCAAGTTAAGCCAATTTTGAGTGAAATTAATTATAGATTAGCTATGCCAATATTTTCTTTTTAATTAATGATCACACCAAGTTCCATTGTAAAAGTTTGTGTGTGTGCACCCCGTGGTCCACCTGGGGACCCCATGAGAGCCAGTGGGCGGGGCCTTATGTTACAGAACTCCACCTCCATACAGGGAACCCAGCTGCTGCACATTGATCTTTGTTATTTCCTGGAGCTTTTGCCCAAAGAACCTCTGGTGATCCATCACTCATGTCAGGGCATGGAAATTCCCACCAGCCCTTCCTAGGAGTGCTGGACACTGAAACTACTTCATCAAGCCCACATGTACACACACACAGAAATCAAGTGAGATTTCCCATCTTAGTGTTTGTGAAACCAAATGTTTTTCCATTTACCTATCAAAATAAAAACAAAGTTAGGGTTATGATTTTTAAAAAAAAAAAAAAAAAAATGACATGTGAATTGGAGTTTTGGTTTCTTTTGATGTTTTTTCTCTTTCTAGTGATGTTGCTTAGCAACTATCAGCCTTAGTGTTATTTCACCTTTTTCAACTCACGCTAGTTGTTTTGCTTTCTTGTTATCTTGTTCCATGATCGCTAACATCCGCAAGGCCCATACACTTCTAGCATTTATACAGATTACATCACAAACAGCTTTGGACTCTGGGGAAGCAACCCGTTGCCCTTGATAATCTCAACTTGGAATCGTATGAAATTTACCACAATCATACACTACAAAAGAGAGTTGAGTTTGACTTGTACCAATGATTAGTTTAATAAGCAAGAGGAAATTCCTATGGATTGACCATAAGAGTGTATGAATGACTTTCACAGGAGTTAAAATTACCTGACGAACGTTCAGGCTTTGCGTCACATCGGGGTAGTTTCACAGATTAGGTGTACTGGAACTCTTCATGTGAAAACATTGTCATTTGTTTAGATGATCCAAAACGGCCGTGTGCAACCAAGAGCCTCCAGTTCCGAAATATTGCTCCTAAGGCACCTTCAGCGGTCCCCAGCCAGGCCGTCCTGACCTGTCGGTCCCCCTCATCTCTTGCCGAGGCAACCACGCCAGTCAGTCCCAGGTCCATCGTGGTTCCAGCACAAAATTATGCCTTGATGCAAGTGGCTGGCCGGGAGGGAACCTTCTCCTTGGTGGCACTGCCCCCAAGCGTGTCTACTCAACCACCACAGCCACAGATGATTCAGAAGGACACCTCTGTCCAAGGACATCTCAAGCTGCCCATCCCTCGGTACCAGCCTGCAAGGAGCAAGAGTGCACCGGAAAAATCAAAACACCAGGAACTCCAAAGACCCAGCAAAGAGTCTCGATCAACACGGGCAGTGACACGCCAAAGACCCGCAGGGTCGGCTGAAACCCTGTCAGCGGCTGAGCCAATGGTGCCTGTCCAACCAACAGACTCGGGCTCTGCCGGAGTGCCACCTCTTGGCTTGCTCACAGACAACCCAGTCCAGTGCCCTGGAATCCAGGCCAAAGTCCCTGTAGACAAAGAAAAAGCAGACCCTGCTGCTCCCAGCACATCAGCATCTGGTGGAGCGAAAGAGACACTTGCACCCGGGTTATTTTTAAGCGGCAACAGCTCCTCGACAAAGGCAGAAGAGGAGAGAAATACTAAGTCCTGTCTTGTGGAGCTGACTCTGCCTCCAGCCACCACTGTTCTGTCTCCGGCTGTCATCAGTAAGGCTGTCCGGCTCGTTTCCTCACCGCCCAAGGGGAAGCTGCCAATATTGCCATATCCTCGGAAGAAGAACGTTGCCTCACCTGTAGCTAAACTGAAACCAAGGTGTCCAGAAACTCAGTCCTACGTTGTAAGCTCATCACCTTTGACCACAACAACAGCTGCTACCACTGAAGTAGTTTATCAGAAGCAGGTCTCAGTCAGCACACGACAGAACCTGCCGCAGGAGAATGGCAACAACTCATCCAGCATGGGGTCCTGTACCCTGAAGCCTGTTGGAAAGAAAAGAGTGAAAAAGAGAAAAGTCTTTGAGGAAATGGCTTTTGAGGCCAGAAAGAAGAGGTCTTTGTCATTTTCTCGAAGGGTGACTGAGAAACCGGCACAAGCAGGTCCCACAGAAAAAACTATTGATATTTCCAAGAAATACCGCAGTATCATGCCAAAGCCCTTGCTTATGTGGGAGAGGCCGCCGCAGCTGGTGGCTGTGTCATCTTTCCCAGCACCCCAGCACCTGGACCACGACTTTGTCCTTAGGGCTCCAGAGGGGGCCCACGTGACTCCAGGGAGTCGGCAGCCACATCGGTGCCCCGTGTGCAGCCGCTGTTTCCGCCTCCGGAGCCACCTTCAGAGCCACGTGAGGAGCCACGCCAATAGCAGACCTCACGTGTGTCCGACCTGCGGAAAGGGCTTTGCTTATCTGGGTGGCCTCAGTGCCCACGCCAAACGGCATCACCGTTCCGAGGGCCGACCCAGGAGCTCGCTGCACTGCCAGTTCTGTGAGAAAGCCTTTGGCTATGTGGGAGTGTACTTCAGCCACCTGAGGGAGGTGCACAGAGTCATCCTCACGGTGGAGCCCTCCATCAGCCAGCATGAGGACGACATCCCCATTGAAGGGTACCTTTTCATAACATCTAACTTGTCATTTTAGTTTTACTTAAATATCAGTAACATAGATTCAGTGCTGCTTATTTGATTGATATTGTTTATTCAGGCAAAAATATGAAATGAATAGACCCACTGTTTATCAAGAGGCTCTCGGTGCTTTTGTGATCTCAAAAAGGGATCACGGCCATAATTACAACTGAGTACAACAACGGTTTGAAGCTTAATTTCCTTTTCTGGTTGCGTGTCTTTATAATAAAGAGCTTTTAAACAGGGTGGGGAAATATGGACTACACTAAAAACTCTAGGTAGGATTTATCTAATGACTCTACCCATTTAATTTTCAGCATGATGTCACCAGACTCTGCAGACGAGCAGGAGGGCCCCGTAGAGCTGCAGATCAAGTGCGGCCGCTGCCAAGCCACCACCCCCACCTTTGCGGATATGAGGCTGCACCTCCTACACGTGCACGGGGAACAGGTGCCGGAGAGAGGGGAGTGGCTCGGACGTCGCCAGGCCGAGGACGAGCTGGTCAGGCACGCTGCTCACTATTGGAGGGAACTCAATGAGAGGAAAAACCTGGCCACGGGCTACATTTGTGAGGAGGAAGACGACTTCCTTCCTTTCCCCAAATTCAAGAGAGACACATCACCCCTTGACCAGGGGGAACCAGAGGGGATCGAAGGGCCAACGGGGGATGCCAAAGCATCCAGCAAGTGTGTGACACTCATGTCTGGCTCTTCTTTTAACTGCCTGCTGTGCAGCTTGCTCCTAAACAGCAAGGAGGAGCTACTGGACCACTGGAGGAGCTGGCACCACTGTGCGGACCCTACGCTCCTGTGGAATGCTTTCTGTTCTTACTTGGGTCCTGGGAGGCCCACAAAGGAAGAGGAAGAGGAGAATTTTTAAGCCAATTGTCACCCTTGATCATTTTGGACATGCCACCCATCGGCTATCCAGTCCTGGACATCTGAGATTCCAAAAAGATGAGAAGTCAATTCAATATTTAGGATTTCTAGTCCTCCCATTTTAGTTACATATTTTAAATAATTCCCACTTCTTCAGTTTAACTGTTCATTTGGTAGGGCTCTAAGTCAGCAAGAATGTACATAGCAGAGAGATTTTTTTAAAATTAATTTTAAGGGTGTTTTGCCAATAATGAAAGTCCAGTAGTAGCAAATGGCAGAAATTCCAAGCACATGAACACGTGAAATGAAGCCATGGGTGCAAATTGCATGTATATCATTGCAAGGCTTCCTGAATGTTTGGAATGTGAACACTGTCCAATCTGTCCCAAAGTGATTTTTCCAGTCATGGATTTGGAGTCCTGCAACTTCTGCCAAAGCAGGAAATGTATATGTGGAATATTTTCGCAGATTAACTAACTAGATGGTCTGCAGGAGTTTTACTGAAAGAAAAAAATTTCACATTTTAACTAGTCAGGTTTGTACAATATGTAAGAAAATTAGAATTTAATAAAAGTGTCTCTGGTAGGAATATCCAAACTGCTATCCTAAAGAGCATTTTTGGTTCTTGTGATCATTACTATGAAAACCATGCTTAGGGCTAGTAACATAGCAATAGAAGCGCAAGGTTATCATTAAGAAATTTAACCACTGCATGACTTTTCCCCTAAATTAAAAAAAGAAAAAAAGTGTAGTGTGGTGGATTAAAACTTGTTTCTCTGTGGTTAAAATGTGGTAAATCATTCCCAGTCTCCCTTTGAACATACATTCATCATCTCTTACACTCAGTCTACTGTCCTCAGCCTAAAGGAAACATCTAAATGTGTTCCTCTGTGGAATAAGTGACCAGCAGGGATGTGGGGGTGTGAGGAATGTGAGTGGTGTTCATCTAAGTGTTTTTCCAGTTGTGAGGTAGACCTTCAAAGGAGACCAAAATTTTTACCATTTTAGAGGCTCTTTAGGGGATTATGACATGTTTATCTAAAAGCTGAGCTGAGAGAAAAATGTTATTTTTATGTGGCAGCTGCAATAAAGCACATGTATGTTTTGTAGACGTAGGCTGTTTATTAAATTATAATAAATAACTATTTAAATTGATGAGCTGCGGTGGGTTTTTTGTGACAAAATAAAAGCCTATGAACTGATGACAAACTTGGAAGCAGCCTTATTTAAGAGCCTCAGATGTGTGGTTTAGCCTGCAGAGTGCAGCAAAAAATTGGGGTCATGTAACACTTGTCAGCTTTGCACAATAACCCAAGCAAAAAGAAATTGACTTCCTTCTAGGACCTGAAATTCCAGTGTTTTCAACACGTTGCATGTCTTAGTTGCATCTCGAGACCTTAACACGAAGAAAGTGCAGAAGATGTGAAAATGAAGATGGATAAAGCCAGCGTCCAGCTTGTTTGCACCGGGCTGCTCCGCCAGGATTGCGGAGGAATGAGATGAAAGCCAGCCTTCAAGAACTAAGCCAAACAAGGGCCAACCTAGATATGATTCACAACAACCAAAGGAAACGACAGCAGCAAAGGGAGCTCTGTCCTGCTTACAGTCACCTTGTAATACTTTGCTCAAAACGTACATTCTTTCCCTTTCCCTTTATTTGTTGAATTATAAAACGCAGTCACCAAACCACACTTTTACTGTACCCACTGTGTTGTTTGACCTGCAGCCACAGGTGACTAAACCTGCTCCACCTATTTTTATTTCACATATTCCATCTCAACAGGTGCAAAATACCACCATCAACACTTGAAACTGGAATACAACCATGTGACCCCATGTCCTGTACGAATAAAAGGGCTTCGTGGGATAACCACCTTTCTTACACATAAAGAAAGAAAAACGTGTACAAATGTAAACGTAACATTCCTTAATCGTGTCCTGTTTTTTTTCACCTCTTATGGGCTTCGCATTAGGGAGGTATGAAGGCATAACAGGGAGCATCAGTGTGTCACCGCTTCTGGTATGTGGTTTGAGACATGAGTTCAAATCCAGCTCAGTGTGTACATGTTCTCTCCACCTTTGTGTGGGTCTCCACTGGGTACTGCAGTTTCCTCCCACCGTTCAAAGATGTGTTTAGGCTGAACTGGTGACAAATTGTATTAAGTTGCAGGATGTATGGATAGATCACAGTAAGGAGTCACCTTAGAAGAAGGCATGGAGTAAATACAAATTAACATCTTTGTAGTCGTGTACAAAAAATATTTGTGTATAAAATGTAAGCTGGAACCACCAATTCACTGAAATGAAAAATCTCATCCAAAAGTGGATAACCTTGGGTGCACAAACACTCTTTTCTGCTCAAACAGGTTCAAGTTTCAATCCAGGCCACAACATTTCATCCACTAGGACCATCAACCACCCATTAAGGGTTCTGAAGGAAAGCCATATAACCACATAAGGTAAAGGTGATCTGTGGCCCAGATGAACACCCTCCAGTGGTTTCACAGGGAAATCAGCCCCCAGACCACCGGATTAAGGTTCAAGTCCCTCCAGCTGGATCATGACTATGTGTGTAATCTTACCATTTTAGGCCCTCCATCCAAAAATCCTTAGCGAGATAAAATTACATCCCTCCTCCAGGGTATCTGAGGAGTTTTCCTTTGGTGGGAGTTAACTGTCAGAAAAGCACGCACCCACACACACGCTGTGTGAAACTGCTTGTCCCAAGCGGGGTGGCGGCGAGCCGGAGCCTAACCCAGCAACACAGGGCACGAGGCTGGAGGGGACACACCCAGGACGGGACGCCAGTCCATCGCAAGGCACCCCAAGCAGGGCTCACAGGGCTCAAACCCCAGACCTAGCAGAGAGCAGGACCCAGCCAAACCTGCTGCACCACCACAACCCCATCAGAAGAGCAGATTCCCAAAAACCACTATTCACTTAAACATTTACTAAACTAAATTAATACATTTCCTGAAAGCAACCATCATAGTTTTTTCCCCTCCTTCAATCTTGCTTCTATAGTCGGAATATATTAAATGCAATATTTCTCAGTAATGTTCTGATGAGACATTTTTACTGTTTTATGAGTTTAACATGTCACGGAATTATTTGGGCGAGGAACTACATCACGGCACACAAAACTCCTTCCCCAGGTTCTCTACTTTGCACCGGGGTGATTGTTACACTCTTTCCTGCTCCATGGACAGGTACCAATACTGTACAAGAGAAAGAATGTCTACTTCTACTTGACGATTCACTCCAGTTCCGCCAGCGTGTTAAAATATGTTGCGTTTCTTCCCCGTCACGTCCCTTAAGCCACGTGAACCGGAGTGCCCGAACAAACACTATTTCGCAGCTGTAGCTTAACCACATCATATCTCATAAAGCATCTTTCGCTCGACGGCCAACAAGTGGGAGGCGCAGATGATGTGTGTGCGGAGACATGTTAGCCGAACAGTGAAAACGACCGCACGAAACACATTCTTTCCAGAACCCCGTATGACTGGAACATTTCCCATACACTGGTTCCTCACCTTTCAAACGTAATTGGGACCATAAGTCGATAATTCAGCCCTTTTTATAAATTCACTTTTACTACTAATTCTCAGAGGGGGTGCGGTGGCGCGGTGGCGCAGTGGGTTGGACCACAGTCCTGCTCTCCGGTGGGTCTGGGGTTCGAGTCCTGCTTGGGGTGCCTTGCGACGGACTGGCATCCCATCCTGGGTGTGTCCCCTCCCCCTCCGGCCTTACGCCCTGTGTTACCGGGTAGGCTCTGGTTCCCCGTGACCCCGTATGGGACAAGCGGTTCTGAAAATGTGTGTGTGTGTGTGTGTGTACTAATTCTCAATCAGTAAAAGCTCAGTAATACAGATGTCCCCGTGTATTCTCTGGTTAAGTTTTGTAAAAACATTCAGATAAAGCTAGAAATGAAAAGTTCTCATTGTCATTTCCACATTCTCCTAAACGCTGCTGATACTTGAACAACTCATCCCTCAAGCATGTGCAGCGTCGGTCACTTTCCGGCAACGTGTTTGTCTCCACAAGCTCCTGCTCAGCGTTAATTGTTGACTAATGCATCCCATAAACATGCAAGGAACCTCATGTTGCGATCAGTCACGGCCAGCAGACATAGGTGGTCACACGCTCTTTCCGTTTCGGTATTTTTGGCTATTTGGTATTTTTGTATTTTACTGCCAACTAACAGCTGAACTTGGAAACACAGGTAAATTTCACTTTGCAACAGAGAGAAATTCAAGATCTGGAAAACGTCCATATCTTTAAAAGTTTGTAACTCCAACATTCCCAGGAGAAACCAGAGTATACGTTTGTCCCACGTGTGTGTGTGTGTGTGTAACTCTGCCATACTGAAAATCAAATCAAACGTTCAGCATCTCAACTGCATTCCAAAACAAGGGTGGAAATTTTAAAGCATGTCAAAGGATGAAAAGGCTGAAACCGCAAAAGGGAGGCAACCACACACACATCTTCAGAACCACTTGTCCCATATAGGGTCACAGGGAACCAGAGCCTACCCAGTAACACAGGGCATAAGGCCAGAGGGGGAGGGGACACACCCAGGACAGGACGCCAGTCCATCACAAGGCACCCCAAGCAGGACTCAAACCCCAGACCCACCAGAGAGCAGGACTGAGGTCCAACCCACTGCACCACCACACCCCCATGGGAGGCAACCAGATGGCAGTAAAAGTGAACCCCATTGTGTAGAAACAATGGGAACGGAAACAAAGGGTGTCCCCCCTAAGAATTTATATCTTCATGGAGTACTTTCGCTTGCATACTACTGCCAATATTTTTAAGCACCAGTACCTGAGAAGCTGTAAAGTTGCATCATCACAATTCATAACCGAAGAGGAGCCAACATCGCAGGTCAGTGAGCTGAAGGTTTCATTTCCACTTACCTGGTGGCGCAGGTGAAGCTAAGGGTTCATTTCTCCTCGCTGTGGACTTGACTGATCAATAGAGCTACTGGCTTCTTTCATTGTTGTCCCTGATGCCATATTGCTTCTGAAACAACTGGTTTTGGGTCCAATGGGGCAAAAAAGATACTTTAACATTATCAATTGGCAAGTTGTTTTTGTGAGCAAACCAAAGTTATTTCTGAGATACAACACTTCATTCTTCACCAAAAGGCCAAGAAGCAAAACCCATTTTTTTTGAAGACCTGTCCTCTGAAGTTTTCTACTGTTACCAACAGGCACCGACTTCTTTCTGGTCCCTCACATACCCCTCTGCGGTTGCACGACTACATTTACATTTCCATTTTTTTTAGCACTTTTCTCCAAAGCGACTTCCAATGAACTCTATGTAGTGTTACCAGCCCACACACCTTATTCACCAAGGTGACTGGAGGTGTCTATATACATTTCCCATCATTCTCATTACTTATAATTATTTCCAGTCCATACCCCATTCCCGCTCCAAGGGGGCGCCCTTCAGTAGAGTAGCGTGTGATGTTACAGTATTTATAATCCACATCTTGAGGAAAATATCGGAAAAAATGGGGTATTCAATAATATTCTTTATAAAGCTCAACTACACACACACACACAGCCTGAAAGCACTTGTCTTGAGGTGATTTGGAGCCTAACCCAGCAACATAGGGTGTAAGGCTGGAGGTGGAGGGGACACACCCAGGACAGGACCCCGGTCGTCACAAGGCACCCCAAGTGGGACTTGAACCACACACCCACCGGAGAGCAGGACTGGGCCAAACTCACTGCGCCACCACATCTCCAAAGCTCAAGTGTTACATTCAATTTGTGGTCAGTTATATGTTGTGAAACTCAATAATCTTTTGAAAAACTTGAGATATTCAACGACACAAGTGTTGTTTCCATGGCATTACAGGGAAGAAACCAAATTATTCGCACAACGTGATTTACTGCCGGTTAACCTGAACATGTCTCTCCTTCACTGTATATGCTTCCAAATGCTAAAAATAATTTTGGGTTAGCTTTTTTATTTTGCAAATGAGCACAAACTATGAAGAGAAAAGGCGGCGAAGAGGTCAGCAGCACGAGCGCACCTTAGAGACCACAGGTTCCTTCCTATATCTGGCTGGAAGTGCATCCTCTTCCACTTCCGCCTCTTCTTCCGACACTGATCTGATCAGTTTGACATAGATTAAAACACGGAAAGATCATACATAATAAGACTTTTCTTTTATAGGTTTTCCAGTAAAATTATTCAAGTTCAAGAGTTTATTGTCATGTGTACAGTAAACAGTTCGTCACACCATACAGTGAAATTCTTACTCTGTGAATCCTCTCAGCAGCCTATGACATAAATTGTAAGGACATAAGGAAAGAGAAACACAACGAAAGGATTATCACGTTAAATTTTAACTTTCCCCCTCAAGCGGCCAGTTACAAATCAGAAACTAAAATTAAATACATTGACACTGCATTTCGATACATGGATTTCTTGTTTTTTAATTTAAAACAATTTTAGGCTAATTTAAAAAAAAATTGGGGTTAAGTGTGTGTGGAACTCTTTCAACTAACCCATTTTAGTTATACAAAGCAGGGAGTGTTGAAGAATATGGCGGTAAAGCCTGAAGGTGCCAGGAACCCCATAGCACTCGGCCCTTCGCTCAAGTGTAATCGCTGAACTCTCGCTTTGTCTACAGTTATGGGAGTACATCACACCTGGCGACAGTGAAAATGCCCCCGCAGTTTCAATATTTAAGAGGCATTTTCTGAGGGACGCAGATGAGGCATACAGGCTGAGTAAAGTGCCGCTATGTGCCACTGCTTGGGTTGTGTGTCATAACCGCTTGGTGACGGACGCCTTGGGTCACCTTCTACGAGATGTACGTCGCTTCGGCGAAAAGCGCCTGCTAAATGAATTAACGTAACTGTAAAATCGTCTCGGCTCTGACTGACATTGCAACACAGAGGAAGCCGAATGGACCTCTTGCATCCAGAAAGGTGTGTTTTAGGTGTGTTGGGGAAAGACTGTATATGGTGTGAGTGTGTGTTACACTGGTGGACAAATCTGAACAATTGTAAGGAGTTTAGTGGAGTGTATCTAGCACTGTAAGTTGCCTTGGACAAAGGTACCAGTTAATAACCGAACTAAAATTTTATTATGTCAATTTTTTTTGCGTGTTCCATTCAGCTTTGTTAGATTAAGCTTACTTTTGGTGTTAGCTTGTGCTATATGTTTCAGAAAAATCTTCCACATTCTTGAAATGAGCAAATTTTGCTGAGTTTTCACACCAGGTTTCAAGCATTAAATATTCCAATACCTTTTAGGACCTGCTGCTTTCTTGAATGTCCTGGTACTTTCTAGAATGTCCTTCTAGAATCTTCCAATGGCTGTAAAGTACCAGACTAAAACTGACACTTTAGAAGAACTAGGGGTAGTTTTGTAATCGTTCAACTTTAACTAAGGGGGTGTAGTGGTGCAGCAGGTTTGACCAGGTCCTGCCCTCTGGTAGGGCTAGGGTTCAAGTCCTGCTTGGGGTGCCCTGTGATGGACTGGCATCCCATCCTGGGTGTGTCCCCTCCCCCTCCAGCCTTATGCCCTGTGTTGCCGGGTTAGGCTCCGGCTCTCCGTGACCCCATATGGGACGAGCGGCTTCAGCCTGTGTGTGTGTGTAAACTTTAACTAATCATAATCAACGTAAAAATCGACATAACTACGGACTTTGAAGAATTTTGTTGCGTTGTGTAATCACTTTACACCTATTCATCACATTGGATGTGAGGGGGTCAAATTACCATCATTTCTTAATCCTTCATTAAATGTGCCCCGTAGGTCTACCTGCCTATTTACACCAGTGAAAAACTCTGTGTGAGAGAGTGTTTCACTGGTGTACAAATGAACGACACATTGTATATAGTGTATCCAGTGCTGTAAATCATCTTGGGTAAAGAGGCGTGGGCTAAAAATTACTACATTGTGTTCACTGGAAGTTGCTTTGGAGAAACGCGTCTGCTGAATGAATAAATACAAGTCCTGGTAGCAATTTTTCATTGTGCGCCAGTCTGTTACGTGAGAGCTGAATGTACCCTGCTTGGGAGAAAAGCATCTGCAAAATGAATAAATCAGTGCAAAAGAAGAGACACTATTTCATGTTTATAGTGCCTTTGCTGCGATTCCTATTCAGCAAACGAGACAGCAGTTATTTCTTTGTGCGATGCGTTGGCTCACCAAGTGAGTAATGTCATTTACCGGTGTAATCCCGGTCTTCGGACCTGGAGCCCTTGCTTGAGATCGTCTTCGTTTCACCGCATTCTTCGACTTAATTTTAGCGGATTCAAGAACAAGGACAAATAATAAATATATAATAATAATTATAAAATAAGTATATGTGTCCTCCTTCTTGGTGAAAAGCCAGGATGGAAAATGTCAACATTAGGTTATGTATTACCAGAAACCTCTTTCGGCTGCACGGCCTTTCCACATGCTGTACCACATCAATACCTCATCCTTCAGCCGACGTCATCATGTATGCATATTACTCAAAGGGGACGTCGTCTATATAAATGGTTTCAAATCCCCTGATGGGGTTGCGTTACACCTTGACTCATGTCCATTTGTAGGTGAGTCAGGTGTAGCATCGCTCTGCGGAAATTGTTTTCTGCGTTTTGTCGTCATTAATAATTGAATGCAGCATGATGTACGCAATTTCTCGTCCCACCCCTGCTGACAAAAAGCCCTGTGGGCCGGGAGACCGTACGCGAGGAGGCAAGAGATTCGCCGGCACCTGTTTTTTGTCTCTGACGGTGTTGACAGCTTCTTCATCTGCTGCCTTTGTCCTCCTTGGAGCTCAGAGCACATCTGGATAAAAGGAGGTGGGGTGCAGCAGCTTACATCATCCACAATACATAACATGCAGGACATTCAGGAAACCAGGGACTCTCAGAACACCAATATGGAACTGGATTCAAGTGTAACGTCAACCAGCTGTTATTGTTGGGATTACTGACACCGCATTACGTAACTTCCCCTCGCAGATGGAACATTGTGGGGTTGTAACTGGAGGCCAGGATCATGGAGGGAAGTGATTTCTTGCCAGATGCCAACCGGCTGGTTAAGGGTTACTGCTCAAGCCCCTATCTTGTCTGGGACACCGTCTTTGGCAGCGGTGGGAAAGAGAACCGAAGCACACGTGTTGGTACAAAAAATGGATTTGGACTGCAAAGGTGATCCCCTCTCATGCAGTGCTATGACATATGAAGTGTAGCTTCATTCTGTCCCACCCACCCACTCCCACGGGCTCCATGAAACCCAGCCGTATGGTCCGAGGAGTCCTCTTACAGCTGGGATGGATGTCGGCTCCCTCCTAGTCTTGCGCCGTTCTCACCTCTGCTCCGTTTTCTTGCATGTGACCTCAGCGGCAGGCCGCAGGTGCACGCGGGAGAGACGCCTGCTCCTCCCCCTGCCTTGACGGGGGGGAGGGATCCAGTTTCCGTTCCCACAGACCCCACTCTCACGGGACCTATCCGGGACTGCGACGCGAGTCCAGCCTGGAGCGGCTGTGAACAGCTGCAGCAAAGCCGAGTTTCGTGCGAAGACTGAACGGGCCATTTGTCGCAACACAGCAGAATATTATTCAACACATCTGTAACTTCAAGAAGGCATGTTCTGTAAGGGAAAGGAGCCGCACTCTAGCGATGCTTGGACTAGGGTGGCAGGTGGCGTAGAGGTGAGAGCTGCAGCATCATGCGGAAAGGACCCACGTCCGCATCCACCCTCCAGCTGTAATACCTTCGATCAAGGTACTTACCCTGAACTGGTACAGTAAAAACGACCTTGCTGTATAAATGTGTGTCAGTTGCTTCGGAGAAAAGCGTAATGGAGAAATGACTCTCCCGTGAAGCATGTAGAAGTTCGGGCGATTTTAAGCTCTTGAGTTTGGAGTGTCCTTCAGCCTTTCTAACCCCACACCTTGAAGGGCTTGTTGATAATGGAGGACTCCAGCTGCCAGCCGTGAACAGATAAAACACCCCCCAACACACACACACACACACACACACACACTCTCTAACGTCCTCCAGCCCGAGGCACCAAGAGGCTTGAACCCACACGAAACCTCAGCCGCCAAACACTGCTGCAGTAGGATTAGTAAGTACCACGGCAGCTAAGGACATGGAGTTGCAACCTGAAGGTTGCGGGTTAGAACCTCACATCCTATGTCTTCTGTTGTATCTTTGAGCGAGGTACTTACCCGACTGTACAAACGGGTCAAACACTGCCAGTCGTTGTGGATGAACGGTTGAGCTGAGCGATGAATGAATAATAAAACATCCTTTCAGAGGGTCTCTTGCGATTCCTGTTTACCTGAAGCACAGTTAGATGTTGAAAGCTGCGAGCAGATCACAACCAAAATGATAAATGACGCCAACACCTGGCCCAAAATGACTACACACGGGTGGGTGGAGTTGAGTCAGAGCGCTGAGTGCAGGCAATTTTTGGATGTTTTAAGTGCTAGCACCTCATTGAGACCCCAGCAGGGCCTTTTGGCACCTCTCCACTTCTCCACTTCTTTTTCATCTACATCTGCTGTGCTTTGCTCTGAGCAGCTCAAACCACGACACCAGTGGATGTTATAAAAGTGGTCTGACATTTAGTATCGGGCTGATAGGTACCTTTCTAGGAGGCGGTGCGTAAACAGTCGGGAGCGAGCTTGAGGAAAGATAACCTTACCCATAATACTTGGCTGTGAGTGTGAAAAGGGACCTGTAGGATATGGAAATGGAAATGCCTGGAAGACCATTTGCAGTGGGTCAAGTCCATGCAAAGGCTTATTATTGTGTCCCACCTTTACCCCAAAGCAACTCACAAAGTCAGGATTGAATAATAAGCTACTTTACACTGATTTACCCACTTTTACAGATGGATGATTTTTAGTGTATCGGTTCAGGGCAAGTACTTCTACTCTATCAAGTGTACTACAGCAGGATGAGAGAGTCAATCCTGGGACCTTCAGATTGCAAGATGCCAGCTGTAGCTATTATACCACCTGCAGCCTTGGAGCTTAGCCTTGCCTAGATTTGTCTATTCCTCAATGGGAGGGTGCAAATATGATTTTGCATGTTACATCTGTCTTCTTTTTGAAGATGGATTTAACATATTAAATCGGTATTATCCCCCCCGCTTCACCTGGTCTAAATATTCTTCCTCTGCATGAGGTATTGCTGTTTTGTTGACATTTTGAAAGGTTTTCTGCGCTACGCTGATAATAAAATTACTGTGCCGCACCGCAGATCAGACTGCTTTCTTTATCTGCAGCGAGAGGGAACACAGGAAAATTATTTAACACCCTTAAATCGTAAGCGTGGCCGAGCGTTCTTATAGCGTTCTCTTAACGTTTCCAAGACTTAGCGGGCGCTAAAGTTAAACTAATTTTGGTTGCCAGCCAAAAATGGTTTTACACTTTTACCCATTATATCCAGCATGATATATAATTAGCTGTTTAGGACAGGGATGTTTTATTATAGCAATTCTGTTCCGGTAGGGGAAACCAAAGGCCAGTCTTCCACACGGAAAGTAGCACTGCTGAATTCTCTATTACATTCACATTATTTAGCAGACGCTTTTCTCCAAAGCGACTTCCAGCAAACTCTACGTAGTGTATCCTATAGAGCTATTATAGGCTCATTTGCTACTGTCCCGATATTTGAACTTACAATCCATAATTTGCTAATTATTTCAGCATGTGGAGCAGCATGCACGTCACATGTGCCTGCACACGGACGGCACCCAGATTTTGCTCCCTTACATCTAATAAAGGCGGTGAATTCTCTGCCTGATTAATTATTAAAATTATCCATGCCGTCATATGACCTGCTTCATTAAAAGGCCTGAGCGGTGACTACAAATCCTGCTGAAAGTCCATCAACACGATCGCAGGTTACCGCAGCCTCCTGTGACACCGCCTACTGCAGTTTCGTTTGCACCCCGTATCTCTAGCCTAACTGAAATGACAGTTTTTTGCAGTTTTCAAAAATACCTTAACTAATGCACAGTATTTATTACATAAAGGGTAAAAAGGTAGGAGCAGCTGAAGCACTGTAAAAGGCCAGGAAAAGTGCATCATCAAACCTCTTCTTTTCAGTGCACTTTTCCCAAAGGGCACAAACTGAAAATATTATAAGACACATACCTCCCTCTGCTGGCCTGAAATCACAACGTTAGAAAAGTCACGATGACGGCAGAGCCGGAGATGCCTCTCAGACTGATGGTTAAGGAACTGCTCAGGTGTAGAAGACTAGAAAATGCTTTGTCACACAGATAGAAATGGGAGGGAAGGTTTCACAGCGCCTGGGTTTCAATGACTATTGACTCGTGATCCTAGCGCTGATCAGTTTGATTTATATGCATCACAGTTTTCCTAAACAAGAGTCCGAACAAAGCCATAATTGGGATTTAAAGATTTCCATTTATTTTCTTATTTCCTCTTATCACAAAAAAAAGTCTCTCGAAATGCATACTAAAATCTTTCTGTATATAAACTGTACAAAAAAGCAAGGCACTATACATTGTTTAAACTCACAAGGAAACATTTTAATTGCAAGCCTTTAAAATACAAATGTCTGATCTTAGCACCCGAACGAGGAGGGCCCGAGGGCCGCAGATGCATCAGAATGCAGAATAAAAATATGAATCCTTGGCATTTTTCTTCCTCCTTGCATTTAATAGAAAACAGAAAAAAAAAAAAATCATTCATATCAACATATGACACAAACCTCTCAACATAAATTCTTTGCATTTTCCCTGCTCTTTTTGAACTATACGGTGTTTACATAAATACAGGTTATTTATATATTGCACAATCACACACAAAATAAAAGTGTCATAAGGACAGGTGGTACACGATAGGGGTGCCGCTCCCCAGGGGCCAGTGACAGAATGAGATAAGTGCTCATAAATTATTTGTGAGTGTCTGAAATGCAAAAACTGGTCAGACCCTGGACAAAGCCGCTGAACACCCAAAACCATCCTACAGAAATAAGAAAATGAAAATCAAATAAATTAACAAAAACAGCAGCAGCAAAACCAAGAAATGCTCTAGGAGGCTGGCACACTGTGACTGCAAACTAGCTCCGACTGGTTAAGGGAGACAGCAGATTAACTCAGATTGGTTAATTGTGACAACAGACCGGTGCTGATTGGTTAAGTGTGACAGCAGAATGGTTCTGATTGGTTAAGTGTGACAGCTGAATGGTTCTGATTAATTGTGACAGCAGACTATTTCTGACTGGTTGAGGACTGTTTTCCAACAGCTTACCAACTTGATTCCACTCCTTGACAATTGTGCAACCTGCAAGTCCATCCCGTTTGGCCTGCATTCGATGAGGGGGTTGGAGCGAGCAGCTGGTTCGCTCCTCCCCCAACCCTCCATCTGCTACATCCTCTTACTGAGGGTACCCTGTCGACCGCACTCCGTCTAAAACAAACCCTTTGCCTTCTTCACATTCATTTGCTTCCATCCAGGCAGTCCTTCGAACTCTTCCCTCGTCATCTCCAGTGCTCTCTGGAGGAGAAAGTGTTTCTGTTAGTCACAAGGGCAGCACTGGATGTCTAGACCTAGGATTCATATCCAACATACAGCTCAAGGAGGTCCAAGAAGCCGAGGACTTCCACAGCGTTTCTTATTCACCTGCTTAACAGTGAAGGATTTTAGCACACAGCATCTCTCAACTGCCCAAGCGATACCGAGGAAACGTCTGCAATTTAGTCTAATTCAAGGTCAACAAATGGGTCTGAATGACTGGTGTACTGTTAGACAAAAGAGAAAGCAAGTCTCAGGACCTGATAAAGTCTGTGTATATGTGTGTGTGGGCTGGAAGTCTGTTTGTAACTCCAAAGTCACTTTCACCACCTAGTCAGAGTCCATCAAAGCTACTTAATACATATACCTCTCTATATATTCACTGGTTCGCTTCTGCGGAAACCTCCGAAAAAAGCTATAATACATGAAAACTTCCTTCCGTCAATAGATTATCAAGCGGTTCTGAAAATGTGTGTGTGTGTGTGTGTGTGTGTGTAACTTGTACTCCAGTTCAAGACTGTTGTGGTCTGCAGTCTATCCCGGAAGTATAGAATAACCAGATCATCCTGGTTGTTCCGCAAGTGTAGTATCACTCTGTATTATTTTTATTAAGTTCAAGCAATGTTTAAAGAAAAAACAAAAAAAAAATAACTTATTTTACACACACACACTGACTGAAGCTGCTGGTCCTGAGCGGGGTCGCGTCGAGCTGGAGCCTAACCCGGCAACGCAGGGTGCAAGGTTGAAGAGGGAGGGGACACACCCAAGATGGGACGTTAGTCCGTCACAAGGCACCCCAAGCGGGACTTGAACCCCAGACCCACCAGAGAGCAGGCACAGGCCAAACCCACTGCGCCACCATGCCCCCCCCAAACTTATTCTAAATGACTGAAAATGAAAAATTCTTCATCTCCACAATCTCCTATTCAGTGCTGATTGTTGAATAATTCATCTCACAAACACGTGCAAAAATCCTCAAGTTATTATTCACCAACCCTGAAGAGCACCAGACACAAGCTGTAAACACTACGGAAGGGAAGTGGTCATCCCACACCCGACTCGTACTGGATGCCCTTTATTGCCATCTATCAGCGGGCACTCTAAATGGAGGTGGCTTTTGTTCTTCCGACAGACATAAATTTTAGAAAACAGAATAAAAATAAAAAATTAAACTGGGAAAAGATTTGCTTCTTCAAAAATTTGCGCTGGAATTTATAAAACGCTGAGACAGTGTGTATTGAAATCCCACGTTATCTGTTGAACATGTGCACACTGTACATGTCATAGGTTGCAGCTGATGTGGAGAGTTACTGATGATTACAAAATTCTATAAACCAGCATGCACGTGCTAGAAAAAATGTTTTGTGAAATAATCGCATGGAATATTAAATGCTTTTAAACAAGAAATGGTGTAGATAGCAGGTGTTAAGGCAGACAGCATGGTGGGAGTAATGAGATTTGTGAAACACAAAGAGACCACTGAGTGCTGTGTGTGTTGCATCGGAAGCACCGCGGTGAATCAAGGAAGTCTGCAAAGTGGGGAGGGGTGACTTTAGCTAAGCCAGTAGCAGGAGGGTGGCACCGAAACGTCACTCACCTCGACAGGGGGCCCTATGTCCTGGAAGGCGGAGTTGAGAGTTAACATGGACCTTAGCTCTCATATGGAGAATCACAATATCCTGACACTGGAAAACTGTGTGTGTGCGTGACTACTGACAGTTTGGTAGCAAAGATATAACCTAATCAGGGACATAGCAGTTTACCATAATTAATTTAAGATTACTGTCAAGGCTGAGGGTAAACATGATGCAAGCACTCATCTCCAGGGAGATACAAAACACATTAGACTAGAATTGTGTGTGTGTGTGTGTAATATATATATATATATTTATATATATCACTGAGGAGACACCATAGCAGATAACACACACACACGCACACGCACGGCACTTAGCAAGAACAGTACACGTCTACACATGATCAGACCTCAGGTGACCCATTGTTGAAATTACCCAGTTTTATTTTTTCCATATATTCCCCAGAATATTCAAAAAGGGAGAATTAATGAAACTGGAATTGTTAGAAAAACACTTTATTTAAATATTTGAAATGATTTATCTTGCATAAAACTTTTAATAGTAACAGAAACACTTTGTTATATAAGGCAGATTTGGTAAGTGTCGTAAAACCTATACCATCTTCCAACATCACCGATATTTTTTTTTTTCCTCCCCAGTGGTCGATTAATTGGAAAAATGAAACCCAAACTGTCAAAATATTAATTTTATTAATCAATTACTGTACAAATGATAATCTCGAATAAGTGCTCAGTCACATCACCGGACCCCACCAATCGTCAGGTCGTGTGAAGACGAACTGTACTTCTGGCCGAAGAACATATAACTACAGGTAATGATACAGCAGGTGGGTGAGGAGGAGATGATTCACAGTGAGCTGAACCTATTCAGGTACAAAGGGGACTGTCCTCACCTCAAAGTCCTCATCGGACAGGTAAGCCTCCAGGCGCAGGGGATCCACGCCCTCCGGGAGGGGCCGTGCCAGCAGCTCCTCCAGCGGGTAGGAGCTCTGACACAGGCGCGCCAAAACATCTTCCACCAGGATGATCTGGTTGCACACTTCTGCCTCCTAGTGGGAGAAAGGGGAGAAGGTGAGGGTCAGGGGCGGACTTACTTCACCATGTGGTTAACCCTTTGTGCTACAGCTACAGACATACGCAAACACGAGAGGGTGCGTACCCGCTCTGTGATCTCGGCAATGTCCTCCCGGTGTTCCCAGCTGGGGAACATGTTGGTGAAAGTGAGGGGTTCGAGGCCGGCGTGGATCAGGTATGATTTCTGAGGCTTCTTCTCATTCTTCTCTGTGGAAGTGAAGGGTGGTGATTGACAGACAGCGGGCGATCGGACAACGAGCCATCGACCAGGCGGAGATGGAACCATACCTCTACAGTACTGCAGCACAGTTTCCATGGCGCACTTCCTATCGGCGTCCCAGCGGATGCGGGCGGAGCCTGTGCTCTCGCAATCCTGAGGCCACCAGCCCTGCCACAGGTAAACCTCATGGAAGTTGTCCACCAAGAAGAGAGCTGCATGTGGGGGAGAGGGAAGTAACCTGAGATGATGAAGCAATGTCAACGTGACATCAAAAACCATGGGGGGCCAGTGACCGAGTACCAGGCTGCATGGCGGTGTACAGCTCCTCCTGTAGGAAGGGCAACGAGGTGACCAGCTCAGGGTGCCGGGCGGGATAGAAGAACTCCACGGCCACAAACTCCCCTGAGGAGCTGCTCAGCTGGAAGAGGCGAGGTGTGAAGTCGAATTTCCCGGGATCTGGGACGAGAAACAATAGCGCGATCAAGGGTACTACAGCAGGAGGTGGGATTTGAACCCAGAACCTCTAATGCTGAGGTGGCAGCTCTAACCGCTATGCCTGTGTTACTCTGTCATGCCACCATGTTGGGAAAGCTCCAGCTGTAGAGTTGGATGCAAATGCCTGGTTACCTTGCAGCATGCAGTCGTAGGCCTTCCTGTCCCTCCGCCCAACAGCATCCCAGAAGCCTGCGGGTTCGGCACCTTCGTCACACTCGTGAATGGTCACCTTGCTGCTGCTATGAAGCCCCGCCTCCAGAGGACACCTGCAAGAGCACAACCGCCCACACAAGTGTTAGCTTCACCCCGACGCCGGCGGTGCCGATCAATCATGCGAGACTTCAGACTTACTGCTCTTTGATGCAGTTGGCAGCAGTGCGGCCCACTTGGCGCGTGTGCAGCTGGGCTTTGCAGCCATGCCATAGGTAGATGAGGGCTCGGTTCACGTTGAGCAAGATCATGGATGTGCGTGAGCGCAGGCTGCTGCAGTGACATGCCACTTCCAGCAGGTGTCCCTCCACCGGCACCTCACCGCGCACACAGTACAGCCGCCACTCGCCTGGAGGAGCAGAGCCAGACACTTGGTCACACACAGCGTCAGTTAGTTACAGTGACGTACACACAGTCAGCTGCTCTGTCACACACATCAGGCCTTACTCTGTGTGTTCTCCTCCTCCTCCTCTCTCTTTCCCGAGTGGACGATCATCCCTCCATTGAAACACTGCAGAAAACACGGAGGCTCCTTGCCCTGCTGCACCTGCACCTGTTGGGGAAACACACAAACCCATGTTGAGCGCTTGGTAGCATAGGCAAATCTAGTGAATACTTCAGCAGAGCGCTCACTTGGCTCAAGGACCCGACTCTGTGAATCGTGTGATTCTGTGAATTGCTTACGGCTACCTGGAAGGGGGTGTGGCCTCACCTGGGCGCCCCGCTCCTCGTCCAGCTCCACTGTCATCAGCGCCGACGTTCCCTTCTCGCTCACCGTGGAGTGACGGCCCTGCCAGAAAAAGTAGGAGCACTTCTCCTTCCCCGCACCGGACGCCCGCACCTGCTCTGGGTTCTGCCTTCTCCCGACTGCACACACGGAAGCACGAAAGCAAAAAAGAATTGATCAGAGTGACCTCCTGCTTATTGGTGGGGATCAATCAAGAGAACAAGCAACCAAGGACTCTAAGAATGCAGAGGAAGGACACATAAAATTAAATTTTCACTAATACAAAACAGATAGATAAATTTCATATGATGCAGAACTGGGAAACTTGTACTGATAACAGAAATACCATTGTTCCACAGTTTTTGAAAAATCCCTATCATACCCCAAAGTGAAAAAAGGTTGGCTGGGCACTGGGTGGTAAGGAGGCAGGTACTGACCTGTAGCGCTCACCATGTAGCGCCACTTGACTACATAGGCATCTCCCTCGTGGAACTGGCCAATGCTCTGGCGTGGCAGCCGGCTGTAGTCAAACTCCAGGATGTGCCACACATCCACGGACAGCGTGTTGATCTCAAAGCGGCGCCGGTCATCTCCCTCCACCAGGCCGTAGCCCCGCCCCACGTCCACGCCATCCAACACTGTGCTAACTGGGGTCTGCAGCACAGGCAGCATCAGTAAAGCGTCGTATGGCCGACACTCATGCCCCTGCTGATCCTGGAACATGGAGGGAGAGGCAGTTGAATAATGTAGATAGGATTGGGAATCGCTGGTTTTATCCCGTAGGAGATCTGCTGTTGTAGATCGATTTACATTGTAAGTCGCTTCGGAGAAAAGCGTCAGCTAAATGAATAAATGTATGTAATGTATTTACCTTTCAGGAAGGTACGGAAAATGACCAGAATACATACTCATACTCCATACACCACAGCGTTTAGCACTTTGAATGTTTATGATGTGGTGAAAGAGGATTCTCATTTAGGATCCCAAATGCTGCCTTGATGTCAGTACCTTCTGCTCAGAGGCTTGCTCATTGGCGTTCTTTGGGGAAGACCTTTTTGTGTCAGTCCAGTCCAGGAACTTCTCTTTGAACAGCGTGGTCTCATTGTGTTCCGTCAGCCTGCCGAAGATTGCCCAGTCCGGCCGTCCCTGACCTTTCCTGCACAGCAGACAAAAGACGACATCAATGAGATTGGTACAAGGTCTCCTGGGGAGCACCTTGTTTGGGCCGAGGTGAGGGAACTGGGCACAAACAGAGTCTTTTCTACCATTCAGTGTGATGTTTATACATACCAACAGGCTTGGCTCAAACCTGCAAAAAGGGTGTTTGGTTTTTGTCAAGGTAAACGCATTCTGAATAGACACGGAAAGGCTTGAATATGAGGGATAGGAAGACTGATATGTGCTGTAAACTCTAGAAGAAATCACCGACAGGAGTTTTGAGATGAACTCTATTGAAAAGTTGTTAAATAAGATGTGCAGGAACATAAGTTAATACCATACTAGTTCTGTACGCACGAAGCAGGGTGGAAAACTCGCCTGGGGATGAGGGAGTTGCAGCCGCCTGGATCCAGGGGGTTGACGTCACAGTTGGTATAGTCGAATGTGCCATTCCATAGGTGCTTGGCCAGTTGGAAGGCCACCTTCCTCTGCGGCAGTGTCACTTCCTTGCCGTGCCAGACATACACCTCGCTGCCGAAGTCGAACACCAGCACCTGTAGGCGGAGAAGAGTGGAGCACCATTTAATCCAAAGGGCAGCACTGAACAATTCCCATGCCCCAAGTTTTGAAGGAGTGACAAACAGCTCTCATACTGAACAGAAAACCAGTTTGAAGCACATTCTTCATTTACCTTTTCATATTTGTGTCATGAGTTTCCCTAAATTGGCTTTGAAACAGTGTTAACTTGCTCCACAAAAACTGAGGAAATACGGTTTCTACTGCTTCTTTTGGCAGAAAGAAAAACTCAGTTTAAACTGGTTCATCAGCATATGCAGTGTGAAATGTTACACTAGGCAATCAATTTTCATAAAAGTCCAATTAGGCAAATGATAGACCAGGAGGGGTAGGTCTCCCCTCAGAGACTACTGGCCTCCTTGGAGTTCAGAAGTGAACTACGAGGAGCTCTGCCCCAGAAGTCGTCATCAGGAACCAACTTGTCTTCCATCAGACGATAGGTGCAGTTGGTCTCTGTAATGGCACTCTCATACATCTCATCTTCCTCTGGGGGTCCAGCCGCTGCAGAAAAAGATTTTTTATGCAGCTGTAAAAATATGCTGCTTATTAAATGGAAGCCCTTGCATATTTACTGAAGAGGTAATTTAAATGGGATTAAAGGATTTCCCCGACGGAGCCATTTACAGAACTAAATATTATTGGAACACCAAACTTAACTCACGCTGGTAGTTGGCTTGTCCTCCAAGAAGATTCCAGAACTCTTTGGCCGCATGGCTCTGGCTGTCGACACCTTCCTCGATAGTCTGCACGTGGCTGGCCCGGCAGCCAAGGTCACGCTTGGTTTGAATGAACACGGCGAGCTCCGAGGCCTTCAGAAAAATACGGTAAAGGTCGAAGGTTAAACATGTAGCTGTGAAAAGTTTCATCAGAGTTTAGAAATATAGCTGAAATACTTTTCCACTCAGAATACCTCCTTTAAGTTTTTGCCTTTTGGTCATATATGAACCCACTCTAAAATTTAGGTTAGAAAAATCCCTAGGGAAAGTGCTCTCCTTCCAGTATGCAATTAATAAACAACTGGACCAAATCAGCATCTGGTTGGCTGAAAGCTGAAGGATTTCAATCTACTAATTTTAATTTAGCTGATACTTTTCTCCAAAGCAACTTACAATGTTAAGGTACAATTATTTACCCATTGATACAGCTGGGTAATTTTACTGGAGCAAGTCAGGGTAAGTACCTTGCTCAAGGGTACTACAGCTAGAGGTGAGGCTCAAACCTGCAACCATTGGGCCCAAAGGCAGTCGCTCTAACCACTACACTACCAGCCGTCCTACAAACAAAAAAGGTTAAGGTGTGCAACTTGCAAGCACCACAGAGCAATAAATCACAAAATAGCAAGAGTGTCATTTCCTTAATCTTGGGTTTGTGATATCCCTGGCTGGGGAGACTCACTTTGGCTTTCTCGATGACGTTGGCGAACTCGCCCATCCACACAAAGCAGTGCTGCGGCGTGACGAGGAGGAAGCAGTCACCGCTGTTGATCGAGGAGGCTCTGGGCTCCACTAACCGTGTCTGCACATGCCGCCGGCCTGGGAACGTGGAATAACATTTCTGTTCTTCTAAAGAGAGGTGTAGCAGGTGTGTAACTTGGGTAACTTCCCTTCAAGAGCAAAAAGTGTCACCAAGTGCAGTGAACAAGGAAACAAGCAGAAACTCCCTTGACTGATCTGCGCAATAAAAAGTCACTGAAAAGTTAAAGAAATTATTATTTTACATTGCAACCACTGAAAGCACATCTTCAAACTCCACGGTACATGAGTTTGGGGTTGTATCTAAAAAAATCTTTCACAAAGCTGCCCCCAATCATGGCTTTCTAGGCCAGCGCTGATGCAGATGGTGGAGGACTTGTCCATGCAGGCCACTTCTCTTGTGGCTTTGAAGAATTCTGGACCAACATTTATAAAACATAAATATGACTTAATTCCATACCTTGACCCAACAAACATGTGACAAGCAACTTTCTCTTCACCATTCCAGTAGATGAAATGTTTTTCATGACATTCCAGGGTTCAGAGAGGTGAGGGCCACAGCTACCATAGGGGTTAAGCCCTTAGACTTGCTATCAAAAGGTAGTTGGTTCCAGCCTCACACATCATCTCAGCAGATGAAACAAGTGAGGAAATAAACAGAAGCAGATACCTTTCACTTGCATGAGCATGAGTTTCTTGTAGGGCACGGCGCTGTTGTTGGACATCTGCTCGGTGATGTTGACACTGCGCAGACTAACATTGCTAAAGCTCTCCTTGCTGGCCAGGCCGGCAATAGCAGCCTCCGAGAAACCAGATGCCTTGTTCACTGCAGAGATCCCAGGGTAAAGGTGTTTACAGATGGACACATTGATGCTGTCCAAGCATATACACTCAAACCCACAGTACTTTGACTGTCTGCTCACTCTTTTCTGACTTCATCCTCTTAGATTCCAGCAGGCCCACGTTGAGACGCTGCTCCATGTACTCGTGCCGAATGTCCTCGCGTGCTGCCAGCATCTTCAGAGGGTTTCGCGATGCCTGGACGTTCCGTAGTGGCCGTACCGCCCGCTTGTGCTCCACCATGGCGGAGGTCAGTCTGGAGAAGACAGATAGCACAATGTCAACAAAATGGACAGTGAAACAGGGAATCGGAGAGATGGAGAGGGACATATCCTACTTGGGTGTATGAGGACCAAAGATGCTGTCAAAGTCATCGGTGATCTCTATTCTGCTGCCTATCCTGGGAAACTCTGCCATTCGGCGGTAGAACTTGGAGAAGATCTCATCGTCCAGCTTCATCACTTCCTTGACGGCTTTCTCGGTTACAGTCAGCGTTGTCTCCTGTAGTCCTGCCACTGGAGGGATGAGGGAGAACACACAGGTGGTGTGAGCTGCATACTCATGGTTCAGGGCAGGTTAGTTGAGGTCATTCAATGGTTCCTACCTTTACTATTCAAACGCCCCAAAAAGGACTCCAGCTTATCAAGTTTATGGTCGGACTCCAAGTTCATATCTGGTCTTGCTTCAATTTCTGCTGGTCAAAACAGAACTTTTAGTTATAATGACACTAATAACTATGATAGTAATAATTTCAGTGAGACGTGCCCCCCTCTGGACACCCACCTTCCTGGGGCTTGCCGATTGCTGATGCACTACTCTTCACGTTGCCAGTCAAAGGGGACAAGAGGGGGTTGAGGATGGAAGGGACCGTCAGACCTTTAGGGTGAACCGACAGGTGTTAGAGGTCAAGCGACTCATCTGCTGATCTGTGGGATGACGCTCTCTTTCCAAGTAAATTATTTAAGAGAGGATAAAAAAGGAGCTTTGGACATAAGAGGTCAATAGCAAATAAAGGATAATCAATCAGTAAAGATGAATGTAAAAATCGAATGATTTTATATTATCTAAATTCTTGCAAATGATCTCATCCCCAGCGATACTGTAGTAGACATTTTGTTGTGTTGTATTTATTGCTTTTCCAGTTTTGTATTCAGTGAGGTTCATGAGTAATACGTTAGATAACGTGGCAAAGCACTTCTTTTTACAGATTTCATTAAATTCTCTATTATCTGGATATTTTATGTATATATCTTATTTTTCTTCAATTTATGTGGGACACGAAGGAGGGCTATATGCGTTTCGCAGTACAGGTGGATATAGGTTGAGTGGAGACTGATCTGCAAAACCAGCAGTACAATGTTTACAAATGTTCTTTTGGCTTTTTTTCTGATTGTTTAAATTTTCCATTTAAATCAAAGTGTTAAAGTGGACGTCTGTAGAAATAATTCGGGTTATGAAACATTAACAGTTACTGTTCTGGGCATGCAACCAGTAGGGTGTTTGTTCCAAGACCTTCTTTTCAACTAGGAATCTACCAGTGAGGTGCTGGGAAACAGTACATGGCCAATAGATGAGCCACAGGGCTATTTTTATACCCAGTATATTTATTTTGTTTGCCTTTCATCGTTATACTTTCAAGTCTCACAGAGCTGTCATCTTCCTGCTTCCTTTCCAGCCCAAATATCAAAAGAAATGAAGCTGAATTCAAGGGAGCATGTAGGTCAGATCTGTCCTGGAGATGGAGCGAAGGCCCGGTGCCATTATGTTCCAGAGATGGTCGTTTAATTGAAGCTTTCCCCTTCAGTGCTTTTCAATAGTCTCTGGAGGACAGCGGCATCACAGCGAATGGACTGAACCACCGGGACGGGGGCGGCCGCCGTGGTCGGCACAGCAGATCGCGCCATTTCATAAGAGGCCAGTCAAGGGCGCGATCTTTCCCTTACGCCTTACCCATGCTCCACTCTGAGGGGTTTGGTACAGTTTGAGTTTGTCAGAGGGGAATACCGTCAACAGCAATCTTGCCCAAATGGAGATTAGATGAACAAAAAATGTTGTTTTCTGCCCGCTGAAGTGACCTGATCCATGTTGCCACCATTGTCTGACCGTTAACACCCAAGTTAAGACCCAAAGAAAAGCAGATGTGGCTCCATGTGCTGCAGCAGGGGGTTCGTTGTGACACTAACCCTAACCCTGATCCTAACAAAATCGAATACAGGACACGACCCAACATGGACAAGGGGAAACAGATGGTGTAGTGGTTAGAGCTGCTGCCTTGCATTTGAAGGACCTGGGTTTGAATCCCACCACCTGCTGTAAAACCCTGGATCAAGTTACTCATGCGGTGTATGCGCAAGTTACTTAGGCGACGCCTTCTGACCTTTCTTGACCATGCGCGCAGCAACCGTGAACTGGGCTGAGTCGTTGGCCGCTCCCTGGCCCTTGGACCTCCACGTCTCCTCTTTGGAGGTGATCAGCTGCTTTCTCTCCTCAATGGTCATCTGAGCCTCAATCTCCTCACCCATCCTCTGGGGTAAAGCGAGGTCAGGGGTTGGGAATAGCATCGCTACCATTTAATGCATCGCATCTCCATGTAACAGAAATACAGCCAGGGAACCGTGAAATCACATGTCACAAACCCAAGTTTCCTGTTTTTGCTCATAAAATTATAGAGTTAATATGCACCTCAACCACACTGACAATATTAAGGGGATACCATAGAACACACCAATAAAACACCCCAAATTAGCCAGCAACCACTGGTTTTGATGGCCCACAGAAAGGCAGAATGCAGCACAGACCGACAAGCTCTGGGGTCATTGTAGACGGTCCTTGACCAGCTGTTTACCGCAGTGGGAGCAAACACACACAGACCAGCACGACTACAACCACAGCCAAGCCAACTAAACAGCCCACGATGCGTTAGTCACACAGGCCAGCTGAACCCAGCTGATCTTTGACGTCTGGTTTTCTGTCTCCACAATAACACATCTTCAAGGAGTTCACCTTCCTTCTCCATGGGTGACGACCGTCCAACTGGACAGCTGGGAGCTCTCTACTGCTGGGTGGGCTGACCTTAATGGGGGGAAGGGGCAGAAAGCAAGAGACGTCGGGCAGGTGGAGATGAGGGATGGGATGAATGAGAGAAAATGAAGAGATCAAAAAGGAATGCAGACAAAGGATGCTGCTGAAAATCTCACACACACACACACACACACACACACACACACACACACACACACACACAGATCATGGGTAGCCAGGGCATAGGAATATGCAGCAAAGAGAGCTGTTCCAGGAGGAGCTCACCTGGCCAGGAGAATCGACATATGAACCAGGTTGGCCAACGGTGGGGGGAGGTGAGTAGGTTGAGGAAAAGACAGGCTCCTGCAGAAGGGGGCGGGCCCACAGATGGACAGATAGACAGACAGACCAATCATGAGAGGACAGAAAAGCCGAGATGCAGATGAGCAGAGTTCGGGAAGACAGAGAGGAGACAGAGAACTGGAAACAAGACCACTGTTGTCAAAGATACAAACTGTAACCTCTGACCGTTGTTCCTCCTCAGTGCATGTGGAAACACGCAAATTTCTCTCTGATATGCACACGCACGCACAGAGACATACATGCATGCGCAGTCGAGAACCAGGGGTTAACTATCCAGAAAAAGCATGTGCATTGTGCTCATTCACTCTGAACTCCAGCGCGGCCATGCCGTCCCCACGGGGACCAGACCATCTCACAACCGGTGACATCATCCACGAGTGGACAAGCGGTGCTGAGCACAGCTGGGAAGCAGATTAGCCACCATTAGTATCCTGTCATGCTGCTGCCTGTCACAGGATCCGGACGATGCAAACGGCTCCCCGTTCCCAGCAGAGAACAGCAGATACGCCGTCACCATGGCGACGCGCGTTGTCATCGCACAGGTCAGGCTTACCCAGAACTGGTCAGACATAGCCAGGTCATCAATTGTCCTCCGTTCTTCCTATGTGTTTAAAGAGGTGGAACACAAAGTCAAGTTGAAAGGCACAGCAGAAATGGAGAATCGCGCACCACGGTACACTGGCCTAATGCCTCATAGATAGACAGATAGATAGAGAGATACTTAACTGACTCTAAAGGAAACTGCACAAGCTTCATACAACTGAAAACACCACATCAGCGTTGATGTGCTGGTGAGGACTAACACGTGTGTCAAGCGCAAGAGTAGAAGCAGGGACAGACTTGTCACAAACTGCTCTCTCAAGGCTCTTATCACGAGTTCACATGTTATACTCATGGACATTATCATTCATGCCTCCATCATCAAAAACTGTTGGTCCACTGCCGAGTCCATAGGCCATGAAGCAGGGTACACCCTGCACTGGACACCAGTCCACACGAGGCCATCACACACACTCATCTACACTAACATAAAGAAGCCATTTAAAGTCCACAATTCAGCTGAAACACATTTTTGGACTGTGGGAGGAAACCAGAGCACCTGAAGGAAATTCACATGAACACAGGGAGAAAATGCAAACTCCAAACAAACTGGGCCGGATTTTAACCCATTTTCATCAGGATTAACGAGTTGCAAATGTGACTGTGAGGTGCGAAGAGGTGGTACCTTCTTCTTGAAGCTGTCCTCGAGCTCCCATAGCTGGGTGTGCTGCTCCTGCACGGCTGCCTTCACCACCTCCTGCTTCTTATTGATGCGGTTTCTCCAGTCCTCCTCACCGCTCTTCTTCAGGAGTGCCAGCCTGGGGAGGTGGGGGGGCAGGAGGTACAATAAACATGGGTCCTTCACACGTATCACCACACCCAGACGGACAAAAGCACTTACACCCAGCAATACAGAGAGAGAGACAAGCAAACACGTATCAGTCAATTAAACAAATGGGGAAATTTGGCCACATACTCTAGAAATGTAAGTCAGATAAGGGAGCAGCACATGGGTTTGAACCTCATCTCCTGCTGCAGCAACCTTGATCAAGATTCTTACCCTGAACTGATAGTAAAAATGACCCTGCTATATAAATGACTGTAAATAGCTTAGTGTACAAACCTAACATTGAAAAAACTGCAGAAAAGGTGTCAAATACGTGAACAAATATAAAAATGCATCCCAATAAAATAATGTCAGATGGTGTAAAACGAAATCCAGAACGTGACCCAAATTTCTGGTCTGTGGTTTCTAGTACAAGTGGAGAACAGAGGCTACACTGTTCGCATTGTGTTTAAGACCTGCATATTCAGCTGAAATAATACCACTGAGGGTCCTATAGCAGCGCCTCTCTAGACATTTGAGAGTTTTGAACTAATAACCTTCCGTGTAACTCGTGCACCAACCCATGCCCTTCCTTGGACAAAAGGACTGCGTGTCTCCTGTTGTGACTGTACTTCTCCGAACTATGATCTTCAGCACGACGACTGCAGGGTTACATTCCAGAATGAAATCTGCGCCTTCTGTTGGAAGTAACAGCTACAAGGCGCATAACCCAGTTCCCACAGCTCTAAGCGGGAATGGGGTTAGATCAACTCCCCGTCCGTCGTCTCGTCTCAAGCCCCGCGAGGCCGAACGCTGCAGAGCGCTTCCAGAAATAAACCCATTTAACCGGACAACAGCAACCTACATTCCACAATGTGAGGCAAGGTGAGCTCATCAAGGCGCTCAGAGAACATAAACCAACAAATTATTATTACCTATTCGTTTATCCGAATCTTTTCTCCAAGGTGACTTAAAATGTTAGGTTTGTACACCGAGCTACTTTCATTTACCCACTTATACAGCAGGGTAATTTTTACACTATCAATGCAGGGTAAGTACCTTGATCAAGTACACTACACCAGGAGGTGATATCGCTAACCACTACGCTACCTAGTGGCCCCAAACCCCACGTCAGCATCAAGTCAAATGAAAGAATCTATACTGTGGGATAAAAAGTGTTGTAGTCCCAGTGTCATTGCGGGAGAGGCTTGTCAGATATCTCACACGCACACACACACACACACACACACACACACACACACACACACACACACACACACACACACACAGATGGAGAGATACAACTGTGTGCCTTTACCATTAACCACTCCCATATCATCTCTATCTCACCAGACTATGTTCCTTAACAAGGAGACGTAGACACACACACACACACACACACACACACACACACACACACACACACCACACGTTAGGCGACTACTGATCCGCACCCCCCAACAATGCTGTTCATCCCTCCCCATTTCCCGCCGTTTCCCCGCACTCGCCTCTCTTTGATGGACATCTGTCGGACAGACATCCCGTCGAGGTCCTCCTCCTCTGTGGGCCGGCGGTCCAGTGGGGCGTTGTCGCCAGGGTCCTGCGGACGCTCCTCTGCCAGGGTTCTCTGAGCCTCGGAGATGGAGCTGGGAGCCGCCGCTGTCTCAGTCGCTGCAGTCGCCGCTCTCACTGAGACACTGGTCTCCAGCAGCTCTGTGCGGGCAACCGTGTGCGCGAACACACACACACACACGCACGCACACACAGCACAGGCGTTACACACCGCTCTCTCAGATGCTGCCGAGGACAGACACAGAGAACGGGGGTTACAGACGCTCCGGAAAATGAGATGTGATTGACTGCTCACAGGGTTAGAGCCTAAACACTAATAGCGAGGAGTCCGTGAGCACGAGCAAATAGGGGAAGAAGGGGCATCTGCCCCCGCCCCAAAATACTGATTACCGGGCTCGCACCCCCTTACTCGACTCCCCCGCTCCCTTGGGAGACATTCAACAAAAAGAGGATTTAATCGCCGAGGGAGAACGTGGCTGTCCCGTTTAGGGCAGCGCACGGCTCGGTTCGTTTCGCCCGACCACGTCCGCTCCCAGTTCCTTCCCCGTTACGATCCCGCTTGTCCTTACGGTGCGCTGTGGGCAGCGAATGGCCACAGCGAACCCTGCATTTCCATAACAAAGCGAACGTATGGAAAACTATGCAGATGAGATTCATCTCCTGCCGGCTGCAGGGCATCTGCCTGATGAGGATCGCGAGCGCTCCTGGACACAAAAGCCTGCACGGGCGAGCGGGATGCCGAGCGTGACCGTCACCGTGACAGCTGTGGTCCCCGCAGGTGGACCGGCTGATAGAGGTCTCTTCTTACCTGAGACCACCGTTTGGGAGTGCAGGACCCTCTCCGTCTCGTGCAGGTGCTGCAAGGACTTTGTCTCCCTCAGGTATCCTCTGTGTTCCTGCGTTGCCTGGGCGACGGCGCTCTCGTCTCTGCGGGGGGCGCGTGCCTCCGTCTCTCCCCTTTGGGGAAGGGAACCGCGCCTCTGGGCCAGGGGGCCGGCGTTGCACTCGCCGCTCTGGTTTGGCTGCCGGGTCTCGTGTTCCCCCTGAGGAGAACGGAGCTTCCTCCAGCCGACACCTCCTTCTCCTCCTCTTTCTCCTCCTTCTCCTCTATCTCCAGCTCCGCCCCCGGTGCCACTCTCCCCACCTGGCCTTGCCTCCTTTCTTGGGCCAGCCAGTGAGATGCTGTGGAATGAGCCTTTCACCTCCGCCTGCTTCTGAGACAGCTGATCTGGGAGGAGCTCTGGAGCGGCCACGTTCGCTGTGCTGATGTCAGCAACCCGCGAGGGTCCTGGTGGGTTGGGCGGGGCCATGGTGGGTGGGGATGGCGGTTTGAACGAAATGGCTGTCGATTTGCTCAGGTGGACATCACCGACATGGGCCACCGACACCGTGCCTGCGTGCACGGGGCCGGACCGAACCAACGAAGCCGACAGAGGTTCCAGCTTGATTCCTCCTCCTTCGTTCTGGACCTGTGTGAGTGGGGTCAGGGGGTGCGGTCAGAGGTGTTGGGTTAGTTAAGAAACTCATCTCAGGCAGATGAAACAAGGATTGCTGAAGACAATCGGCATCATCCCAACAAGGCAGTTAAAGCAGCTTGCTATTAATTTTGAATCGCCGACTTTGGAACGCATGCAGGTCATATCCCACTTCAACCACCAACGCGCCCGATTCCAAAGGACACACTCAGACATGACTCGTCTCCTGCTCTCAGGCTGAGGATCAACACTCATCAGCAGCACAACTGATCAGGCGGTGCAGGATATCAGTGTACAACAGCCATTGAATCATCCCCAGACGATCACCAGCGGAGCGGTTGAGGCATTATAGCAGCTTGGAGCAGCTGAATATGGCTTTAAGCGCAACAAGCAAAAGGACAACAATTTCACAGTACTTCCTGTCATCTATTTTTAAACTTTGCATTGTCATTCAAGTAAAATGCTGTAAAAGTGTACATTTTACAGCTTTGTTATTAAGCATAGCCAATCCAAGGAAGTGCCATTGAATGGAAATGGGTGCTTAGTAGTTGAAAGTGATGTCCCATGGTAATTTACCACACCTTCAGACAGCCCGGGTTGCGCTCCGGGGAAGCATGGACACAAATGACTTAAATACAAGAACCAGCTGGATGCCGTTTATGCAGCAATATCGAGAGACGGAGCAGGCCTGCACAAGGGAGCAACTCATCGTTCCCACCCCCCCCCCAAGGGCTCGCCCACAGCTCCTCCCCCTTACATGGTGGGCATCAACATCCCTCTGCTGGAGCTCTACAAAGCTGTTTGTTGTTAAACCAGGACCCGCCGGAGTCCCCTCCTGCACCAGAGACAGACATTTTTACCCACAATTCACTAAAATGACACAGTAGGTGGTGTAGTGGTTAGAGCCACTGCCTTAACAGTCACAGATTTGTATCCTACTTCCTGCTGTAGTACTTTTGACCAAGGTACTTATGCTGAACTGACACAGTAAAAATAACCCTGCAGGATACATGAGTAAATCATTATAAGTTGCTTAATGCACAAACCTCAGTAAGCTGCCCTTCAGAAAGGAGTCGGATAAATTAACCAAAAAAATGAGAAAATCGACTAAACAGAGGAGACAAAACACTGTTATTGTTATTTGTGGGCTGCAAGGTGCGCAATGTTTAGAGCTTGCTCTAGAAGGACCTAGGCTCAAATTCCATCTCCTGCCGTTGTACCTTTGATCAAGGTACTTACCCTGAACTGATATAGGAAAAATTATCCAGCTGTATAAATGGGGAAATGAGTTTAAGTATCTCAATGACTGTAAGTTGCTTTGGAGAAAAGTGTCAGGTAAGCCAGAAGCCTCCAGGTGCGAGGGACTAGGTGTTGACCAGAAGCTGAAGCTGAGCGAACCTCCGAGAAACCAGCTGTGCGCCCTGTCCCCGTCCCTGGTCCGAACCCCAAGGTTACGGGAATACATCTCGGCACAGAGAAACTCGCCACGGTGAGTAGATCTTAAACACATGGAATCCAAAGAGATACATGGAAGAAGGTCTGATGCCGCGATCAGCCCCGAAGCACCAAGTGTTGGGAGGTTTCTGTGAACACGGCAAAAAGCTCAGCAAAAAGCCCACTAGTAATCGCCAGGCTGTCCCGTCACACAGCTCCATAGGGCGGCTGGTGCATTTTCAAATTGTTTATGAATAAACGCTGCGTACAAGTGCTCTGATCTAAAACGTAACTGTATTTGTGGCCTGGGGACATCAAAAGGAGTACAGACATAGCACTTCCAAGGGCGTGCGCGTCGGGTTCGACCCGAGGGCCTCTCCAGCCAGCCGTACCTGTGCCACCTCCCCCAGGGTAATGGGCTGGGTTTGGAAGCGGGCGGCGGCCCTCCGCTGTCGAGCCTCGGACGCAGCCCCGCCCCCCTCGCCGGGACCCTTGGCGATGGGCTGCGCCAGCCGGTTGAACAGCGCCATCTTCTCAGCCAGGCTGAGAGTGGACGTGTCCGGCTCCTCGGGGCTCTCCTCTGGCATCGCCGCCGGTGGGACTGGGGTCGGCTGAGAGTCGAGTGGGCCCTGCTGCGAGGATGCCTGTAGGCTAGGAGGAGGAATGGCGGGGTGGGGGGGGGGGAGAGAGAGAACGATTTTTACAATGTTTGTTATCCAGGGTAAACAAGAAGGGCCGTACAGCCCTTTCTTGCTCCTAATACCTCTTATGTTCTTATGTTCTTACGTTCTAATCACCTCTGGGAAGCCTGACAAGGAGGATTTTGGAATTACCCACACAGAGAAGAAGAAGATGTAACTCGGAAGAAAAACGAATGCACTTCACATTTTCAGCCAATACGGATAAAAACGACAATTCTGGATCACAAGTCGGCAGGCACGTTACTGGAACCGTATTTACTGCCTGGGAATTTGGTTCCAACAACAATAGCGACATGTCATTTTCTTGTAGCCGGTCTCACGGTACCCGGATACATCACTGGCCTCTCGTCCTGCTGGTAACATGACAAGTATTAAACTGTCTCTCACACGCAAACGCAGGCAGGAAGTCATATTTCATATTTTGCCATCATGCACTTTTCGCAGCGACTCCTGCATGCAAGCCCCCCCCCCCCGACAGAACATGAGGACCTGGGACAGAAAAGGGTCCCACCTTTGACATTTACACCCCTTCCGTCACACTGAGAAACATGCAGCACGCTGGCGGCTATCATTGTCCGCCGGCGTGGAGGTAATACAGCGAGCGGGGAATGAGACAAACACAACCTCAGACATAACATGAAGGGAAAGAAAATAAATTCCCTGGGAGGAGGAAGGCCAGCACAGCTTTAATTTAACGCTGTTTGCTGGGCTCGTCACAAACAAACACCACGGCTACACGGGTAAAAATAGCCCTGAAACCGGAGAAGCCGGAGCTGCTGGTCATCAGCCAGCAGAGGGCGCTGTGAGGTCAACGTGCGCCCCGCGTCCGCGTCCACACCCCCACCCCCACCCCCACGCCAGGCACCCAGGCATCTCAGCACGGTGTGTGAAGAAGTCAGGCTGCTCTAGGCATCAACGTCTCCGAGATCCAGAGACCACACGGCTTTGGCCCCATCAGGCACCGCCCACTCCGTGCATGTGCAGTCACCCAGAGCCGGTACCTGAAGGACGTGATGGTGCTGGTGACCACCGTGGGACTCGGGATTCGCGGTGCGGCGATGTGGGCGGGGACGCTGAGCGTCACAGTGGGTGGGGCAGAAACAACAGACAGACTCTAATACAGGCTAAAGTCAGGCTCAGGGCAGTCAGTCTGCTAGAGATGTCAAATATAACGGCTTTCTAAGATGTAAAAACTGTCAAAGTGACTGACTTATGAACCTGGGGGGCAGAAAGAGCATTTTAATTGAACGTGAACTGGTTCAAAGAAATATCAAGCCGTATAACTTATATAAACTTCAGCCTAGGGAATGTTTAAAGCTGAAACCCGTGCTTTTAACAGCAGGTGGCGCAGTGGTTAGAAGACCCAGGTTCAAGCCTCACCTCCTGATGTAGTACCCTTAAGTAAGTTCCTCATCCTGAACTGATACAGTAAAAAGCAAAAAAATATGGTCCTGCTTTACAGATGGGGCAATCACTAAGTTGCTTTGGAGAAACATGTCAATTTGCCTGACACTTAAGTGTTATTCAAGCTAAGGCCTAAAGCCTGATCACTCTACGCCCCCCGGCATCCTCGGCAGGTGGCGAGCGGAACAGTGACCTACGTGGCGGCGATGACGACCTCCTCGGTGGTGACGGGCTGCGTCCGAGAGCGGTCCTGTGCGCGCCTCAACCTCCTCTCCACGGCCGCGTTGCGGGAGCGCGGCTTCGGAACGCCTCCTTCGCTGGTCTTCTCCATCTCCTGGAATATGGGGGGAGGGGGGTAGAGCATCATCACCCACAGGGACTGAAAGAAATTAATCATCGATGGGCACCGGGAGCTGAGTGATACTGGGTCGTAAGGGGACAGCTGGTCAAGTGGTGTAATGCATAAAGGTGCTGACTTTGGACTCAGAGGAGCAAGGTTCAAATCCCACCTCCTGCTGCAGTACCCTTGATTACAGGAGACTTAATCTGATTTGATACAGTAAAAATTACCTGTATTACTGTATAAAAGGATAAATCACTATAAGTAGCTTTATCCTGTGAGTTGCACTGGAGAAAAGCATCAGCTAAATGAATAAAATGTAGTAAAATCCTTGGCTGGCAAAGAACTTGCAGGTTCTCGTGCTTAAGACCTTCTCGCGGGACTCATACACTGGCCTGTGCGTTAGGAGACAGCAAGGAGGCACCACACACCCTGAAGAGGGACCGCTTGGCTGCGACGCTCAGCTTGGCCCTCTCATCCAGCTTTTCTTCATCGCCTGGAGGAGCACAAGTGAAGGGGTGTGGGAGTTACCCCCCTGGACACGCACACACACAGTCGTGTAACCGAGACCTGAATCGCACAGCAAACCTTGGGAAATACAAACTGACCCCCGACCCACTCCCAGCCTGCAGCTTCACGGGTTTGAAAGCTCATGATGAAAACAATGGGATTAAACCGGGTCTCGAAAGGAGGAAAGGTCTCGATTAATCCATCTTAATCTTTCAGCGATCTGATTTGAGTCACGCTGACATATTTCCTACGAGTGTCAGTGTACTGGTGCCGTAACTCCTGGACTCGTGGGCGACATCCGCCGCGAGCGCCCGAAGTTTCCCGGCTGAAGACTGATTCCGATCGCCATGAGAAGAGCATCAATGAAGAACCCCAAAGAGAAGCTCAGAGAAAAGTACCGTCTACACGAAAACTGCCACTTTCTTTGTCCCGACCCCCCCCACCACCACCACCACCACCACCCCACGGTGCCCCTTCGATACTTGCCTTCGGTGCCTTGCAGCTCTGTGGGACTCAAGCAGCTCCTGGGGAAGGACAGGGAAGACAAAGGCAGCGGTTAAAAGAGCAGCAGAGACAAAAAGACGACAAGCAGAGGACGGAGCCACGCGCAGGAGCAGCTTCCCTGGTGGGAGACAGAGCAGAACGCAACCCGGACAGCTGTACTCAGTAGCGCAAGCGAGTTGCAAAATCGGCATAATTAGCGATTAAAGCGTCTTGTGGTTTTTTTTTTTTTTTTGGATCTTTGGAGCTGGGGAGGAAACAAAGGGCAATTCAGTGAGCCCCGTCGCTGCGTCCCGGCTGCTCCAGAACTTTCTCCTCCCGGCCTGCAGGGGGCAGTCACACCACTGCCTGTGAGAAAACATCTCACCCCTGTCACACGCAAGCTCATATTAGACAAGGGGAAGAACAATATTATGATGTATAATTATGGAAATGTAGTGTAAACTGAGGTCCACAAGGTCACATGGCATTTATTCACTGCTGTTATGATTTATGCTGAATATGGTAGAGCCTTGTGCAGATGGAGACTGACTGCTCATTCCCACAATCCTTCGGGCTGGAGACACTCTTACACGGTCAGTTCGGTTTTGTACAGTGATGGAGAGCCCCGCCTTGCCTTGGGGTGGGAGGGCCTTAGCTCTGCCAGCCCCGCCCCCGACACACGGCCTACCTACTGGACTCCAGTCGTTCTGCAGAGGTGATCGGCTGGGTCCTAAACCTCTCAGAGGTCTTTCTATCGTCCCCGGGGGAGATATAGCGCCTTGGCTTCCGGGCCCCCCTCTCGCGCTCAGCCCTTGCGGCCGACTCAGCCTCCAGCGCCGCCAGTTCAGCTCGAGCCTCCCTGGTGGCGAGCGAACGTGTCCGCGAGGGAAAGAGACAGAATGCCAGGAAGCATCCGGAAGACATGAAACAGAAACAGAATGACATTGGAGAGGAATGCAGAAGAGCGTTCAAGAAAACAAGACCGTTTTCCCTCGCGGTCAAACGTAAAGTGTGTTTTTCGTTAGTCGTTAAGGAGCAGCGGTTGCGGCTGTGGTCGTGTTCCTCGCGGCATGCAGGTCTATACAGGCACAGAGGGCAAGCGGTCGTGCTACAGTTCGGACGGTACGTCAAGCGAGAGGGGCCACGGAGCAGGATTGCAGCAAATAAAGGGTTAGAACCCATGGAGGCCCCCCACCCACGTTCCTCTCGATGGGTTATTGGGTATGAGTTAGGGACCGTTAGGGACCGTTAGGGTTTCAAACCCGCACAGGCATGAGCAGGCGTCCAGCTGCACTCCACCTACGGTTCGGGCTTCCTGACTGCGTTGGCGTTCTCCAGGTAGGAGTGGCGGAGCTGAGCCACGGAGACCCGCGTGTCCAGAGTGCCGAGCTCGCCGTTGGACACCGGGGCCTCCTTGCTCGCCGTCTGTTCCACGCTCCGGATGACCACTCTGGATGAGCGCTGGGTCACCCCGATGTCCGACATGGACCGCGTGCGAATCTTCTGCTTCGTTGCAGAGGTCTCTGTGATCCTGTGCTGAGCCGGGAGGAAGGACGCTCCCCTACGGAGATACACTGGCATCTCGCTCCCCAGGTGGCCGCCCCTCAGCGTTTCCTGGGTGACAGCCGTTCCCTGGCCCGCAGCACCCCCTGCTGGACCGGAGCCGCGCTCCGTCTGTCTGGATGTGTGCCCCACTGGCCTGATGGCGAGATCAGTGGCGCTAGATGTTCGCTCTATGGGTTTGGACGTACGAGCCAACTGCCTGGGGACGTTGTCAGAGTTTCTGTGAACGTACTCAGCAGGCCTAGATATACGTGTCACTGTCCTGGATGTGTGTTCCGGTGCTGTAGATGTTTGCTCTGTCAGTCTGGGGGCGGGTTCCACGAGCCTGGGGGCATACTCGATGAGCCTGGGGGCATGTTCAACAAGTCTGGGAGCAGGTTCCATGAGTATGGGGGCACGTTCGGCAAGTCTGGCTGAGGGTTCCACTAGTCTGGGGGCGTACTCCTCCATGTCTCGGCTCAACCGGTGGCTCACTTTGCGGCCCGCTTCCAGCTCTCGTCCTCCTCGATAGGGGTCGTCGACACTCCTCTCCCGACGCCGCACCTCGGACGGCAGCACGGCCTTCCTGCTCTTCAACAGCCCCTCCGTCCTGATGGGCGGCCCACCGTCCTGCTGTGCTTCAAGGATGTTCTCTGAGCTGCTCCTCCTTTTCACTTCATCCCTGCCACGGCCATCGACGCCCCCCCGGCCTCCCACGTGTTCGAACCTGGTGACTCGAGTAAGACCCCCTACGAGCTGGACCGAGCTGTACATCTGCTGCCCTATGTCAGAGTGTGCAGGGTCCGTTCTGCTGCGGGATTGGTCTATCCTGCCGTAGGAGGAGTCTTCCCCGCTATGGGTGGGGTCTATCCACACACGGGCAGGCTCCATCCTGTTGTGGGCGGGATCCACATGCGGTGTCACAAACTGCGTGGAGACCTGGGAGTGTCGCCTGGGAACTGATATGTCAGACCCCGGCTCAGAGTTGTCCGCTGGTCGCTTCTCCCTTAGTCTAATTCTTCAGGGAAACAGAGGGGATTAACACTGTTCAGCAGCAGATTAACACCCACACACACACACACACACACTCTCTTTCCTTATTTGTAGAATGCATTTACACTCATCTAAACCAGAAATCATAACTGGAAAACCAAAAACAGATGGATTTGAAAGAAGCTAAAAGATGACACGCTGGCTACCCAGTTAGAGGCGGCTGATGGTGTCACCCATATATCATAAGTGTCATTGCACTGATGCACCCTTAGCGAGGCCCAGCGACAGAGGACCAGCATGTTAAGGGTCATCACTCATCTGCTGCAAGCCAGAGAAACTCAAGGCATAGGGTCACAAAGCCGAGGGCCGTGGTATCTTTGTCTTCGGTAGGCGCGCTCTGGCCGTAACGGCACCTCCCCACATGCCCCATCACCACCCCACAGTTGATGATAAGATGATAATCGTAACAGACAGGGCTCGTGGGAAGATGCAAGAAGCTTTACAGAGGAGCTCAGTATTAACCACTCCCTCCACCCATCTTTACTCCTCCACTTTTTTTTAACAGACCTTTGTATTCGCACAGTTAATACTCTTATAGAGATCAGAGCGAGTGTCAAATGGTGTGCGAGTACTGTCAACCACCAACCGCATCCATATTAACGACATGTGACGTTAGATCATTAGTACAAATGTTTTTCAGACAAGAGGATGCACTGGATGCATAGCTAATCTATAGGAAGATGCCATACCGTTCATTTTTGTATTTATACTGGTTCCTCTTACAACTTACAAAGACAACTGGTACTGGAGGTCACTTTGTAATTCCAAAGTCACTTTTATGGCTAGTTCTCAATCAAAAGCTTAATACAGACGTCCCTTTACGTATTTGCTGGAGAGGTTCTGCGAAAACCGAAAACTAGAGGTAAAGATAAAAACTAGAGCATATTAAAAATGCTTAGTTTTAACACTTTCATTAAAATTAAAAGTAATTTAAAATGACTGAAAATAAAAATGTTGGCTCTACAAACTCCCGTTCCTTGATTATTGATCACCAATTCATCCCAGTCATGTGCAACATTCCTCATCTTGTTATTGTGGCTCATCAACGCTCAGCAGCACAAGACGCAAGCTCTAAAGGCTGTGGACGGGAGTTGAATTATGGTGGGCCCACCCCCTGTGTGGGTGCTCCTCCCTGCCAATCATCAGCTCATCACAGAAGCACAGGTCGCTTTCACTCCACAACAGACATATATTTTAGAAAACAGATAACCGGAAAAAAGGGGGACGTGGTGGTGCAGCGGGTTTGGTCAAGTCCGGCCCAGTGGTGGGTCTGGGGTTCGAGCCCTGCTTGGGGTAACTTGCGGCAGACCGGTGTCCCGTCCGGGGTGCGTCCCCTCCCCCTCTAGTCCTGTGCCCTGCGTTTCCGGGTTAGGCTCCGGTTCACCGTGACCCCGCTTGGGACAAGCTGTTGTAGAAATTGTGTGTGTGTGTGTAACTGGAGAAAATGCTGCTTGAAACAATGTAGAAAATTTCTGAAAACGTGTAACTTGAATGTTTGTAACGCAAGGAGCAGCTTATTTAGGTTTTATCACCGTCACGTTTACGCAACTAGCATTTGAAGCAACACACCTGCGATGACAAGTTCACGTGGACATGCATCGTGCTTCCAGGTGAATAAGAACCCAGCCATTCACTTCTCCACGTGTCTCTTCAGACGAGTTTCCGTAGGTGCACGAGAAGCGCGGGGGACTCTCGACCACCTGTCGGTGCTGCTCAGCTCCCGACCTGGCCCAGGCCTAAAAGACTCCCCTGGCGCTCTTCCCCGAGCTAGCGTGCCGAGGGTCTGGGCCAAAACCCTCTCCCAAAATAACCCCCGTCCCTCACCTTCAGCCACAAGGGCCGCTAACGCCTTGGACGGGTTCGTTGGCCCCGTCGCGGCGCCGGCGTTAACGAAACCTGCAGAACCCAGCCTGAAGCGACACTCAATATCGTCCCTCTGGCACGCACGCGGACGACAGGCAGCGAATATCAGCTTGAGAAGAAACTGAGCCACAGGTATATTCTGAGTAGATGATTTGGATCAGGGATTATGGGAGGTCACCGGCTGGCTGCTGTAAGACGGGCTCCTTTAACCCATTTGGGGAAGCTGTTAATTCATTTACCAGGTCAAAATCTGTCCTTCTTCGAAAGCGTGAAGTCCATGCACCCTGCCGCTCTTTCTATAAGGCTTCGAAAAGCAAAACGTCCCCTCGTCACAACAGCGTCAACAGAAGGCTAGAGAAACGGTCAGAAGGTAAAGAGCCAGATGATTGTATTTTTAAGACAAGGAGTAACTGGAGTGTTTTGCCTTGGCTTTCAAAGGGCAAAGGGTGTGCGATGCAGCTGAACGCTCACGTATCGCCACGACGCAGTCCTCCGTTTCGTTCAAACCCGGGATCTGCGACACATTTGCGAACCGCCACAAGCGCGAGGCGAACTGGATCGCTCAACCGGGCAATGAAACGAAAGCAAAAATTTGTTTAACGTTACTTAGCCGTGCAAAGGTAAAATATGAATACAAATAAGATATGAAATTTGTGGATAAAACAGGGTCTGGAATGGATACTGTATTCCTATATGATTCAGTGGTCTATGGGAAATAAAATGATTCCAACAGCACCATGACCGTGGTGTACCCCGTCTCATGTCCTGTGCTTCCACGGTAGACTCTGGACCTCTACAACTCGGCAGCGGACGAGCGATGACCGAAAACAGATTAATCTATTTCACGCGGATTTTTGGGGCCGTTGAACTTGATTCTTTCGTGCTTTGAGTCAGCAAGAACGGTGCTTGAACTTCAAACCGTGGCGAGAACACCACAGTTCCCCCTCTCCGGAAACGTGACCTCCACCTGCCGATCAGGACTCTACAAAAGGGCAACCGGCAGAGACCGCCTTTGCCGAGGCTCGTTCACGTTTACTTTGCAAATCGCTTCCCTCCTCATCCGCTCCACTGGATGAAGGGGTGAGTAAGGAGATGAGCTGGAGAACCAAATTAGCTACAAGGAGCCCGTTTACATGCTTTCTCAGGTCAACACCGGTACCGGGTATCACGCCATGCTTCCGTGGGGTACGGAGACAGCGTTACACACTGGGCTTATGCCATCCGCTCACCCCTGTCTGCTGAGGATGCTCTGCGCCTGCTGCTCGATGAACAGGTCTCCAGGTGATACGCCGTGCCTGGCAGAGGGCAGCGAGGCCCTGCGGGACCCCTTTGGGGAACTCGGCACTGCCGCTAAGGACGAGTCCTTGGCAGGGGGCCCGGCGGCGGATGCAGGTCGGGCCGCTCTCTCTTTGTCCCTTCTGCGGTTCTCCAGGTTCATCACCCTCTCGCGTTCCGTGAAGCCATCCGCCTTCTCCCCGCTCGGGGGGTCCGGTTGCGCCGGCATGAACACTCGACCCACCCCCGAGCTGCTGCTGTAGGAAGTTCCTCCACCCCGCCCCAGGGACCTCTCCTCTAGCCCCTGGCCTCGGCCGTAACCCCGCCTGGTCTCCTGGTCCGCCCGCGCTCGCACGTAGCGCGGCGCTAGCTCTGCCTCAGCCTCGTGCTCCAGGGACACACCGTAGCGCTCCGCCAACTGCCGCCGTCGCTCCGCCTTGTAGCGGGCGATCCGCTCTGCCTTGGAATCCATGGCTGACGATGGGGATGCGTTGGCGGAGCCATACCCGGGGGCAGTGGGGGCAGCGGGGGCAGCGTGGGCCAGCTGGGGCTCTGCTCGACTCCGCGCTCTGGACTGCCTCTCGGGGGCGCTCACTTGAACGCCTGCAGACTCCGGGTCGTCTCTGCTGTACCGGTGAACTGTGGGGGAGGGAGACCAGGAAAAGGGTTCAATACACACGCTGAGCGATCCCATGTGCTTCTGGATGTTCCCACACCATGCGTTCCTCAGCTGAGCTGCCGGTGGCTTCCCCAGAGCAGGTGCTTTTCAGGAATTGAGCCCTTTGACCCCCATCCTGAGAGACCCTCACCCACAACACAGGGGTCACCGGGGTCCGAGGCCCGGGTGTAGCGCGGAGTGTCCTCCTCCAGCAGCCGACTGGCCACCAGGCTCGAATCGCTCTCGATGCCCTCCAGACGGCGGGCCATGCGCTCCTTCCTGGGGGGGGTGGGGGTGGGTGTGCGGTGAGCACAGTCTCCATGTACAACGGCGACGGGTGCACGACAGACATATTTAACGTGAAGTTTGAAAAGGCAGTGTACGTCACCTGTTCATTTCCAGATCGCTCGAGGCAACACTTTCAAAGTGTTTCTTTAGTTCTGAAACTAGAGAGGGAAAACAAGTGAGACAAGAAAACATTTGTTTCAATATTTCCCAATAATAAGCTCATGAGACGCGTTTCCCGATTTCCTGTACCACAGTTTTGTTTCAAAAGTTATTGGTGCTTCTCTATTGTAATCAGTCAAGATTTATTTTTCTCCAATTTCCTCGATATGGGAGTTTTTTTGTTTTCATTTCCTCCATTGCCAGACAGTTATATTTCCATACAGCACAGTTATATTTACATTACATTTACTTATTTAGCAGATGCTTTTCTCCAAAGTGACGTACATACACTGTCCGGTCAGCATGACATCACTGGTGTCCGCGTGTCCTTCCCCCACCAGCACATTTCTCTCCATATCCTATGTTAAGGGTCATTTTGGAAGCAGTCTGCATGTCCTCCTCTTACCCGAGCCTCACCTTTGGGAAGAATTGCAAGGAGATGTGCGTCGATGTCACGGGTGCTCCTGTCCAAGTCGGCCTTGCTGTCAAACGCAAACTCCTGCTGAAAGCTGTCGGAAAAAGGAAAGCTCGGTTACTCTTTATAGAAAAACAAACTTTCACATAAACACCAAGAAACCAGGCAATTATGCAATTATGCTCAATTTGTTGAATCCATCGACATCAAGTGAGGATCACTTCAGTGAGTTTCACATCCACCATAACTTATCAATAACAACACACAATCTAAACATCTAAAAAAATCTTACAGGTGATGATAAATCACTTTATTTTAAAATTATTAGGGGCATCTTTCACTCGGGTATCATTCTGAGGCTGGCTCTACAAGACTCTACAAGCATCTACAAGACTTTATCACTCACTACACCCCAACCAGACTGCTTCACTCTTCCACATCTGCCCACTTGGCTGTCCCGTGCACGAAAGGTACACCGCGGAGGCTGTCGGTTCTGTCTCCGGTGAAACGACATCCCCCTCTCGCTCAGAACTGCTGTTTCCTTGTCCACATTCAAAATGGGTCTTAAAACTCATCTCTTCCAGACTCATTTCGCCCATCATCTCTTAAGCTCATGTAAGGTGTAAATGTTCATGCACTATAACTTTCAGATCATGCCTGGATAAACCTTTACAAAGCTACTCCTGTAATGTAGTGTATATGTTTATATTTATATAAAAAAAAAATTATTACTATGAAGGTGATTTGGAATTATGGATACTTGGATAAAGATTTATGCAGCTACTCATGTGATGAACATTGGTTTATTGTATTTTCTATAAGATGTACATCGCTTTGGAGAAAATCATCATCTAAGTGAAAAAATGCAAATGTAAAATGTGGATGGTGATCGAAATTTGCACCCTGGTCCTGTTGTACAAATAAGCTCAATAAATTTTAAATGTTTAATAAAATTTCTGATCCATATGAAATAAAAGATTAATTTCAGAGAAAAAAATATATCTGGTTTCATGGCCTCTAGAACCAGGGTGATGAATGCCATTGCTGAAAAATTGCAACTTTGCATTTTGTTTAGTCATCATTCAATCATTAACAACCACTTGCCCAAGTCAGGTTCACGGTGGTTCAGAGCCTATTCCTGAAGTTGAAGGTGGGAGGCAGGGTATACCTGGACAAGATGCATCTCCATCACAGGGTAATCATACACACTCTTTCACTCACTCGCAAACAAAGGGCTATTTAGAGTCGCCAATCCACCTAAAACACGTGTCTTTGGACTGGGCGAAACCAGAGCACCTGGAAGAAACCCACAGAAGCGCAAGAACATGCAAACTCCACAGACTGAGCCGGATTTGGACCCGCATCCAAACTCACAGCCCAGGACCTGTGAGGCACTAGTGCTACCTGCTGTGCCGCCGCTCCAATTACTGACATTTTTAAAGGTAGTGCAATGGGCGATGAAGTTCTTAAGGACGCAGACTTGAAACTTGGAGGCTGCAAGTTCAAGCTCCACCCTACACACTTGCTGCAGTACTCTTGTACAAGGTACCCTGAATTACCCTAGTAAAAATACCCAGCTGCATACATGGGTATCAACATATCAAAGCCTCAACCCAGTCCTGCAGGTACGCTCTGGATAACATCCACAGAATTTGACCTTATGTTACAACAAACTCTACGTGACTCCTGGTCCAGGCCATGGTGATATCCCACCTGGACTACTGCAACTCCTTTCTGTCTGGCCTTCTGGCCTCTGCCATCAAACATCTCCAGACGGTACAGAATGCCGCCGCACGAGTCGCGTTTGACCTGCCGAAGTGTTCCGATGTATCCTCCCTTTCTCGTCTCTCCGAGTCGGCTTCCTATGGCCACCCGGATCAAAGGCTCTGGTTGTGACCTACAAAATCATCAACAGATCTGCTCGCCAACATCTACAACACCTGATCACTTGCTACATGCCAACCAGACTGCTACGTCCTCCACCTCTGTCTGCTTGATGGTCCCATACACAAGAGGTCCAAAAATCAAAAGCCTGAAAGTTTTTGGTTCTGGCTTCAATCATAACCTCCCCCTTTCCCTCAGAACTGCTGAATCTCTCTCTACATTTAAGAAGGGTCTCAAAACTCATCCTTCTGTTGATGCAATTCACTTTTTGTATTGTTTTCTGAGATGTATGCCGTTTTGGAGAAAAGCATGTGCTAAATGAATAAATACAAATGAAAACGGAACAGATTCGTTAAGTTCCTTCAGGTGGAAGTGTTGGTTGTGCAACAGATCAATACCAATAGCAGCAATGGAGAGGATCAGTTTGCCGACTCGGTTGTTTGAGCGCCTGGTCCAAGTCGCTGGACCGTCTCTGAGAGCAGACACTGCACTCTAGTACTTTTCCAGTCTTTACCTCAAAGCTCTGGTCTTCAGCAGTCTTGCGTTGCCAAATCCAACCGGAGTCTCGCTCCCGCAGCCTGGAAGAGAGGAAAGGCCCGAACCACTGAAAGCGCTGCGATCGATACGACTTAATCAAAGTGCATAATAAAACACCGCCGACAGGATGCCGCTGGACACCTGGCACATTTTGGGTTATTAAAGTGCAGATTCAAAAAACAGAGAAAGCAGTGACAAAAATAATTGCAATACTGCGAATGAGCAAGGGTTCGAGCGGAGGGACAACGCACCGGGGGCAACGTGCTGGGCACAAAAGGAACTGGGGTCGAGAGAGCTCATCCGTGACCTCTGAAAGGCAGAACCCCCTCCCTCCTTCCTCACGCATCACAGCGTCCCCCAGAGCGCCCCAGGTGGCGTGTCGAGTACCTGCCGCACGTGCTCGCCTCCAGAGACGGAACACGTGGACTAACCCGATTAAGTCATTAAGGGTTTGAGCAGAGCAGAAAGACGGAATATCCCTAATGCCACCGGACACGTCGCCTGCTTCAGTCCAAAAGTCACCGAAAAAGATGGTTTTGTTGAATCCGTGTAAGTGTGTCCATACACTGGCAGGACTCACGGCGGGCAGAGTATACAGTGTATTCAAACCACAGCGAGACCACATGCTACCCTCCATGCCACCTCTGTCATCATTGCACCATTAATGTATCGAAGGTCAATCACCATGCGACGTTTGTACACTGAGCTTCTTATACTAATTTAACCACTTATATCGCAGGGTAATTTTTACTGTATCAATTCAGGGTAAGTACACAGTAAGCGCATAACATGAAGAACGACACAGTGACACTATACGCACTCCCGTGACACTAAACACGGTAAATATCCACAGCCCGAGTGCAGTAAAACAGTCAATGTCCACTCTGACTCCATTAAACTGTAGTAAAACAATGGAAATATCCAGCTGCACTTCATTAAGCTCTACTGAAACACAGTAAATAACCACATATTGACTGTAGTAAAACACAGTAAATACCCAGCTAAATTCCATTAAACTGAACTGAACCACAGCAAACATCCACAGCCTGACGATAGTAAAAGACTGTAAATATTCACAATCTGACTCCACTGCATCGTTGAACACTTCAGAAGCGTAAGTGTGTTGCTGTGACGCTGTGTGCGGCTCAGATGGTGGAGATGGAACCCACTGGTGCTGGACCTCCTCATGGCGACAGGAACGCAGGGAGTCGGCCGATAGCCACGGGGAGACGGGGCACCTTCACTCTGTGGACACAGCGGACGCACACTGGACACTGACCAGCACTTCTCTTCCACAGTGGGATTAGCCCGAGGGAGCTGGAATGATGCGCGTGTGTGTGTGTGTGTGTGTGTGTGTGTGGAGGATTACGACTGATCTGAGAGGAAACCCGCCAATCATTCCTTCCTCATTAAGTCGTCACTGTGGTACAGCTGAGGAAGCAAGCTGATCAAGCATAGGGAGGGTCCAGCCAATCGGAGCAGAGAAGGACGCGCACACACACACACACACACGCACACACACACACACACGCACACGCACAGAAATTCACAAACATCACACACACACGCACACACACGCACAGAAATTCACAAACATCACACACACAGAGCAAACGGAGCTCTTTCCCTCCTTGGAGAATGCAGGACACCGACGGGAGCTGCTTCCGTGGCAAACCTGGCATCGCACCTTGCGCCCATTGCTTCCTGTGGCCCACATAGGTGGCTGCCCAGGTGTTCCAGAACATTCCCTCTGAGTTGGAGAGAATGGCTGGAACACGTCTGCAGTTGAGAGCAGTCAATCTGCCCCAGCAGCAGCTTGTTGTACGGTAGGGCAGGCGCGGCCGCAGCGCACGCAGAAGTTCCGGGGATGAGAGGCATCAAACCAATCAGCAGCTGCACTGACAGCAGGGCTAAAGCGGCTAAGGGTCCAAATCTGATTAGAGGAGGAGGAAATTAGGCACACGAGAAGTGAACACTGAGGGTGTCTGGGGGAGCAAGGTGAGAGCTCCAGGCTCGAGGGCACACCGCAACGCAGCAATCCCTCCCAAGTCCAAATCATCCAAGTGATTGCCCTCCCAGGGAGGGTTTGCAGTGTCCACTGTGACCAATCAGAGCGCGGCAGCAAACACTTGAACCGGTCTGCCGTACACCCCCCAAAAGGGGCGGCGTAAGAAAGCCCCGACTTATGTAAAACACATAAGCCAAACTTCAAACATGAAAAGGAAATGTGAAACAGACCCCAGAAGGCGGCAGCGTTCCATCACGTCCAGGAGAAACGCCACGGTCAGAGTTGCAGCGTAAATGCTGAGCGCAGGATCAGACTAGGAAGGTGGAGGAACAGCAGTCTGCTCCAGCCATACGGAGCGTGACGGGCTCTTCCCGCAGAGAGGCGCTCCTGCTGCAGCGACCCCTCCTGGCTACGCTTGGTTACAGGTGAGTCCCACCTCTGCTCACAGGTGAGCTGTTAAACCCCACAGACCCTGCTAAAGGCCCTCTGCTGGGGATGGAACCGGAGTACCTGGAGGAAAGCCACGTGAACACACGGAGAACATCCACACCACAAGCAGACTGAGCAGCATTCGAACCCAGGTCCGAATCCACAGCGCACAAGCTGTGGAACACACACCAAATGGATAGAAATCAATCAGAAAAACACTGAAATGAGCTTAAATTTATAATAATTGTTAAGATTTTTTGACTTGACCAGAGAGGTAATGCTTTGGGGTCAGGAGCAGAAACACTGCAGGGCTGAAACCCCAGGGTCACACGGGGGCAGGAAGGAGCCGGAAGCGGGACCACACGTCACACCTTCGTAGTTCAATTTAAAAAAAGCGCCGACTCACCGCGGTAACGTGCTGACTTATACATTGCTGGTCCTCCAAATGGAACCAAATTGGGGGGGTGGGGCACTCTAACAGCCCCCACCCGTCCCGTTCTGCCCTCTGCGTTTGCTCTGGAGCCGAATTCCACGTTCATGAAGGGTGTGGCTTTCGAAGAGCGCCCCGATGTCCGCAGGGCAACGCGAGCTCCGAGGACCACAAGCGGCCCGAGTGGAACAGAGCTACCAGAACTTTCCGGCGGGCCGTGCTTTGCTTGGAAACATTCCTTCTCCATCAGGGAGCAAACACACATGCAGGGAGGAACACCATACATGGCTGGTGTTAGAGAAGAGCTTTGGGATCCTTCTGGGGACTGCAGGGATCAACCAAGAATCTATCTGTCTGTGACCCAATCTGACCTTCAGGAACCATTTCACCTGTTGTCTGTGAGTGGCTGCCCTTCTCCATTCAACCGATCCTCTCTTTGGTCAAGGTCCTCACCGATGGTCCCTTCACCTCCACTGGGGGCCAATAAAACCAAGAGGGGAGGGGCTTAGGTGCCCTGTTTGATCACGCATGGTACCGTGTGCTTCTAACTGAAACAGGAACGTAACTCCGAACCTTCAAACATGGACTGATGTCGACTGTTTGGGAAATATCGCAATGTGTCACCAAAATGATCTAAAACACATACACACACACGCAGAAAACAAAAAACCAGGATATCATCAAAAGTATGAGAATATATAAACGTTGGGTTTACTGCCGGAGGCACAAATGGTATAGCCCAGGTTCAGAGCCCTTCCCGTCCCCAATGGATCAAGATGACCCCACACGTGTGTAAGGAGACCTCTGCAGTCCCTTCACCCCGATCTCTCTCTCTCTCTCTCTCTCTCGTACACACACACACGCACACACACAGTCTCCCCCTTTACTTCATCCCTCCCCTGCTTGCATGTCCACCCCCCTCCTTTGACAGAGCCCAGGTCTTGAGCTCAGCTTGCCATGGCCCTGCCTCCACTCCCTGCAGACAACCCTAAAAAGGAAAAGTGCGAACGGAGCGGCGGCTCGTCTGCGAGGTCACGCTGTGTTTACCTCCACCGACTGACAGCGTTTGCTCGCTTTCGCGCACGCACACGCGCGCACAGATACACACACTACCCAATCGCACAGTCTCGTGGTCTTTCTGTCCTAACAGTTCAAAGCTGCTTTAAAAATTGGCCAAAAAAAGAACCACCTCCCTCTCCGTAGGTCCACTGAAACCAAAACACTGTGGTACGGACCGCAGATCAGCTTCCCACCATCTCAGATCAGAGCGGACAGAGGAACGGAACTGCAGGGTGTCTTCTAGTGCGAACTTTGACCAACCCAAGGAGCCTCCTGACGGGTGAGCAGGGGTCACGGTGAAAACACCAGTAACCACTGGCAACCACTGATAACACACACACACATTTTCAGAACCGCTTGTCCCATACGGGGTCACGGAGCCTACCCGGCAACACAGGGCGTAAGGCCGGAGGGGGAGGGGACACACCCAGGACGGGACACCAGTCCGTCGCAAGGCACCCCAAGCGGGACTCGAACCCCAGACCCACCACTGATAAGCAAGCAACACAACCATCTCTACGGCGGGCAGGGCTCACGGCACCCCAAAGGGTTCCTGGGGGTACGGAACCCCAGTTCCAGATTCCCAACCGTCTCCTTTCTTGACCGTTCTCCCAAAAGTGAAGCCCGAGACAAACGTGGTTAAAGAGCCACAACCAACACAGCATCCAAGGCTGGATCCATACGTTCATAACAAGTTTAAAATTAATTACGTGAAATGGAGAGCAGCAGCTAGAAAGTCCTATCACCACAGTTTTGCTAGTGAGAAAATGTGGGCAAATTTATTCACTTTTTTATAATCAGCTCTCAAAAGAGAATTACACTATGAGGTTTGTACACTAAGTTACCTCTATAGGATTTCCCATTTATAGAGCAGGGTAATTGTTACTGTATCAATTCACAATAAATACCTTGATGAAGGGTACCACAGCAGAAGTGCGTGTTGAAGCCTCAATTCCTATTGCCAAGCGATTGCTCAAACTACTGCGCCACCTGCTGACCCCAAATGTCACAACAGCGTTGCAGTTTTCATAGGGACCTCACGTCCCCTCGTACTCCATCCTCCTGCCAGGGCCACCCTCCCTGTCGCTTCACTACATTTATTCATTTAGATGATGCTTTTCTCCAAAGCAACTTACAGCATTAAGCTGGTGTAAAGAAAGGCCCCCAGCGAGGTACACTGTCTGTCATTTTGGCTCTAAGAGCAGCACCAAGAGCCAAGTGGGGTTTGCAGATGCCGCAACATAAATCAGCGCAGGAACAAGAGCGCTGCCCGAGCTGCGGAAGTCTAACTTCGATATAGTTATTCAGTTATTTGCAGCGTAAGGTTTGTACACTTATTTACAGTGATTTACCCATTTATTTATATTCAGGCCTGGCCCTTGTTGGTAAAAGGCAGCAGCTCTAACCACTGCAACACCTGCTGCCCCAGGCAGTGGCCAGTACTGGCGTGTTGTGGTGTGTATAGATGTGTACCGGTGTGTCGTACAGCCAGGATAACAAATAGAAAGAGAAGGAAAATTGAGAGACCCCCCCGCATCATTAATGTGCTCGTTGCCATTGCGGGAAGGAAGGACGAGCCGGAGGAGACTGACCTTCTGAACTGGAGAAGATGAGCTGTGTGTCCTCGTGAATACCAGGATGGCGATGCCACATGTGGTAACGGACACAGTAACGGACCCCGCGAGGGGGTTCAACCCAAGCTCCAGCCTGGCCTTCCCTAGAAGCCGACGCCCCGTTGAGTCACCGTGCATTCCAGGCGTCCCCGCGATAAAGAGATGGCCCACTCGACCCACACGCGCTCGTCACGTGTTCAGAAGGAGCGGGTCAGTCCAGCGCAGCCTGATTTTCAGCAAAAGTGTCTGAGATCGGAGCCCATTTTCCTCCAGGAGCTCCAGCTGAGAGCGTCATCGTCTCCAGGACACTTACCTCTCTCCGGGGGGCAGCTGTCCTCCGCGAGCGGCGCCGCAAAACCCCGGGACAGGTGCAGAGTGCGAGCGTCGCAGCTCCGGGAGGCCCGCCTGCCGATGTAACGGCCCGGTGTGAGGTGGGGGGGCAGCGCAGTGGACCTGTGGCCTTGACGCCTGCTCTAAGGGAGCAACACGCCGCAAGAGCGTCTGCAGCCGAGACGATTTGGGACCCGACAAATATAGAACGGTGCTTTCCCAGCCAGGACGGTGCGGGGTTGGGGGTGGAAGGAAGGGCGGGGGGGCAGGGGGGAGGCTGCCCACCTTCATTAAAGTAAGGGTGGGGCCAGGGAAGGGAGCAGATTTGTGTGATTGAGTCCCTGCCGAACAGCTTTGAGTGGAAACCCTGAATTCCAGGTGCCATTCACATCTGTTGTATAAATGACAGCGGGGACCGTGTTGGGAAAACACTCAGTGCAATGTGACCCCAGTGCCAAGCACACACACCGCCCCCCCCTTCTTGGGCTGCCACAGTGGGTGGGGGGGAGGGGGTGGGCACATGGGGGGCCCCTTAGAAGGAGAGCCCATGTATGGCCCGGAGAGCACCGTTTCGCCCAACTGCTGCACACCCACCATAAATAGTGTACGACTCCCAGGGGGCGGGGGGGGGGGGGGGGGAATCGGGCAAGGGGCCGGAATCAGCTGTTCACATTCACCACGCAAACAAACATGTTAGACTACTGATACGCCACTTGCGTCTACGGTCAGCGCCCCAGAATTCCCGTGTATTCAAAATGCTGCATTCTGCGGTCCGACCCGCAGTCGAACACAATGGATTGAGGACCAACTTCACAGCACCGGTGACGCCTTCACTCCCGGTGTCCAGTTCCGCTCGTGGCCTCGTCTCCACACACCGTTTCACAGTAAAGTACCGCCCTCTAGCGTCCCCCTGCAATACCTTGCTCAGCAGGTCATTGGGTCACAGCATAAGTGTTCATTAGTTCATCTTCATAGGTTTGAACTCCTAGGAGGGTGTGGTCACCCTACTGAGTGTTCGTGTATTATATACATACGATATGTATCATATAGATTTTCTTTAAATCATTTTGAAAGGAAAGTAATGCGATAATAAGTCAATAAATTGTCGGAGCCTTCTGGTCCAAGGCGACTTGCAGCACATCAACAGTTGAGTTTGTAAGTCGAGGAAGCAGCATACATGTCGCTAGAGCTTTGGCCCGAAGAGATAAGGTGGGGTCAAGGTGGAGCTAAGGTGGGATAAAGGTGGGGCAAAGGCTGGGGCTGTCGATTGTACAACAAAGCTCCGATCTGGAGAAGGCCAGGGAACCAGGGTTATTAAAAGGCAAGTTCGCTGCAAGCTTGAGTGAGTCTCAAAGGGGTTAGGGTTCCAGAGGAGCGTGGGCGGGGCAACGAGCGAGGGGGTTGGGGAGACAAGAAAGACAAGGCAGCGCTGACTCAGAGCACTCGTGCCTTGTTTCACGGCGGACAAGAGCGGCTTTGTACCAGCCATGCACCACGGTGACCAGGGCAAGTCCCCAGGGTGGAGGGGGTGGGGCAGTTTGGGGTCTGCCTGCTGGACACATTGCGGTCAGCTTACAGCTTTCATTCATTAATCATCAGTTACAGCCTCACTGTTTTCCCACTTGCGCATATGAATGTTTGATCATGCGCACACATCGGCGTCTGCCCCTCAAGCACAGGTGCTACACCTGTAATGACTGCAACCTTCAGCAGGGGGCGGCGGCGCTACCCGAGAGCCCAGCCCCGACTGTGCGTCCGGCACCCCGTGCCTTCCGTCTCGGTCTTTTCCTATAAAAGGCAAATTGTTGCCGGCTCCGCGGAGGGAGTCGCACCGAGCAAAGGGGGGAGGGACTCCGAGGCGTGGATGAGCTTTGGTGGGGATGGAGTGAGTTGGAGGTGCAGGAGGGGGTGCTGTTGAGCACAGTCCCCACAACAGAGACGCCGTGTTCTGTCCGTGTCCTTTTCAGATCCGCGTGATGAAGACGCTGTTCTCCCAGTCATCAATGACGGTGCTGTCACACTGCTTGGAACTTTCCAGCAAAATGCTGAACTTAAGTATTAAGTAACTTAACTTTAAGACAAACACTTTCCTTCAAAGTGGGTTACAGTGTAGGGTTTGTACTGCAGTCAACTTACACTAATTTACCCATTTATACAGCTGGGCACTTTTTACTGTATCAGTTCAAGGTAACTTTCTTGATCAAGGATACTACAGAAGGAAGTGGGATTTGAACCCAGGTCCTTCGACTGCAAGGTGATGCGTTAATCACTACGCCACCTGCTGGACCACATATGCACCCATAACGGTCCATGGTGAAGGTTCATTTTAGGCAACAATAACAGTGAGTTATGAATTAGCAGTAAGTAATTAATTTACCTGACACTCTGCACCAAAGTGACTTACAGTGTCATACAACTTGCACTGATTTACCCATTTGTACAGAAGGGTCATTTTTACTGTACCAGTTCAGAAGAAGTACCTTTGTCCGGTACTACAGCAGGAGGTGGGGCTCAAACTCCGGTCCTTGGAGTGCAAGGCAGGCGCTCTGGCGTGCAAGTTCAGCATCCCGGAGTGGGAAAACGAAGACACGGCACCTCCAGAGGAAAACGTCCGTCGTGATAAAAACTTTGATTCTCCAGGACGCACCGCAAACCCTTCAGCATTTACTATTTCAAGCAGTGTCTCTTTATGCACCATGGTGCTTTCACGTGTTCAGAAGAACTGCCCGGATTGCCAACGACAGGGTCGCTCCGCATCCCAGCGAGACTCCAGAAACATCAACAGAAATGATGCCCACTGCAAAAAAAGTCCCGGAAAGGTCATGACAGTCGACATCACCGATAGGACATTTGCTGGATGTTTGCCGAGCGACCCCTGAACCACTGACTCCAAATCCCACCCAAATCCCCTCTTTCTAAAATGGATCTGGGAGTCACCGGGGGTCACGTCATCTGTGCCCCATCCAGCCCCCGACTGCGACAAACCCAAACCGATGACATTGGGTGAAAGCGTGCGTCACGGGAGGACACGTAACCAAAGGAGCGTAAGCATCATGGCACCAAGTGTCTTCTCTCACTGCTGTTCAAAATTCAGCCTCTAACCACACAAGGCCAGCAGGGGGGGCAGCGGTTTAGGAGCCGTCGCCTTGCAACCTGAAGGCGTGGGGTTCAAATCCCACATCCTGCTGTAGTACATTTGATGACGGCACTGTGTCTACAATAAAAATTACCCAGCTGTATAAAATGGGTAAACAGCTGTCAAGCTGATGATTTACTAGTCGCCTTGTTGAAAGGTGTCACATAACGAGGGTCTTGAGCAGAGAACTGCGCTTCGAGGGGACTGAGTGACCGAGCCGAGGGGTCCGGACACACCGGCACCCACCCCCCCCCAGGAGTTTGTCCCCTATACTCTGCTAGTGGGCAAATATAAACATTGTTGCACATGATGATCATGAGTAAAGAGGGTGGAGACATCACCGTTACACAGCACGCGGCAACAAGCACAATAATAATCTGGATTATTATAGACTAGAGCGCCGCCGTTTACTCTCTTACTTACTGCCTGGTTCATGATTTACTCACTCCGTCGGTCGGTCCCTGGCGGGACGCGCTCCCGCGACGCAGCTCCGCGCAGCCGTCCGTCCTCTTCAGTCTGTCGCCCCGGATCCACCACCACGGGCTGTGAACACACACCCTTCCGTCTCGGCAAAGCCAAAGGGGCTCGCACGCGCTCACTCCTTCGTGTGTGCGTGTTGGGGGGGGGGGGGACGGCGGCGGCGCCGAATCCGCGTGGACGCGCAGGAGCGCGCTCCCGCCGCCACGTGAGGGGTGGTGACCGGCGGTGTCGGGGTGGGTGTGGAATTCCGCACGCGGTGAGTGATGAATTGTGGTCCGGACTCTAATTAAACTCCCTCCCTCACCTGTCTTCTCCTCTGGACACTGAGGCACCAGAGCCGTTGCTCATCATTTCTAACGGTCATCAGAGGGGTGAGGAGAACAAAGACAGGAGTGGAACCCCTTCCATTGCAAAGGTCCTTCGTAGTGTACTGGAGCATCACAGGTGAAGGAGCATCGCGGGGAGAGACTGGCGATCACACGCTGAGACACACTGAGCGTGAACATTCATAGCGGACACATGGACAGAAACCTAGGAACCTGCAGAACTTTGGATGACGCAAGGTTATCGGATGAAGCTGAAATCCATCCATCCATCCATCCATCCATCCATCCATCCATCATGAATTACCACTTGACAAATGCAGGGTTGTGATGGTCTGGAGCCAATCCCAGGGTATATCATGAACAGGATGCCAGGCCAGGGCAAACCTGAAATATGTGATGGCAAAATTTTTAAACATTTAGAATGACAAGGTTAATACATTTTAAAATCTGTTCCAGATCTTAGTTTACTCACCTTCATCTAAATGACACTTCAAGCTAATTTTGTGCATTATTTCCAGAATGAATTACATCATTACCCGAATTACATTACCCTCCTCTCATGTTGATGCAGTCAAAGATGGACATTTACTGCATGCCAGATATGTCAAAAGCCATTCAAATAGGAACATGTGCTTCTGTGTTTTTGTCAATATTGAACAAAACTCACAGATGTTGCGATAGCAATGGAAATGTTGTTTTCATCTTGCAGTAACTCGCATCAAAGTTTATCTCCCTGTAGCATCAGACACTGCCCATGGTGTTTGCAGTCATTGCTATGCAGTGATTGTTAAGCATGGAGGGTGAGAGAAAGGGAGGGAGTCCACTGGTGTGTGGTGGGTGGGGTCAACGGTATTGTGTGCAGGTCCAAGCCATACATGGCATAAATTCACGTTTATCACATCCCAGACTGCCTGTCCCCACAGGAGGACAAACTGAGTGCTCAAATGCACTTGGCCAGAGCACTTGGAAGAGGAAGGGTTATTTAGACAAGGAGTGGTGCTGAACACACACACACACACACACACACACACACAAAGAGCTTGTGTTTGCAATACTTTAGAGAAGTAGGCAGTTTTCAGCTCTTTTCTGCTGCAGACACTTTGTTAGTCTTATGTACATTTATTTATTTAGCTCATGCTTTTCTCCAAAGCAACTTACACTGATTTTCCCATTTACACAGCATGATAATTTTTACTGTGTCAATTCCGGGTAAGTATTTTGAACGAGGGTACTACGGCATGAGCTGGGCTGAACCTGGTGGCTCTAACCACTAAGCCGCCTGCTTCCCCTACACTGCAAGCACATGGTTATGATTCTGAAGTTTAATATTTTTATCCTTTTGATTTAGGATCGTGGGGCGGGAGTGGAAGAAAATAAAGTAAAAACTCTGCATCCTGTAACCACGGCAAATACTGTTGGTAGGAAGACCTCGAAACCTTGAACTTTCCTCAGAGCCTTCAGTACAGCTGCAGCACTCAACACTGGTGCAGATTTTGTTCCGTAAAATATTGTCTCAAGGGTGCCGATGTTCACCACGCTGAAGGGAGTGCACTGCTTGGAGCCGTTTCCACAAATCCAACATAAAAACCCTCACTTGCACCCATAGCCACCTCCGCCCATAACCAGCATCTAGAGCATCAGGAGCGTCAATAACCTCAATGCCCCTGTAATTACATAAACATATGCAAATAAGGAGTTCATTCACTCTCCCATAGTTCTTCACCCTTGTCAGGGTCACAGAGGTCCAGATCCCATCCCAGAATCAATTGGTGCAAATCTTCAAGAGCTACACACCCTGCACAGGAGGCCAGTACATTGCAGGGTAAATAAGGAGTTACAAAAATTAGATTTGGTCTGAGGAAAGCAGAGTTTAATTAGATCGGTTGAAGAATTTAACACAATTACACCCAGATCCACCGCACAAAATATGACTCAACCTGCATCCTTTCTGCCCCGTCTGCTGGTACCTAAGCGTTCTCAAGTCGTGTTCTGTTTATTATTTCCTGCGGTGCGAGAGTGTATCTGTGCGGGAAGCTCTGTGCCAAATTCCTGTCACCACGGGAGGGTTTGGGCTGGTGTTCCTTCCCAGAGCCCTGTCCTTGGAGCTTTGGAACCCTTGTTTACATTTATTCATTTATCAGATACGTTTCTCCGGAACGACGTGGAACTCAGTAAATAAAATAGCACTGAATAACACAAAAAAAGCCCGAGACACAGATACGGGGTTGTCGAGCGCAGCTTGTTTGTTCGCTGTTTCTCGGTTTTGGCCCTGATGTGGTGGAAGGAGTTCCCTCGGTTCCTCGGAGCTGCTGAATCCCTCCCAGCATTCAGACACAACAAACACTTTCAGAACCACTTCTCTCCTGATAGCTACATAAATGAGTCCAACACCATCTGCACTACTGCTGCAACTTCAGAAATTATCTATGTATTTGCTATTTGAACGTCACTTCTACAGGCAGCTACTTGAGGGATACGAACCGGCAACATGGTGGTATCAGACAAACAAGCTGTGTGTCAATAATCCTGTGTCTAAAGCTCTCTGTGGGTTGCTGATGCGCTTCTGCTCACTCTGAGCTGTGCGTCACTTTAGAGGAAAGAGTCAATAAATATGTAACTTATTTACCAGCCTGTTGTGTTGAGAGGACAAACTGCAGGACAAACCCTCAATTAAATTCCCAACGAGTTTAATATCAACGTCTGCAATTACAGATGGTGCACTTCACAGCGGACATCGTTACAAATCCTGCTTTAAACGTACTGTTGCATCTAAGGGATCGGGTCACATTTGCACATTAATGGCGTGTGCCTCGTCCAACTGGAGCGACCAGATTTCCAGTCACCATGGCCATCTCCTCCTCGGAGCTCGACTTAAACGCTGGGGTGTGACGAACTGTGAAAGTGCACGTAACTCTTGTGCCCGTGACCTTTCACGTGTGAATTCGTGGAGCAGCACGCGGAGAAAGAACTCGGACACGCGCAGGGCGTGGAGGACAGAAGATGCTTCCATCCCACATGTGACCTTTCACGGCCTCCGAGTTTCCGCACCGCTATCAATTGAACACGGGATTAGGATCCATCGAGCCAAATGATGCACCAATTCAATAAAGGAGGAAACTCTGCCCTTCTGGATTGCAACCCATTTCCCTGGAAACCTCAGGCTCTGCCTCTTCTCGGTCCCATGACGGCTGGTTAAATCACTTTGCAACTGTTTTTTTTTTCTTCTCTTTTTTGCTAAGGTAATGAAAATACAGATAAGCATATCTTGGTAGGGTTAGGAAAATGTTAAATGATCCCTGACCACCTCGGAAAGCACCTGGGTCATGCCAAGGCACCCTGTAAATCGTGGAAACTTGTCTGCCAGCGATCTGACCCAGCCGAGGAAGCTCGGTGTGAGAGCCTGGCAGAAAAAACCGTGTTAAGACCACCAGCTGGAGGAACACCAGTCCGGAGCCAGGTCCTGCTGGGGCATCGTGTCCTACTGTCCTTCCAGTCATCCCTTCGACGCAGGGACACCGAGCGGAAAAAAGGAAAAAAAAAACACTGAATGACACACATTCAGTTTAAAAGTATTAATTCAGAAATTTATAAAAAAAAAAAAAAAAAAAAAAAAAAAAAATCACAAAAAGGACGCAGAAACAAGACCTTCATGCAAAGACTTTATTATGAACAGCCTGTATAATTTTACAATAGTTGCACATGTCCATTTTCTCTCAGTTTTTGTCTCGTGAATACAAAAAGGTAGATGCACCTTAAAAGAAAAGACAAATGAGTTCTCTTTAACGTTCTCTAAAAATAGCTTCTGATTTAAATACTTGGCATAGTTTTGTAAATAAAAAATATGCATTATGAAAGATAATGGTTACTCATCTGGTAGATTCACTGTACCAAATGCAAATGTGTGCATTTTTCTCCTCTTCCCTGAATTTTGGGCAGGAAAGAGAAGGAAAAAAAATGCCAGCGTGTACAAAAAAGCACTTAAAATTTCATATGAAAATAGACAATATTACAAGGTGTGCACAATAGTTCATGTTGCATGTAACCTGCAATATAAAACATTAAAGACACCTACGTCCTCCAGCTCCTCACCTGGTGTGCCAGAGTGCTGGGGGGAGGGGGGGAGGGGGGGCGTGAGTCAGAGTGGCCAGGAGGGGGCTCTCTTTCTATGACGGCGATGACTGATGTGCAGGTGATGCTCTTGACTACCTAAGCCACTGCTACGTCCTGTCCTTTCAGAGCTTCAAGAGGATGCTATAATTTGACATGGGGGACCTGCAGTGATTCGAACCCTCTCATGCGGGGGGTCTTCTGCTGCGCGCCGATCGTCCCGGCAACAACGGGCCCTTTGGATACATTCGCTGCTATTACACCCTTCCTTCAACAATAGCGGATCATCGACAATATAAAAAAACTGCCTTTGCACACATCCTTGCATATACAATTTACAGTAATAACATAATAATCTGCATATGTACTCTATGTATTCATAACTGCAAAAACTAAGTGGCCATAATGGCCTGTACTGTTTAAAAATGGCATTCGATATTGCACAGTCAGATCTAATACATAGTCAACTGAGTTAACAAATAACAAAATTTTCTCTTTATGTGATGTTAAGCGGCTTCTATTAGAGTTTGTAAAAAATATAAGCGGTAAAACAGTAAAAGTACTTATCTTAAACACATACCGGTACTGTGCATCTTTATGCTTTGCACTCTATATATCGCTACATTAAATATATATATATATATTATATATAATATATATATATATATATATATATTTAAAAATTTATTATAATGTGCCTTTGAAATGAAAGAAACGGCAAGAAATCAGTTTTGAGGACTTTTAAAGAAAAGCAGTTATGTCGCCATATTAATTCAAATGATAATTGACATCCATACATCCTCCTATATGAGCTCTATGGGCAGTATAAATAATTATAAAATGTTTTTTTTTATGCCTATTGAAGGTTTTTGGCTATTTGTAACACTGTTTATATCTTCAGCTTATGATAAAAACTATCATTCACAAACAGAACAGAGCGGTCAAAGCTGCAGTTATCTTCATACGTCTCAATTTTTCACTGTTTAAAAAGCATTTTATAAAAATTATATTCTCTACCATGATAATATACAGGCATACGATATTTCCAGCTTGATCAAAGCCAGGCAAATAAAATATGATAACATACAAAACCTGTTTTGGAATATTTAAAATATACTTCATTAATTCATTTTGTACATTATTTTAGCTTGACTAGGAATTTTTGATGCGATAAAAATAAATATTCAGAGAAATGTTTTTCCTTTCAACAGAGGCACCCTGCCACACCGAAACAGTGCGGTTTCTTTCAGCTGGGCTTAAAGTGATGACACTGAAAGGGTCTCCCGCCTGTGGCTCCTAAGGAGCCCTGGGCGACCGTATTGCTCTCTTTGATGCGATTACCGTAAAATGTGGTGTACGGACCACGCCCGGCGCTCCTCCTTTGCTGTGCCAGGAAAACAAAGAGGTGTGGCGCACAGCAGACCTAACAGTATTTAATTATTTAGAGTGTTCTGTAACCCAGCCTGGACCCACCCTGCTGCTGAGTACATTCTCATGGTAAAAAGGCATAAACAACAGATCAGCAACATACATTAATAACTCAGCGGGGAAAAGTACAGGCCAGATCACATACCGTTGATATGATATTTTAATCGGGCTGTGCCGAAGCGCTCGATCTCATCTTCCCGAAACTTCCTTGCCTCTTTCAAATTGTAAAATTTGGGCCATCGACACAGATTGAAACTGGGCGGCTTCCTGTGACGGAGCGGCTCCGGGTACGAAGGGCCACCTGGCTGTCGCACGAGTGGGGCGGTGTGAAAAGGGGTAGCTGGAACACGCAGCGGTGCTGCAAAATCCTGGGCAAGGAACAGATGAGGCAGATGGGGAACATGAGCCCGTATGGATAGAACCCCAGCATGAAGATGGGGGGGTGGGAGGTGAGGGCGCTTGGCGTCACACCCCCGTGTAGACAATGCTTGTGTCGGAGAAAAAGAAGAAGAAGAAGAAGAAGAGTAAGAAGGCCATCAGTGTGTCGTGAGGATGGGATGAAGGCTTTCCTTGTGGTCCCGGTGCCGGAACTCGCTGGTCTCACACCCTTTCCACATGGCTCGGGTCGTAGGAGTCCGTGTGGTCTGATGGGACAGCGCAGCATGTCTCAGATAGCGTTGTGCAAACAGAATGCAAATACGAGACACAATGCAACGCGAGATCCAAAGGCATAACGATTAGCACGAAACGTACGTTATATCCCTTCACCCTTATTTCCTTCTTCTGTACACATATAATTCATGACCATTATTCTTCAAACTATGTTCCAACAGCTTCATATCTTGTCGCCCATATCTGCAATTTGAGCCAGTTTCTCCCCACTGAAATTGCACAAAACTGATTTTCCACATCCCATCTGTCCAATTACAACATATAAATGGTCCATAAAGTGTCTTGTTGGGAATCCGACAAGTCAGCCCCTTAGCTTACATTGACCAGGGAGACCTGCTATTGAAATTAACCGGAGACAGGAAAACAATGTTTACAACAGCGCCCTCTTGTGAAAAGCAGAAGTGACCACACTCTGGGTTTTACTGTAAAGGAGAATAAATAAAGAATCACAATCCTAAAGCATACAGACAGACTCTGTGGCTGTGAGACAAAAGAAACTGGAAAAAATGTGGAAAAACTCTGCTCTTGCCTTTTTTTTTTTTTTTTTTTTAAACTAAACTTCATAAGCCAAAGCTGATTTCTGGTTTGACTGGTTAATACCAGACAAAGCATGAATCAATAACAAAAAATGGCAAACAATTTAGGGATTTCTGTTGGACCTGTGAACAAACTTGGACAAAAATTTCAGCTCAGAGACGACAGATGTAAGAGGCAAGGGTGCTCACCCGAGAGGGACTGCGTCTCCACATCCTTTATTCCCTCTTCACTGGAGGTGCTGCAGGGTCCTGGAGGCAGCGTGATCTCCCTCTTGGCAACCGTGCGGGGTTGGTGGGGCACTTGTAAGTGGTCATCCAGCTCTGGTTCCGGATGGCTCCAAGTTTCCACCCCATCGCCAAAGTCAGAGGTCGAAGGGCTGAGGTGCTTCGGCTGGGATTCCAGATCTACCTCCGGGCGTCCCGTTTCATTAGTGCTTGCTGAGGCAACATGCTCTTGTCCGGGGTTCTTGACTATCCACGCAGCACCCTTGGGGTCCCTGTGGTCGTTACCATTATCATCGCTCAGGGACAGCTTGTCATTCCTGCCAATGTCTGCAGACAGCTGAATCTCATTTTCCGGGGACTCGTCGAGCCCTGGGGTGTTCTCCACAAAGGTACTATCGATTGGTCCATCACCACTGGCCTCTACTTTCTCCATCTCCTGCACCTTTACATCCAGCTCCTGAGCATCAGATGTCTTTTCACTTTGCACAGACAGATTTGAAAGGCTTCCACCTGCGTTCGGTTCTGAGGATTCTCTGCAAGGAAGCGCTTTACTTTCCACCTCCCCCGCCTCTTTAGCCTCTTCTCCACATCTACTTGGGTTCACAACTCCTAAAGACTCTGCGGGCACATTGATGCCTAGTATCCTGGCTGCCCTCTCTTCTAGGGACTCATTCTCAGGAATGCCCTGGGCACATTTCACCTGGTACAGAGTGCTCAGGTCCTCTAATGGTGCATCACTGGACGTCTCATTGATGAGGAGCGTCTCCAGATGTCTCTCTGCTAATGACAGCTGCCTCCTCCAATAAAAACGATCAGAGTTGTTACCGGAGTTGACTCCAGGTGGATCTTCTGCATCGGGCACTTTGTTGCGGGCAATGCAGCGGGGACCATCCGGATTTTGGGGCCTGTGACCTCTGACTGAAAGAATATTAGAGCTCTTCGCTGTAGCAAACTGTGGAGCTGAACTCTCTTGCTTCCCCTCTGCCTTTGCCTCCGTTTTACGACAGAAATCACCTTGCTCGAAGGCCGAACTCAATCCGGCAGAATTGCATGAGTTCTGAGGCGATCCTCTGTCAGGGTTGCCAGCTGTCGGTTTAATTGGAGCGGTCCTGTTCCAGCCTCCAACATCCCGTGTCAACTGCAGGGCATGGCAGATGTCCTCGTAATCCGGGGGACTTGTCAGCGTGGAGGCGTCCTGCATCAGCTTCCCGGCGGCCCACACGGGTTCAACAGAGGGGTGCACAGTTACACCCACATCCCTGCGTTGGGGTTCCCTCTGAACAAGGATGTCAACCTTCTTCGGGATCTGAGAGGGCAAGCTGTAGTTTAAAAAGCCACTCTCCGAGAGGCCGGAAACTTCCTCCAGCTGCTGCTGGTTACTGAAGCTCATTGCTTTCCCAGTGCTTCTGGAGAATGCACTCTTCACCCCTCGATATACCAGATCAGTGGAAGCAGTCCAACTTTTAATTGTGGGCCTAATCTTTTTGGACTTGCAGTGGGACTCCCCTTGCATATTTTCTTTGTCCTGTGTGAGCTCCAGATCTTGCACCTTGATATTTTCGAAATTATTGCTGGTGTTGCTCAACTCGAGGATGTCTTTGTATGCCTCGTTGAGGTCCTCGATGCACTTGTCCACACTGGTGCTCTTGCTGAGTGGATCCTGAAGCTCCTTGTTGAAGGACTCCAACTCCTCGATTGCATCCCATGGGCGTCGGCTGACGGGCTTCAGCAAGAACTGACCGAAGGCCTCTGGACCAGTGTCCTTCCCTTCACTGTTTCCTGAGACAAGTCCTGGCAGCGCTGTGCTCTTGGTGAACCGGTTGGAATACGTGGAGGTCCTGGAGAAGGCGCTGTTACTTGAGGGGTTCAAGCTTTTCTGCCCTTTCATGGTGTGAAATGTGAGTGTGCTGCTGCCGTCCGTCCCTAGGCTGGTTTCCACAGCAGCTCTGGAGGTGCTCTGGCCCTGATCTTGTGCTTGGAGGCTTGGGGGACCTTGAAGTGAACTTTCGGGAGCCTCACAGAAGCTGGTCTGCGTCTCCTGGTCTCGGTATTGATCACCCGGCCAAGAGCCGGAGTATCGCAGCTCTATATGTTTGCTCAGCTTGATGGACCGTGAGTCAAACACCTCTTTCTTCAGACAGACCTTCCTCAGCGGTTTCTCATCTGTGATGCTGCCCAGGGGCTGCTGCAGCTCCAAACTCGTTGACGATGTGCTTGGGAGACTTTGGTTTTGCAAGTGGCTTGTGTCATTTTTAATGGGGTTGCTCGATTCTGTCGTGTTCGGAGTTTCGTTGTTATTCACATCGGAGCACTTGCGGTCGGGCTGAAGGTGAACAGGGATGGAAACCAAGCAGAAGATGGTCTCGTTGAGTTTCCGTTTCACTTGTTTGGGTTTCTCCGCTTCAACTGCAGGCTCGATTTTCTTCACTTGAGCGATCGCTTCGGGAAAACTTTGCTCCACATTTCCATTCTCCCTTGATGATGTCGACGGAAAAGCTTTGTGGTTCTCGGAACTGTTTTGGTCAACTGCAACAGAGTTATTACTCCCCTTGTGCACACAGCTGTTCCACCTATTGCCGACGTCATTGTCATTAGGAGACGCTTTGCTAAGGTCCGTACTGGGAGTGAGCCCCTCTGGGGGGAGGAAGGCACTATCGCGTGTGGATTGTCCTAACACTTTAGCACTGGGAACCTCTCTATGGATGTTTCTGATTTTGTCTGAGTCGGTCAGAGAGTTTCCCCACTGTCCACCTGAGATGTGTCGCACGCGCGGGTCGTGGAACGGCAAGTACTGGACACATCCCAGACGCTGGTCCACGTACCCCGGGTAGGCCTGTCTGCCACAGGCAACACCTCTTTCCTCCTGGTACTCCATCCAGGAGCCTCTAACTGATCTACAAGGCCACTTCCCTACCTCCCAGACCCCAGGCTCTGCCTCCCCCTTCAGCAGGAAGCCGCACACCTGGCTGTGGCTCTTTTGGGCCCCGTTCTGCAGCTGTGGTCTCGTGTAAGAAGGTGGAGGTATGTAACCTGGAGGCCCCGAACCAGATTCTGCAGGCGGGTGTGCAAAATATTCCTGGCTGAACTCCCCACTCTTGGACAGACGGATTACTCGGTCTCTGGGCCTGGGTCCCAGGTCCCCGGCGAGCATTTCCCAGCTGCCCCGTGTCTGCTGGTGTGCCTCATAGGAGGGAGGCTTAACAGGCCTGCTGAACATAGGCTTTGGCAAGAGGGAAGTGTGGCCAAGCGACCGGCCGTTCTCTGTCCACAGCTCATGTGACACCGCACTTTCGGGGTGTTTCTGGTAGGACCCCAGAGAACCGCTGCCGTCTGCACGCTGGCTGCCATAAACGGTCAGACTTTCTGTTGGCAGCCCTCTGGGGAGAGACAGCGACTTCCCTTTGGTTTTGGGGTGGATAGCGCCCTCTGCAGGCCTTTGGTGGAGCTGCTCATGAGCCCACACCTGGCTCTCGTTGTCGGAGAGCTGGCGGCCCAGACCGATGGCCGATCTCCACTCCTCTGTGCCAAGACTCTGACACTTCCTGTCCCCTGCCGCCATCCACGGCTCCCGGCTTCCTGCTGCCCTCCCTCTCAGCCACATGGTCTCTTCCCAGGCCTGCCACTCGGACCTGCGCTCTACCTTCCCCGGTGCTTCCGTCTTCGGTTGACTATCTGCATAGCCCAGGGGGACACTGAAGTCTTGGCCCCTCCGCCTCCAGTAGGAGACATCTCTATCTGACCGCGGGTGACAGTACAATCCACACGGTCCATCACAGAACCTAGAGAATAAGGAAAGGAGAATTGTGTGAGTGGAGTCCTCAGGTTTCAGAAACCAATATTTACTTTAAAAAGTTTCATAGAATTATGTGGACGTTAATAAGGGCCAGCAGATGGAGCTGTGGTAAAGTACAGTGGCATGACCTCAAGTCTGTCAGCTTAGGGCTTAACCAATTCTACTTCTGCAGTACCCTGGATCCATTAAGGTACTTACCCTCAATTACACACACACACACACACACACACACACACACACACACACACACACACACACACACATTTTCAGAACCGCTTGTCCCTGACAGGGTCACGGGGAACCGGAGCCTACCCGGCAACACAGGGCGTAAGGCCGGAGGGGGAGGGGACACACCCAGGACGGGACGCCAGTCCGCCGCAAGGCACCCCAAGCGGGACTCGAACCCCAGACCCACCGGAGAGCAGGACTGTGGTCCAACCCACTGCGCCACCGCACCCCTACCCTCAATTAGTCCAGTAAAAATTATGCGGCTGTATAAATATGAGAAATAGCATTAGTTGTTTTGGATATATGTGCTTAACTAGCAATTACATGCTCTACAGGGGCACTATTGTAAGAATCCTGACCAGCTATATCACTGCATGTTATGGGAACTGCAATATCTCTGACTACAGCTGGGAAGATCACTGGTGCCCCACTCTCCTCCCTAGAGGATGTCGACCATGCCTGCTGTGCCCACAAAGCCTCCAGAATTGTGGGTGACCTCACAAACCCCTCCCACAGCCCCTTCACCCTCCTGGCATCTGGGAAGAAATGCAGGAGCGTACGAGCCGGCTCCACCAGACCCGCCCTACTTTTTCACTATCCCCGGTAAAATATATTTATTGAACTGAACATATACACTTTATCCCGGAACGTTTTTAGTTTTGTAGCTTGTTATTGTAAATTTTTGTAGCACTAATAGTATATGTTGTCCTATATGTTCACGCAGTGGTCCAGGAGAAACACTATTGCACTCCTGTGTTTGTCCTAAACATATTGTGAGAATGACAAAGTTGACTTTGACTTTGAATTAATTTCTCCCAAACTCTAAAAGACTTTTTTTTTTTTTTTTTGTTTAGCTAAATCTTACATTGTATTCACATTTCCCTTTTTCTAAGTATATACTGTATTTATATACTGTTTTCAAGTGCCAGAAACTCTATTGTCTGTATGAGAAAATGAATGTGGCTCTTTTCACTAATACTATCACTGTCGGCAGGTGAAGTATGCTGTTGATCCAGACCTGTTCATGATCCCACAAACGTTTCCCTCACCCCTATGATGTTCATCCTAGACACACATTTATTCAAGAAAATGATTTAGCTATCCAGGTAAAATTTCATGCAAGGGTATGTCTATAGCAGTGATTTGACATACTTATTTACACAGCTCAGTAACACACACGCGCACACACACACACTGCCTGAAACCGCTTCTCCCAACCCGGCAACACAGGGTGCAAGGCTGGAGGGGGGCACACCCAGGGCAGGATGCCAGTCCATTGCAAGGCACCCCAAGTGGGACTTAAACCCCAGACCCACCAGAGAGCAGGCACAGGGCAAACCCACTGCGCCACCGTGCCCCCCGACTCAATATAACATTTACATTTATTTATTTATTTATCAGACGCTTTTCTCCAAAGCAACTTCCAGTGAACTCTATGTAGTGTTATGAGCCCACACCCCTAATTCACCAAGGTAACTTACACTGCTAGATACACTACTTACCCTGGGTCACTCATCCATACATCAGTGGAAAACACTCTCTCTGTCACTCACAGCCTGTCTTTGGACTATGGGAGAAAACCGGAACACCAGTAGAAAACCCACGCAGACATGGGGAGAACATGCAAACTCCACACAGACTGAGTGGGATCAAACCCACATCCTCTCGCACCACCCAGGCGCCGTGAGACAGCAGCGCTACTCGCTGTGCCACCGTGCCGCCCATCTTACGATCACAATATCTTTCCAAAGGTGCATTGCTACATCAGCACAGAAGTGATGTACCACCTCACTGGGCTAGCGAGAACATTTAAACTGTTTAAAATGTCATATCATAAAAGTATGATACAATGTAATCAAATCACTTGTGAAAAGACTTCCCAAAAATCATTTCAGCCATTCTGCCATCATTCTTCCGTCATTCATTCGGTCTCCTTTCAACCGCCGAAGCAAACAACCTTGACACTTTTTTCTATTTGAGGCCCATGAAGTAAATTTCCTTTTCTTTTTTTTATTTATTTATTTAAGTAAACGACAGGTTTCACTGCTGGTCAGAGTCACTGCTTGCAATTTAAGAGCCATCTATAGTCCTCAGCTTATTACTTGTGTACTTATAGTATCCGACTCCTCCGTCCAAAGTAACTTCAGTAGTTTGTACACTGAGCTAGTTACAGTTATTTACTTTTTTATAAAGATCCCACAGGAAATTGCACACATACTGTATCAACTAAAGTGTCAAATTCCGTATCATGTGATACGATCGACCGATACAATTATAATTGGTACAATTACTGTATCAATCCACGGCAGGAACCTTAATCGGGTGTACTATAAGAGGACAGCTCTAACTGCTCCGGCACCTGCTGCCCCCCGCTTTCGTCTCCCCTGCGAGTGCTAAATGACATCATAAAACATTTCATATAAAAAACAGACATGTTCATTTAACAGACCCAGAGAAATTTTTACTGTAACACACTGTAGTGTCCATGTGGGTTGTAAAGTTTTCCCATGTTCCACTCTGGGAAGGGAGCGGAACGGAGCACAGGTGTAGTACAGGGCGACGGAGGCCTGCAGGCCCCTGTTCGCAACCCCAGGCCAGAGCTCTGGAAGTCAACGAGGCCTCGCTGCTCCAGAGATGCCCCCGACTCTGCGCAGAGAGCAAAGGACTCACCCACCACCCGCGGTAAGGAAAGCACCCTGGGTCCGCACGTCACCAGGATTACTGCTTCCTGCTGCTTCCTCTCTCCTCCGGCTCCTCTCCCCGTGTTCGCCGTCGCCGGGGCAACTGTGCGCCTGCCTGCTGCCGAGCGAGGCTCCGGTGTCTGCTGGCTCCGCTCGCCCGCTCGCTCCCCCGCGGCCCGGCCTCGCCTCCGCGGCGGCTTCGCGGCGCGAGCTCCTGGCCGGCTTGTATCCATGAGAGATGAGGAGGTCCTCCACGCTGTACATGGTGAGCTCCTCCCCGGCAGGACGAGCGCCCGCCCCCCGCACTCAGCGCCGGGAGCTGGTCCGCAGCTCTGAAGTGCAGGCCATCACTGTGAGCGCAGGGGGGAGACACAGGAAGGGAAACATTAACACACTTATCCTGGAGGTCCCACTCTGACTACCGTGCAGCTGGAAGCAAAGGCTGCTTCTTCCGAGCCTGGCGCTGACTCGTACTGCGACCGTACCCGCCTGCCCGGTCGCCTCCTCTCCACTCCCCTCCCCTCATCCCCAGCGTCGCTATGGAGCGGGTTCCCCTCTGCCGACGTTTTTATAGTGACGGAACGGACACCGCCGGATGCTGGGAAGACTCCGGCCAGAGATACGAGTTGCCGCACCCCAGGGGTTGGGCAGGACAGGCGACCTGGAGACTCTGGGGTCCGTAGAGTCTGCGGTCCAGACTTAGAGGCTACCAACCATTAGATGTTTTAATGTGCACAAGTTCAGACCCCATCTGCCCCCCAACAAGTGAAAAAACTAACCAGTAAACGTGATGCCACTATTTTTGTGTTTGACTTTTACATTTGGCTTTACTCCTTTTCTGCACTTTAGTTTATCTTATGTAATTTTACCAAACATTCAGACACCAAACGTACTTTTTATAGGATGTAAGGGGATACTGGGAAGTTCTGAGGGAACCTCAGATTTGCGTCCCCTCGAGCACCCAGATGCCCATGAGGGGTTGACCGAGTTCTCTCACACTTTGCTTGGCGGGATCTCTAGCACCGTCAACACTTTCCTTTCCGTGTTCAAACCACAGGAGAGGTCTGGTCAATATGGATTTAATTTTTTTATCATTTTATTCAATTAGCTGGGAATGGAAAGCTCTGACTTACTGTGTTAGGTTTATATTCTTACACTCATCTCCATTGTATATACCTGCTTAAGTTTTACTGTATCAATTCAGAGTAAGAACCTGGATTAAGGGTATTAAAGCTGGAAGTAGTATTTGAACATGGACCCTTTGAACACAAGGCAACAGGTCCAAAAACTGTGCCCCCTATGGCCCTACTTAACACTAAATCGTTTGGTTTTCTCGGCCATCGCTTGCCACCGAGTCGGAAGACTTTACTCCCTCGATCATATCTAAACTGTTTCCTCACAAATAAAAATGTTTATGTGAGGACCATGCCGTGTGGAAAAACTGTTTCTGATGACTGATTACATCATTCCCCTTTTTGACTTTGCGAAAACACTAACTTATCTTGATGTTCACTTAACCGCATGTTGTAATAAGACGAGTGACGCTTCTGACTTTGATCTCGAGCTCCCGCAAATGCATCTCCCCATCTCATTTTATCGGCCACGGTCATCTTTCTTGCGCTCAGCAAAACGACCGCCATCAGCCTCCGATTCCTAGACCGCTTCTCACACTGTTCGGTACCCCTGTGGAGAACACACCCCGTAATCAGCGCGATTTGCGCGGCGAAGGCCTCGCACAACAGGAGGCAATTAAGGACAAACACAAACAAACAGCTCTGCGTTCCCAGAAAAAGAACATGAACACAGTGCCTCAAATCCCTAGGGCTGTTAGGACATGGGTTCGAATCTGGCTCAGTCAGTCTAGTTTCCGTTTTCCCCGCATCCGTGTGGGTTTCCGCTAGGTGCTCTGGTTTCCTCCCAGAATGCAGAGATATGCGTTTCAGGTGGACTGGTGACTCTGAATTGTACTTTCCGTGTCAATGTGTATCAATGATTCTGCGAGTGTGGGATTGCCTTCTGACGCACTGGCACCCCATCCAGGGTGTCCCTGGCTGCATAGCCTATGCTACCAGGATAGATTCTGGACCACCATGACCCTGCAACGAACAAGAGGTTACAGATTCCAGATGGATCAATGAATAAATAAACGAATGAATGAATGGACGAGCAAATGATTGTATGTAGTTTACTATAGTGTGGCTGGCATTCAAAGTCATTATGGACAAACGTGTCAGCCAAACAGTAATATGAAGGACTGGTACTTGTGGTAAACAATGTCTGCAGACAGGAACAGCTGAAAACACCAAAGGCTCCTAAACAATATTGTTTTTGCTAAAAAATAAACTACGTTCTCGGACACAAGGCGCAAGACACCACGACAGCATTGTGGCAAAACGGCATCATGATACAAGTGGAGTCACAGCCCTCCTTTAAGGTCTGGATGGGAGTGTGTGCACAAAGTAGGCGACGGAGGGAGCTGGGGAACCCGTGCTGGTAACGCTGCGCACTGCCGGGGTGACAACAAGCCTGTCCACGAACGCGGGACGAAAGCCACGTTCCATAAATCAGCTTTTGCAGCGGAGCGTATTATTCCCCAGCAAATCCCATCTTGCCCAGTGTGGTTTAAATCTGAGGTCTCCTGCCAATGGAGATAAGTGCTCGTGAGGATACACTCCTTCAGACGGCACTGCGAACCTCAGGAGCTCAAGTGTCGAGGGTTTTGCAGGTTTAACAGCCACAGCACAAAGTCAAAGGGGTAAACACAGAACCAGACAAAAAGAAACATAGTCCAAAACTTTTTTTAAAATAAAATTTACATTTACACTTATGCATCTGGCAGTTTTCTCCAAAATGATGTACAACAACAGTGCATTCAAAAGTGCACCCAGCAGGTGGCGCAGTGGTTAGAGCCATCACCTTTACCCTCAAAAGGTCCTGGGTTTGAATGCCTGCTACTGCTCCATTACCCTTGGTTTAGGTACTTACCCTGAATTAATACAGTAAAAGCCACACTGCTTTCGAAATGGGTAAACCAGTGTAAGCAGCTCAGTGTGCAAACCTCACACTGCAAGTCACCTTGGAGAAAAGTGTCAGAAAAATGAACAAAGAAATAAAAATGACCCTAAAAAAGCCTGTCATAAAGTTGGGTATTTCCAACATATGGCGCGAAAAACTCAACTGAGCCATTTGTACCCTGTTTTACTGTAGGGGCATCATGATTTGACTATATAGGTGAATGACTGAAGGCCTGAAGACTGGATTTGGGTCAATGTAAAACTACAACAGGATTCTGCGAGCTGTCAATCGCACCAAAGTCCAGCCCACCGCAGTGCAGCTCCCGAGGCCACGCTAACACCCATGATGTCGGGTACCCTAACACTCGCTCTGAAGGATGAATGATTGGGGCAGTTATGCAGAGCAGCCTAGTAGCTGGCAGCCTTTTTGGGTCAAGTGAGGACATCCTGCTTACTGACCGATGATCACTGGGCCCGTGGATGAGTTTTTTTTGGACAAATAGGCGTCATCCTTGGACTGACTCTTTCAAGTCTGCAGCGTGCAGATAAAGTGCAGCAGCTGCAGTTCTGAGCTTCATTCTGTGGAAGCAACTTTGGTTCCGGAAAAAACACAGCCATGCAGATAATTTTCTAACTCCCTAAAACACAGAACTCAAATGCAGAGTTCTCTGGAAGGCTGCTAAATCGGGTCGATCATAGCGCCAGTAAAGTGTTGGCACTCGCAGATCCATGTTTTTCCAGGGCAGAGCATGCTTTGCTTTCACACTGACTCTAGATGTTTGCAAACTGCTGGACATCTCTTCGTGTAAGATCAGGGTTTCACTTTGGACATGATCTCTACATCGCAAATTCATTCATAACAGTTCTTTTCGCAACTACTTTGGCCAAAGTGACATGTTGTTCATGTTGCTAATGTTTGCTGGAAGCTGCCTGTGTTGACTTGTCGTTGAGCCGTCGAGTCCATGTTGACTCTTGTTGACGACGTATAAAGAGTTCTGTCTTCTACTTGTGTCCATCGGCATCGTGGTTGAGTCTATCCATCTGGTTGTTGCTCATCCTTTCCTTCTTTTTCCTTCAACATCATCACCATCTTTTTGAGGGAATCCAACCTTCTTATGACATGTCCAAAGTGACAACCTCAGTCTCATCATTTGTGCTTTCTACGGGAGTTCTGTTGAATTTGATTCAGAACCTCCCGGTTCTCCAGGTTTTAGAGGTGTACAGTTTACTGAAGCAAGTGGGTCATCCCTTTTCCTGCAGGCTTTCCCCCTTTTGCAAAAATTGTGCAGTATGGTGTTCAAACACGGTCTGATGTGAGGCTAAAGCCTAACTTTCTGCTGAAGGTAAGTCAAATCCTGTTAAGTGACCAAATGTAAGTTCCCCCATAATGACTAATGAAAGAAGCACACAAAAGACAGACTTGATGCAGACCCAGGATTCCTTTGCAGATACTCAGACCATGCTGGTGGTGGTATCGGTGCCGGTGGTCCAACTCAGCAATCATAAGACGTTCCTCACTGGCAGCGAGTACAAAGTCCCCCCATTATCGTACTGCTTGGTGGCTCTTTGTTCCCCTTCCGATCAGCTCAACCAGTTTCCATAGGGTGCGTTCCCCATTGCTGCCACGATACACGGCACAAGTCGGAGCCAAACGAGCATGAAAATTACACGCCTAAAGAACATCTAAAGACCCAAGCCAGATTACTTGATATTGCTCAAAACCACTTGATAATTTCTGGCTGGATGTAAATATTAATTAGTAGCCATCAAGGGCTGGGACTGCCTAGAGACGGCCATGTCATTATTTATAAGGCAGAAGCATTCTGATCAAAGGGGCAGCACATTAGCAGCGTGCCAATCTGGCCTGGACCCAACTGACCAATGAGGCTTCACCGAGGGGGAAAAAAAAAAGAAAAACGCATCAAGACACATTTAATCATTCACTGTGGTGAGACAGAACCCGGAGCAGGGAAGTGGCCTGAAAACGTCCTAATTCCAGCCACACTCAGCGGTTAACCTCATCCCTAAATTTACTACGCTTAGGTGCCTGTTTACCATGAAAATGAAAGCAGGACAGCTGCGACAGCTAACTGTGCAAAAATGACAGAGACAAAAAATTAAATCGGAAATAAAATAGATCATGGTACGGTACGGTATGTTATACACCCTCGCTTGGTCCAGCAGGTGTAGACCTCCAGGAACATGGAAGAGTGATAAGACAAGGGCACCAGGAGTTCTCCGTGTTCACCAAATTACTCAGGATTTATAGTCCCTGCAAAGAAAGATACTTACTCGACTCTTGGATAACTCGTTTCCCCCCTTGGGGAAGGTCAGCGTCCAGAGCAAGAACAGACCTCACACCAGCAACTTAAAGTTCTTTGCCTTTTCACACTGATGGATTTCACAAATTTAATGAAACATGAAACTCTCACATCATAGCTCCATGTGGGAGTTCAACTAAACCTGGTAAGACTGTAGACTCTGTCATCATTGACAAAGACCATTTTTTCACTATGAAGATAAAATATGACCTAATATGTATTTGACACCTTTATCCAAGGTGACTTACAGTGTTATATACACTACAGTAAACTATCTACAGTCATTCACACATTTATACAGCAGAGCAGTGTAACACACACACACTATGGGCAATTTAGAGTGACCACCTGAAACAAACGTCTGTGGACTATGGGAGGAAACCAGAGCACCTGGAGGAAACCTACGCAAACACAGGGAGAACATGCAAACTTAAACACTGAGCTGAATTCAAACCTACATCCAGTGAGATGCTGCCCAGATATGCTCGCGATTATGTATTTTCAACAGCGCATTGGTTCATTCTTCAAGTGGCTGGCGCAAATCCTCAGTATGAACTACATTAACAATGTAAACTTTAGAAAAATCTAAATTGTAAAAAGTGTCTTTCGAGCACGAAACTGACGGAACCGTGTAACAGAACTGACCCGTGGAGCAACAATTCACAGAACCGCAGCACAAAAACCTCTTTTGAGAACGGCTGATTACGACTAATAATTTTTTTGTTCGCGCAGTATCAGGTGATGTGAGCCAACGTGGAATCAGGGGCCGGAGCATATCCATCGACACCTGACATGAGCGTGGGATGGACTAACGCAACCAGAGCACCTCGGTCACCTTAGTGGCGGAAACGGAGCGGCGATCGGTCACCGGCTCCGCGGTGACATTCTCAGCACGGGGGGGATCGGGGTCACCTGTCAATACACTGCGGACTCCATCACCGGATCAATACAGGTGTTAAACATGTAACGAGCCGCTCCGTTTACTCCTGGGGCACAGACCTTACCCTATAAGCAGGACTTGGCAGCGCTGGCGGTCTCGCTATACTTCAGTGTCGTTAAATTACGAACCCACACCGTTACATTGCTGACGCTTCCCGCTTTTCACGGCAGCAAAACCGTTTTATCCGAAGGTTTCCAGTCACCGCAAAGTACCACCGATTTCAGGCGTTACTGCGTTAAAGTACATACTAAAGACACGGATCCATCGCAGCGCGAGATTCTCCGGCAGAAAAACTCACGCTACAACGGATCCGTGCATTCGGTACGTACTTTAACGTACTATTAAACTAATTTCAGGAAGAGTTAAGGGAATGCTCTTCAAAAACAAATGAACTCAAAAGAAACATTCTTAAAAAATTCGAACTTGAGCGTTCGTGAGATGAGGACGCGGTTATAGAGCCGCTCGCATCCGGGCCTCTGACGTTAGCACGCGTACATACAGGTGGTCCTCGACTTACGACGACATGCAACTTATAACAGCCTGGACTTATGACGCCCCTCCCATCAATCTTAATATATCTCTCTCATGTTCCGACTTCTGGTAATAACGTCGGATGACGGGCGCTCCGCGTGCCGTACGGCAACATCGGCCGAACGCGCTGCGGCAAGGCATCGCCTTTCTTATCGTTTGGGTCTCAGTCAGTGTGCGGGTGTCCAGCAGCTCCTGTGTTTCATGACTCCCTCCGAGTTACTTTTTATTTAAAGTAGCAAAACTCGCAGGTGAAAAAAGCGAGTGTTCTCGTGGTGCGGAAAAGAAACGGCGGAAGACAATAGATTTAGAAGCGAAAATGTAAATAACAGTGCAGAATGAAAATATAACGTTGTACTATTATTTTAAAATAGGTGCGGTGGCGCAGCGGGTTTGACCGGGTCCCACTCTCTGGGTCTGGGGTTCGAATCCTCCTTGGGGTGCCTTGCGATGGACTGGCGTCCCGTCCTGGGTGTGTCCCCTCCCCCTCCAGCCTTGCGCCCTGCGTTGACCCTGCTTGGGATAAGCGGTCTCAGACAGTGTGTGTCTTTTGAAATATTATTTTACATTAGCATAATTTTAAAATGGATAATGAGTGAAGTAAGCTGAAAAATATAACAAAGCACTTTTATACAGGGCACCACTCTTGCATGTTAAATGTATATATATGTGGGGAGTTTGTGATTTTGGAGAAGGTCATGGCAACAGAATCAGGTTGTATGTGGAGGACCACCTGCACGGCAAACCCGCTCCTTCCAGGAATACAGCATGCACTGGCTCCAAGGGTTCTAAAGCAGGAAGCGGGATTCGAACCTGGTTCCTCTGAGTCCAACAGTGGCAGCTGTAACGACTACACCACCTGCTGCTCTGAGCTTGAACCCTCAGATTTACCATAAACAAACTCGGGGAGAGTGACGCTAGACAAACGAGCGCTCATGTCCGATATTAAGTCTGTTCAACATAGAGAGCAATACTGTGAGCGCTTATATTTACACACACACACAGAGTCTGAAACCACTTGTCCCAAAGCAGGGTTGCGGCAAGCCAGAGCCTAACCCGGCAACACAGGTTACAAGGCTGGTGGGGGAGGGGACACACCTAGGACGGGACACCAGTCCATCACAGGGCACCCCGAGCGGGACTCGAACCCCAGACCCACCAGAGAGCAGGCCCTGGCCAAACCCACTGCACTCCCCCCACTTACATTTATTGGACACTTTTCCTTCATTAAGCTACAAGTATTTACTCATGCAATTTTTAGAGTAAATACATTTCTCAAAGGTGGGACAGTTAGAGGTGAGAGTCAAACCTGCAACCTTTGGGTCCATAAGTAGGATCTTTAACCACTACGCTACTACTGAAGTAACACATCCTCCCTGCTGCTGTTTAACTGTGAGGCATTAGAATAAGCTCATGCGCTTCTAGCTCCACCCGGGATCACGAGTGCCGCTGCTACCCAGTGACGCCTCCTGCAGTTACGATACGCAGCAGAGATGATCTCACCGCTCTGCATCCCAAACTGATGACTAGAAAGAAGTTCAATGCGGTCCCTACTTTGAACGCTTACTCCCTACCAGATCGAACTCACCCGTGTGGACATGGGATAAGTCATCTGTCCCGACTGGTTACAAAACATGCAACGGCACAGCAACGAACCCCGCTGGATGGGTGCTCGACTCTGGTGGAGGGGGGAGGTACGCTGGTGCCGATACTCCCACAGATCGAGGAGGCCTTTGCTTTACGTGACCAGCAGACAAGTGGCGGTGAAGACACCCAACCAGTGTAGAAGTGAGGGACCGCTACAGTTCAACTCACTTCCGCAGCGTTTACAGCTCGTCGCTGGTGTTTGTTCCTGACTCTTTGTGATCAATAACAAGACGAGGAACGGGACGCAAGTTTATGGGACGAATCCGTCAAAAACCAGTTCTGTAGATGACACTGACATCTGCATTTTTACATTAATTCATTTAGCAGACACTTTTCTCCAAAGCAACTCACAATATTAAGCTCCCTACAATTATTTACCCATTCATACAGCTACATCATTTTTACTGAAGCGATTTAGGGTAAGTACCTTGCTTAAGGGCACTACAGCTGGAAGTGAGATTCAAACCTGCAACCTTTGGCTTCAAAGGAAGCAGCTCTAACCACTATGCTTTACATTTATTTATTTAGCAGATGCCTTTCTCCAAAGTGACTTCCAATGGATACTATGTAGTGTTATCAGACCACACACCTTATTCATTGGGGTGACTTACACTGCTAAATACACTACTTACTCTCTCTGTCACTCACACACTATGCGGGAACCCGAACAGCATGTCTTTGGACTGTGGGAGGAAACCAGAGCACCCAGCAAAAACCCACGCGGACACGGGGAGAACATGCAAACTCCACACAGACTGAGTGGAGATCGAACCCATGTCCTCTCGCACCACCCAGGTGCTGTGAGACAGCAGCGCTACTTGCTGTGCCACCACCAGCTGCCCCTTTTTTAATGTGTTTTTTCTGTTTCTCAAAGCTAATAACAATGTTAAAACTTCTTCAAAGTCCTTTTGTGTTATTATGCTATATCTGAGACTTTGACAGAACTAAATTTGTAAACAAGGGACACATTTGTATTATGGAGCTGTTATTTGTTGGAATTTAATGGTAAAAGTAACAAACAGATTTACAGACCCAGTTAAGTAAGTTAGAGGGCCAGTAACAGTAGTGGCCGCTCTGTTACAATTAACCTATAATCACACATTTGACTGAAACCGCTTGTCCCGAGGAGGGTCACGGTGAGCTGGAGCCTAACCCAGCAACACAGGGTGCAAGGGACACACCCAGGACGGGACGCCAGTCCATCACAAGGCACCCGAAGCGGGACTTGAACCCCAGACCCGCTACTGCAGGACCCGGTCAAACCCGCTGTGCCACTGCGCCCCCCCCCCCCCTCATACATTTGCCTTCAGATATTAAAGTTATAATGAAATATATGAGAAATTATCCAGTGTAAAGTAAACTGAAAGATTAGGGCTAAAGAGATGATTATTTACATAAAACCATCCCCCATATCCCCCACATCCCCACCTGCCTCTATTCCTTCACATACTTAAAAGAGGTGTCACCTGTCAGGTACTCAGCTTCATGTGGTCAGCGTAACCTTATAGGGACTCCGCACTGCTGCAGTGTACTGTGATTTACTGCACTTTAATATAGTGCTCAGTAGTTCCCTGTAGTATACCCTGGCTTATAATGGTTTACTGTACTAGGCAGTGGTTTACTGTGGTGTGCTATGTCTTATACATGTTTAGTGCTGTGTACTATGGCTGTAGTGGTTTACTGTGCTCTGGTTTACTTTAGCTTACTGTGATTTATTGTAATTAACTTTAGTGTAGTGTGCCTTGTTGCATTTTTCTAAGGTTTACTGTAGTTTATTGTTTTGTACTGTGGTTTGCAGAATAGTACCGTTTGTTTACTATAGTAACAGTTTGGTATAGTACTACATACTATGGTACACTATTTATTGACATAAATTGTAGTTTACTGTAACATTCAGTAGTTTACTATGGTTTGCTGTGATTTATTGTACTGTAGAATGGTTCAACACATTTGCATTAAGCTCAAGTACAATACACAGCCAAAAGCAGTAAACTAGTGAATATTACAGTAACTACAGGTACAGCTTGCTCCTTTTTCCTCTCACTCTCATCCTTTTTTATTATTAGTTTCTTTTTAATTGTTTGTATTTTACTGACATGTTAATTTTTATTGTGCTGAACTTTATTATTGATTTAGTTGCTTTATTATTGTACGCCATACATCCTTCTTCTTTCTGGAAAGCACTTTGAGAACCGGCTTTTAAAGGTGCTATACCAAAGTTTAATTTTATTTAATATTTTTCTCCAGTAGTTTACTGTAGTGTAGGACAGCTTACTGTGGTTCACTCTGTCTGTAGTGTACGACTGCATACTATAGTTACTGTGATGTACTGTAGTTTACCGTATGTACTATGGTTTACTCTATTAGAGTCTCTAGACTAGTGGTGTACCGTGATTTACTTACTGCGACGTAGTGTAGTTTACACTGGTTTACTGTAGAGTACGGTTGTTCTATATTACTGTTGACTATGGTGTACCGTGTTTTACTGCGTTGCAGTGTGGTGGGTCCTAACCGCGCAGCGAGTGGGAAAACGGGACGAGTAAACAAGCTGCGCGACCCGGAGCGGAGCCACCATGCATACGCAGCACTGCAGGTACCGCGCCAGCGAGACCGCGCGCACGCTCCCGTGCACGCGCGTCCGTGGCCCGCAAACACGAGCGGATTAGAGTAGAACGCGCGGACGCTGCACGCGATCGCTGCCGCAGCGCCCGTTACCGGTGTCCGTAGTCGAGCGCGCCCCGGTTTGCGTCCCCCCCCCCTCCCCCGGGATCCGGCCGGTAAGCAGGCTCGGAGGCCGTTATGATCCGCACCGCGTCGGCATCCTGCACGCGACACGACGCCGGACCCCCGCACCCCCATTCCCCCCACCGCTCACCGTAAACAGGTCGCGCGTACCTGGAAGGTGCCGAGCGCTGCGGTCGCGGGCGCGGTCACGTCCACGGGCGCGTTCACGGTCCCCCCGGTGAGCGGCGTTCGCCGGGCTGCGCTCAGCATGCCGCCCGCGTGAGGAGTAGGGGGGGGGGAAGAGAGGGAGTCCTCACTGTGTTGGGAGCCGGAGCGTCGGGCTGAGTGAGGATGAAGAGTGATGATGAGGAAGAGGAGAAGCGCTTCCTCCCGAACTGGGAGAAGAAGTTGGAAGACGCGGCCGAGGCGCAGTTTCAGCCTCAAACACACACAGTCAGCGCACTTAAAGACACAGTGTGTGCGCGGTGAGCGAGCGCGCGCGCGTGCACACACACACACACACACGCGCGCGCGCACACTCACTCACTCACTCACTCACTCACTGCCTGCCTGGGTGATTTCTCAAAGCAACGTACATTCCACACTTTACATCTGTGCCCAGGTGCGATGCATCTCAATGTGTTACATGATCATCATGATGATGCGGATCGGATAAGCAGAGCAAACATTCTATTTTCTGTGTTTCTGTGCATTTTCTATATTTTTTGTATTTCATAATTTCCATAATACATGTACATTATTTTTTACGGTCAAATACATGTAGAAAACTTGGTTTCATTTCTGTGACACCTACCCTGGACGACTTTCTCCCCCCCCAAAAATGGAATGCGATAATTCCACAATATTGGCACATACATACTAGTGTAAGTGCAACCTGAAGAAAGACAAACACTCCAGTGCGAAACATACATGAATACAAATATAAAAAACATGGTTTTCAGGACAATAATTCAGAATTATTTATGCTGTTTGACACTGATGCGGAGTGGTTTCCAATGCTTTAGAAGGCTGTTTATTTATAGAAATTCAAGTTTACATGTAATGGCATGATTTGTGTCTCATAATTTCCTGAGATTTCCCGGAGGGACAGTAATAGTTTACAGTGTACATAATAACAGGTGTGGGGTCGTGGCACAGTGTGCGCTGCTGCGAGATCTTTCCTTCAGGGCCCAACTGGGATCTACAAATTGCATGTGAACTCTGATACTGGGCCCCTGCCACTAATTACCATACAGAAATGATGTATAACACACTAGCTCATTATGTTACCAATTGTTAAGTTGACCATTTTTTTAAAGATACAAATATTTTTTTCTCCCAGACACGCATGTTTCCTCCATTTATCGATTACTGTACATGTATTGTAAAATTTTTGTAACAACCGGTATTTCCTCTCCGAGCCAATAGATGGCAGTAAAGTGAACCCAGCGGAGTAGGAGTGTGGGAACACCTCATTTCAACTCACTTACACGGTGTTTACGCCTTGTGCCTCGCGTGCCTTGCGTTCCTCTGGGTTGGTGATTCTAATAGTGCAACTAAGCAGAGGTGTACTGTTACCATGGAAACCAAAGTGGAGTTTATAAAGAAACTTGAATGGGGCAAGAAGATCAAAAATGTGCACCTACTTATGGGAACGGATCAGAAAGCGGGAATGAACAGGAGTTTTTGTAGACAATATACTCTTATTTTCAGCTCTGTCGGTCTGTATTTTAAGGTTTTATGTTTTTTGACTTAGGGATGAACTTGACTTTTTGATTTACAAACAAAACAAGTAACAAACAATTCTGGTCCGAGCTGAAGAGCCAGTGTAAAATAAAAAATATAATGTAACCTTGTTACGTTGCAGTAAATGTACAAATATTATGGTAAGTGAAAGCATGCAATATACATAAACAACAGCCACTGATCATTATAATTTTTCACATTAAGTGTGGAAACAGCGTGAGCTCTATAACCATACCCGTGTTTTTCCCCAAACAGCATGTTAGCCTGGAATGTTGCATTTGTCTTAAACTATGAATCAAAAATGTCTGGTGTTTTTTTTCGTCCAGCTTTCCCCATGAAAACGATGGCTTTGCTATAATAACAAACCTCTTGTTGTGCGTCTCCCATACAGACTGGAACTGGTCATTTAAAGTATGAAGTTTGCGTAGAGCCTGTAATTTGCTGTGACTATTTAAGGATTTTAAACAATCCTGTGGCACCCCTGTGGTACACACACAGTACACACACTGTCTTACTACACCGCAGGACGTCCAAAACAGGATGTCTACGGCACACTGCAGTGCAGGCGGTGATGAACATGAGCTGCTGGTGCCGCAGAGGAGATTCTTGGGCTCTGATGGAGAAGTTCTGCTGCCGCCCTACACTCTGAATAACTGAGGGGAAACGCAGCTTCTCTCGCTCTCACTCTTCAGGAAGACATGGCACCATTAAATATATGTTGCGCACCAGCAGAGCTGAGCACACAGGCATATTAAACAGAATAAAGCTCATGCCTTTTCAGCCAAGGTGAAATATTCAGGAGGTTCCAGAAAGAGGTCTTATGATTTTTTTTTTTTTTTTTTACATCTGGGACAGTTGTGATGCATTTCATTTTTGATGACAGGCTGAAGAAAATATAGCCCACAAACATCTCGGGGGGCACAGCAGGTAGCACTGGTGCCTCGCAGCTCCTGGGCTGTGGGTTCGGGTTTGTTGTTGGGACCTGGGTTCGAATCTGGCTCGGTCTGCGTGGGCTTGCATGTTCTCCCCGTGTTCATGCGGGTTTCTTCCAGGTGCTCTGGTTTCCTCTCACACTACAAAGTGCAGCTACTCGTGTAATGTAAATGTTTAAAAAGAAAAATTAGGAATGCGATTAAGAATTTTCGATTATTTGGATAAACCTTTATGCAGCTACTCGTGTGTCGAACATCGGTTCATATGGTGGAACGTAACAAACTCACTGTGGTTTAGAATCACGCATCTGCATCAAAGTCTCTCTGCTAATGTAATGCACACATTGTATTTTTCTATGAGATGTATGTCGCTTTGGAGAAAAGCATCTGCTAAGTGAATAAATGTAAATGTTAATGTACAAAGGTATGAGTTTCAGGTGGAATGTCGACAAAATTATCCGTAGTGTGTCTTACATTGCTCTGCTGTATAAATGTGTAAGTGACTGTAGGGAGTTTATTGCATGTAACCCTGTAAGTCATCTTGGACCGAGGCATCAGATAAATACAAATTAATAATATTGTTGGCGCTGAATGGAATAATGCACCTCCAAGGGTGTGATGCTGTTCAGGCTGGTGTTTTACATGAAAGCACACCCTCACTATGAATGACACAGGTTGAAGTTCCAGGCTGTACAGTGTCCTACCTTCCCTCACGACCTCCATCAGGCCTCCACTGCTGTCCCACCTGGAAGGAATGTCTTGTTCATCCATCTCTGAGTCCATCCATCACATGGGAACATCCACATGGTCAGTGCTATTGCTGCACAATATCACTGTATTTTGTTAGGGAAACCTATCTACTGGAACGTTTCCACAAAAACAGTCAAAATTCTCATCTTTTTAGAAACATCTACACATGGGAGTATACAAACACACAGATATATATATAATATATATAAAATATATAATCCTTTTCTCAACAGGCAAATTTAGATTTTCACTTTTGTTTGTGTCCTGCTGAAAGTTGTGTTTTTTTGTGTTTTCTTCTTTCTTAATTCATTCCACATGCAGGGCTGTGCTTCTTGTTGAAAATTATGAGCTTTGGCACTGGAATTTATTTACCTCTACCGGACCATAACAACAACAAAAGAAACACATAGATCTACAAATGTCGAGTTTCACACGATTGTGAAGTAGAGACTCCGTGTCACCAGAACGTTTCTCGTTCAATCCCAAAATGGGACCTGTCTTTGTCGCCCTAATCTAAACTTTTGCAGTGTAATATCCATCAGTACATCCATTCATAATGTCTCTTGTCCATTGCAGGGTTGCAGTGGTCTGGAGCCTATCCTGGAAACATAGGTTGTGAGGCAGGTTGCACAATGAACAGGACACCAGTCCATCACAGGGCAATCACAGACAGACACAGGGCAATTTAGAGTGATCATGTCTTTGGACTGTGGGAGGAAACCAGAGCACCTGGAGGAAACCTACACAAAGATGTGGAGAACATGCAAACTCCGTGCAGACTAAACTGGATTCGAACCCACATCCAAACCAATGAGACAGGAGCTGTGAGGCACTAACATTATCTCCTCTTTCCACTGCTGCACCGGACTCCCTGGACAGGGACAGCGCTTTATCTGTTGTGGTGGACAAAACAAGGTCCCCCCGAGTGGAAAAGGTCTGTCATCTCCCCTCAGCGAAGACAACACTGAATCTCCTTTATGAAACCGGGTCTTTGATTCCGGGCGGGTGACATCATTGCTTCTGCCCCAGAATTCTCAGTTCTGTCTTTGGGGCCGGTGCCCAATCAGACTGTGGCTCCTGCTGGTCCTCAATGAAACCATTGTCTGCCTGGTGCCCCCCCCCCCGCTATTCCGTGTGGTGACACAACACAGCAGGAGGTGAAGGACAGGGGCTTCGAGCCCAGGCCCACTCCTCCAGGGGATTGTGAAACAAAGAGATCAGTCCAAACAACCTGCCCTCTCCTTTATTAAACATCTTCACCTAAATCCAGTAATACTGCAAGTTTAAATTACATTTGTTTATCTATCAGACACTTTTCTCCAAAGTGATTTCCAATGGACACTATGTAGTGTTATGATCCCACACACCTTATTCACCGCGGTGACTTACACTGCTAGATACACTACTTACAATGGGTCACTCATCCATACATCAGTGGAACACACTCACCCTCTCTGTCACTCACACACTGCAGGTGAAGCTGAACAGCATGTCTTTGGACTGTGGGAGGAAACCAGAGCACCCAGCAGAAACCCACACAGACACGGGGAGAACATGCAAACTCCACACAGATTAAGCAGGGATTGAACCCATGTCTTCTCACACCACCCAGGCACTGTGAGACAGCAGCGCTACTCGCTGTGCCACCCATTATAGTCTTTTTTCAGCTACAGCTGCTACCTGGCACTCACAGGACTTGGGTTTGAATTCCTCCTACTTCTTTAGTACCCTTGATCAGGGTACTTACCCTGAATCAATACAGTAAAAGTTACATAGCTGTGTAAATTAATTTAACGCAAGGTAGCAGGTGGTGTAGTGATTAGAGACAGTCTTTGGACTCGAAGAACCCAGGTTTGAATCTCACCTTCTGCTTTAGTAGCCTTCATCAAAGTACTTACATTGAATTGATACAGTAAAAATTGCCTTGCTCTCCAAATGGATAAATCAGTAACTTTGGACCAAGTGGTCAGAAAGTAGTAATAATAACAGTAATAATAATAATAAATATTTGATTGTTTTTAGAAGAAATACACTCCTTGACATGAGCCCCTTAACACCCCCCACTTCAGATTTTACCCCGGATGTCCATATTTGCTCCCCCTCACAGTGGCTGAGACCCCTGTTGCTCTCCGCTGGAATAAAAACATGCCATTTGGCGTTAGGGAGGCCCATTCACACAGAACTGTAACGTGTGTCACATGCGGGTGGTCTGAGAGCCCCCCCCCCACTGCGGTAGATCCAGCACTTGCTGAAAGCCTTTTCATGACATGAAATAACAGTGCAGAGGAATACGGATGGAGGGAGGAGCATTACACTTCTAGAAGAAGGGAAACCCCCTCGAGGAAGTCACGGAGACCCTCTGTTAGTGCAGCTTATGAAGGGTTTTATAAAGCATGGAAAACAAAATGCAAAGAAAGTCAAATTCTAGACTGTGGGGCAAAAAAAAAACCCACTGGGCTCATTCAGTATGTTGGAGGGAGGCCTGGCGGATGTTCCACATTATGGAAACAAAGATGACCCCTACAGTTTTAAGCACTGGAAGATCACATGCAGTTCATAGTCTTATCCATTATAATACTTTCACATATAGATGTACTTAAATACAGAAAACCCTCTCCAAAACTTCAGCAGCAGCTCTCTTCCTGAGATTTAAATCAGCAACCTTGTGATTCCTTAACCGCAACATCTGGCGTGCAGATGCTGGGGCCACAGACTCCTCCTCAGTTACTGCGCATGAACCAGACTGACCGTCTGACCGGGGAATGGCAGCGTGGAACCACGCTAACCCAGTACACGCCGGCCAAGTAACTGCAGCTAGTGGACCGCGGCGCTAAATAGGGAAAAACAGCAAGCAAGACGGAGCAGAGCAGCAGGGAAGAAGCGAGCCGTGTGCCCATGGACAGTAAGCAATGGGCAGACGAAATTCACTGGCTCCTTATGCCACAAACAGTTGAGCTGTGAATCTTCAAATAGAAAAACATTTCCACATTAACTGTTTAATCTAATTATATTTAAATTTCAGGGAATTCAAGCTGCATTTCCACACTAAGCTGATAGATGGCAGTAAAGTGCATCCAAACAGAATAGACTGGGAGCGCTTTCTTTCAACTCACTTCCACTGTGTTTACAGCTTGTGTCTGGTGTTCCCGACTATTGGTGATCGATAAAAACGCGAAAAACATTGTACAGAATCAGCAATTAAAAGTTTGTGGAGTTTGCATATTTTTTTATTTGAGTCATTTTTAATTTGTACTCATTTTGCTGAACATCGCATTAAATAAAATATTTAAATAACATGTTTTAGATAGTATTTTTCATTTAATATTGCTACACCGGAAACTGATATTGAAACGAATCTGTTGATAAATTTCCGGACTATTACGGAGTTTTACTGAAGTCCCGAATACATTCATACTTTGAAGAGCTGGGGGAAAAGCAAATATGTCTCCGTGTTCACGTAATTCAGGGTAAGTGCCTATGTCAAGGGTACTGCAACTGGAGCTGGGATTTAAACCTCAACCCTAAGGCAAGAGCTCTAACCATTACGCCACCTGCTGGCCCCGAAATATGCTCACTAGGGAACCATTCCACATTCGCCATCTGCTGGCTTTCGTTTCAAACCCTCAAAGCCGAAACGAATCCAAACAAAACACTTGGCAAACAATAATCCTGCCAGCAGGGAAAGAGGTCTTTACAAAATATAAACACGCCACACAGATCTTTAGACAACAGAGGTGGAAAGTTCACATTTTTGCACATGTTTGAAAATCCCCACCAACTAAAGAAGAGAAACCCGTTTGTCACGCTGGACACACCAGAACGCTGACTCAGCTGGAATTCACTGTTGATCGCGGTCCTCACCTCTTGGCTGTTGTCTTTGCGGCTAAACGAAGCGCTAAAAGGATTCGACGGCTACAGCTTGCTCGACTCTGGTCCTTCTGGGTAAAGGAAGAACCAAAGGCAACAGTGTCTCCCAATGGATGAATCTACCTTCAATATGACATCACCACACGGTCCAGTGGACAAGAGCACATCTTTCACAGAGCATTTAATACAAGGCCAACTGTTCATGTGGACTGTGTTCCTAGAAAGAGGGGCAACCAGTTACATTTAGAGAACTGGTCATACCTATTTATACAGGAACAATTCAGGGCAAGTACATTGCTCAAGGCCCCTACAAGCCAAAGTGAGATTGGAACCTATGGTCTTTGGGTCCAAAGGCAGCAGCACTAACCACTACACTACCAGCTATCCCAACTGTTGCAAAGTGGACCATGTAAACAGGTTACACAAAGGCCATCACAGTAGCTCTCAGGTAGAGTGGAGAGAAAAAACGTACTTCCCCACTACGTATTTGGTTTTACTGTGAATCCTTATGCTAGGGCTCATTTGACATGTACAATAAAAGCAAGAGCCGCTTCCTTCCAGAAATTTCTACAACAGCTGGTATTATAGCTATACAGGCACCAAAGAAAAAGTATAGAAGCAGTCCAATGGACTATAAAAAAACTAAAATGAATAACATATGGTGAAACTAACAGTAAATTATTAAATAATTAAAAGCAAATTATCATAGAAGAATACACACACACACACACACATTTTCAGAACCGCCTGTCCCATACGGGGTCACGGGGAACCGGAGCCTACCCGGCAACACAGGGCGTAAGGCCGGAGGGGGAGGGGACACACCCAGGACGGGACGCCAGTCCGCCACAAGGCACCCCAAGCAGGACTCGAACCCCAGACCCACCGGAGAGGAGGACTGTGGTCCAACCCACTGCGCCACCGCACCCCCCCATAGAATAATAAGGAAGGAATAATAAGGAAAGTGTAAAAAAGTAGGTAGACTGAAACAGTCCAAACGAAACACACTGAGAGAGGATTTACTTGTTTGCTCTCCGTGGAAAACACAGAAACATGAGATCTCCTTTACGAAAACAATAACAAAATCAATGCACTACTTAAACCTGGGGCACAAATCTTCATCAGAATGGAATTTTACAAGATAAACTTGGCAGCAGGCGGGATCGCCTTTACTTTCCGAAAACAAGATCATATGTCATCACAGCTGCCTTTAAAGATGCAGAATGCCTGCCCGCCATCTGTTATGATTACTTCATCACGAAGTTATTGCTCTTATCAGAGGGCAGAGAAGCATCGGAAAATGATAAGTCTGCAGCTTTTAGTGGTTTAAATAAAAGGTGAATTTTGGGTTTGTTAAAAACCTGCAAGATGGATAGATAGACAGAGAGACAGATCAGCAGGTGGCATTTGAAAGGTCTCACCTGCTGCCTCAATACCCTCTGTCAAGGTGCTCACCTTCAACTGATTATGTAAAAATTACCCTGCTACATAAATGGGTGAATCACTCTAAGCATCTTAATGTACACACCTAACATCGTAAGTTAGTAACCTTGCAGAAAAGTGTCAGATAAATTATTATTAAATGGTTAATAACAGGGGGTGTGGTGGCGCAATGGGTTTGGCCTGTGCCTCCTCCCTGGTGGGTCTGGGGTTCGAGTCCTGGTTGGGGTGCCTTGTGTGTGTGGTTAATAATAATAATAATACATGACAGTAGATTGTGCAGTGTTCAGAGCAGGCCTTGTAAGTTGCTTCTGAAATAAATGCCTCAGTTACACATATAAATGTAAAAACATAAATGTACACAGCACTACAGTGGGGATGGACTGAACCAGATGGGCTTCTCACCACTCAGTGGAGGACGATGACCTGAGCGCCAAGACACGTTCTCGCCACTAGGTGGAGCTCTGTGTCCGGACACGGCAGCGCACCCTGCGAGCCACGTTGCGGACGGACCGCCTCGTTTCACGTCCAGCTCTTCGTCGCCACCTAGTGGACACGGGCGGAAGAGTCAAGCGTAACACGGTGACAGCGGCGATTCCGTTGGACATGTTATACTGGATGTACTCCTGCTGGCATTGTGTTCTGTACTCTTCTTTTTTTTTTTTTTTTTAACTGAAAAATGAACGTTTTATGAAAAGGTTCCTATGGAAAATTGCTGGCAAAAGGGGAATGCGACTGAAGCCTTAAACACAGGATGAATCCCCTCGTCTCAGTATCCGTCTGTACTGATCTATCAATAAAGTGCAGAAATGTAAGCTTAGTACCACGCTCGAGGCTTCCATGCATGTGGGAGGAGGTTCAACCCGCAGAAACTGAAAACATGAGGCCGGCAGTGTCATGGTTGCGAGGAGGCGACGGACCCAAGTGCGGCGACACCGTTTTCCTTTGCTGTCGGACCGACAAGGGACAGGCGGAGAGAATCGTCAACAGCGGGCAGGGGTCACAGCGAACGTCGAAGCAAAAAGGAGAATCTGAAAACCGTAATCCAGGAACGAAGCGAAAAGATCAAAACACCGGGAAAATGCTGGGACAGGGACACAGGGTCAGGGGTTAGGAACACAGGCGATAGCACAGGAGAGCACACGCGGGTGAGCAGATGGCTCGAAGAGGTTCCACAATCTGGGCAGTTTGGCGTCGTCCTGTTGTGCTCCATCTCCCTAATCAGCCACAGGTGCGTCGGGTCGTTGCAAGGCCGTGGGCGTGACAGGCAGTTTCGTTGCCCTTGCAGGTCAACACTGAAGCCTGTCTACATTCTGTCTTTCGTACAGATGTCTCATGCTGTCCTTCAAATTACATTAAAAAAGATTTGAAAATAAAAGCAAAGGTCGAGGAAGTGCTGAGAAGGTCTTGCCAGAAGAACGATTCTCATTTCAGACACTTTAATCTATATAACTGTCAATCGCATTATTCTTACCACATTCAAAGGGTGAAACTTAATTGTAATTTTTCTACACTTTTGAAATTAATAAAATAAGTTAAAATAAGTACTTTTTGTGTGTACCAAATCCAGCGAACAATCAGAGCAAAAGAAACTTTTTAAAACATAATTGTCAGTTTCAAGTTCAACAAGTTCAAGTTCAACAAGTCTCAGCATCACCCTCCCCGGTTTGCGCTGGACCTCCCTGCAAAGTCATACTCTCCGAATCTGAAATCTCCAACCTCCTGTTATCACGTAGAGTCACGACCTGCTTGCTTGATCCGATCTCATCGTCACTCCTACAGAACATCTCCCCGCAACTCTCCACCTTCATCTCTAAGATCATTAACTCATCTCTAAGATCATTAACTTCTCGCTCTCCTCTGGCTGCTTCCCATCTGCCTTCAAAACTGCTCTCATTTCACCTTTGTTAAAGAAACCCTCCCTGGATCCCAACTCAGTCCAAAACTACAGACCAGTCTCCCTCCTCTCCTTCCTGTCTAAAACTCTAGAGCAGGCGGCCTGTGATCAACTATCTGAATTCCTTACTTGGAACAATCTCCTTGATGGATATCAGTCTGATTTCAAAGTTAGTCACTCCACAGAGAGGGTGCTTCTGGCGGTGTCTGATGCTCTTCAATCTGCTAGAGCCGCCTCCCTTTCCTTGGTCCTCATCCTTCTCGATCTGTCTGCAGCATTCGACACACCGGATTCCACTCTCCTCTCTTAGCTTGGGATCAAAGGAGCACTAAGATGGTTTGAGTCCTACCTATCTGACAGATCCTCTCAAGTGGTCTGGTGGAGCTCCCGTTCTTCTCCTCTGCCTCTCTCAACCGGTGTCCCACAGGGCTTGGTTTTGGGTCCTCTTCTCTTCTCAATTTACAGCTCCTCCCTCGGTCTGGTCATAGACTCCCATGGATTCAAATCCCACTGCTATGCTGATGATAACCAGGTCTTCCTTTGCTTTCCACCTGGAGCATCAGACATTTCCGTACACATCGCTGCCTGCCTGTTGGACATCTCTGCATGGATGTCTGATCACCACGTCCAACTCAACCTCTCCAAAACAGAGATTCTGAACCTCCCAACTGACCTGTCCTTCTGTCACGATCTATCGATCAAACTGGACAACTCATTCATTTTGCCTACCTCCTCAGCTAAGAGTCTGGGAGTGACGATTGACTCAAGTCTATCGTTCTCTCAGCACATCAAAGCCACAACCCGGACCTACAGATAACATCCTCAGGATCCGTCCCTACCTCACAACAGACTCTGCCCAACTACTTGTCCAGGTGACATCCCGTCTGGACTACTGCAACTCTCTCCTGTGTGGCCTTCCTGCTACTACCATCAAACCTCTACAGCTGATACAGAATGCTGCTGCACGAGTTGTGTTTGATTTGCCAAAGTGTTCCCATGTATCCCCTCTACTCATTTCTCTGCACTGTCTTCCTATAGCTGCCTGGATCAAATTCAGGACCCTAGTTATAGCCTACAAATGCATCAATTAAACTGCTCCCTGCTATTTACAAGACTTGACCAACTGCTACACCCCAATCAGACCACTTCACTCGCCTGCTTCTGCTCGCCTGGTGGTCCTATGCATGAAAGGTAAAGTGTGGAGGTTCTCGGTTCTGGCTCCGTTGTGGTGGAATGACTTCCCCCTCTCACTCAGAACTGCTGAAACTCTGTCTACATTCAGGAAGGGTCTGAAAACTCACCTTTTCCGGTCTCACTTCTCCCAAGATCTCTCCAGCTCAGGTATGGTGTAAATGTTCATGCACTGGAAGTTTATGATCATACCCAGATAAGTCTTTACACAGTCGCTACTCCTGTATTGTATGTAAATGTTTGTGTACCTTAATTTAAAAAAATGTAGGAAGATGATCAGGATTAGTCTGTCCTGAGTTTTGCGCACCTACTCAAGTGATGAACATCGCTGCATCAAGTGGAAAAAAAACAAACTAGGTTTACATAAGAATCACATGTCTGCAACCGTCTCTTTATCCTAATGTAAAGTAGACATTGTATTTTCTCTGAGATGTATGCTGCTTTGGAGAAAAGCGTCTGCTAAATGAATAAATGTAAATATAAACATAAATGTAAACTACATGTAATGTAATGGATGCAAATGTGTGTAATGTATGTAAATCAGTATGTAAATGTATGTAAATACGATGTATGTAAATGTAATTTACATTTAATATAATTTGCATAACTGTGTTCCATCGTCACTAGTTTTGGGTGCAGTAAACGGTTGTGGCCACATGGAGGCACTATAGTCATAGTGCAAGGCTCATACATTTACTCTACTGTCCTGATATCTACTTTGAAAGGCAGCAACTCTCTGCAGAAACCTCTACTGTATGGAATAACTGAGCTATCCTTTTGTCGACAGTGATGGGGTGTGATTCGCTCAGCTGCTGCACAGATGGGTCTTACTGTAAGAGCAGCAGCGGCATGCGGTCAGTATTTGTGCGGCATCACCCAGCTTCTCTAAGGCACCATGGGATCTGGACCTGCTGACGGGTGCATGTGACATCACATGCCCATCTTTGCAGAAAGGCTCTTTGGTGGGACACACTCCGCCCACTCGGTCTGAACTGGGGCATTTCCTGGGGACCACAGTGAAGCACAACAACAACAGGGCTGGAAAAACACGCCAACGCCTTCTTGTGAAACCTGTCAGACGTGCATCCCCTCTCCTGGGTGGTGGACCTGAGACACGAAATGCAACCTGTGGAAATTCCCTCTTTGGCTCTAGATCTTTCCTCTGCTGACCTGGCCAGCGATCAGAGAGGGGAGAAAAACAATAGAAATGATTCCACTCTCCTTGTGACACATCTTGATTCTATGCATTTAGGGGTTGCATCCAAACAAGTGCAACTGTCCCAAAGCTGAAGACAATGAGACTTACCACGGTACCCCCAAACTCCACCCTCAATCCTCTAGATAACAGCTGCTATGGTGCCCTGAGCCCCCTGCATTCTGCCCAAAATCACAAAAACAAACAAGCAAGCAAACAAATAAAACATCACAGAGACTTTCTAAATCAGCTCAAATGTTGCTGTAATGGAGACAAAATAAAAAATCGCTCATTATCGATTCCCTCAAAGCGTATTCATGGAGAACAGGGAGCAAAAACTCAGAAGTTGTCAGTTTTATTCTAATGTTGTTTCGCAGTTACAGCATGATTACAGACTTGCCGCAGTGTTATTTCAGTGTTATCAGTGTTGCTAGTGTAAATGTGACTTATAGTGTTGTTACATTGTTCTTACAGCGTTCGTATGACGTTATCAGAGTATTACCGCAGTGCTGCTACAATATTATTACGATGTTAGTTGTAGACGATGTCCACCTGCTTATGAGGGACTTGACCGGCTGCTGTTCGACACTGTAATAAAGTGCACGGAGTGTAGGAACAACCTGGTAAATCAGCCTTCAGAGTAAACAAATCATATTTAAAATACCACATCTTACTGGACATAACAAGTAACGGCAGCTTTAATCTTTTTTCGCTGTTTAACTGCATCTGAGCCCTGGACGTCATGAGGACTGTCCTGACTACCACAGTGTTTATACTCTTAATTCATGTGTCATATGTGTTTTTCACCCCAGCAGAACAAGTGAAATGCAGTGAACAGGAGATGGTTTGTCAGCAGAGGCTCCACCTCTGGGTGAGAAAGAGCGACGGAGGGGCCGGTGCTTCTTCAGTGTACAGCTACACCTTGACATGGGATGGAGTCTCCTCCCCAACCTCCTCCACTTACAGCCAGTCAGGGACCTGCTGCAGGTGCCGCCACCGGCGAGATGGACCTTCTCCTCAGCCCAGTGGACACAGAGATCATCAACGTGGTAGACACGTGTCATCCCCTTGGGGAGCAAGGGGCATCGCGGGAAGAGCGCCTCTCTCAGGGGGACACGGTTGACCAAGGGGAGACTCAGAATTTGGGAGGCAGGAAACCCGTGGCGGGAATCCAGTGGATGGACGGCGTCACCTATGGGACTGTCTTCGACCTGCTCTACTTTGTCAACCTGATTTCTAATGGACAGACAGAGTCCCTCGCACACCTGGCCAGAGAGACGGGAGTGCTGCTGAACAAGGTGGGTCCACCAGGATGTGTTTGTCCTTCACTGGGGACTGAGGACTGTCCGTTGGTATGGGGAACATCTTTCAAATAGTTAAGTTACTGTTTGCATTCAGTTCCACACCTACCTGTATTAATTGACGTACGTTTTAACTTTAGAAATGTATAAATAAATTTATCATTGTCACATGAAACATAGGGGCCTGGGACGGCTGGACCCAAGTGCGGCGTCGTTTGTCCGGAGGCGATGGATGAGGCAAGTTCTCGGTGTTGGGGAGAGGCGAAGGGTCGGTCGATCGGCGGTCAGGGTCAGAGCGAAGATCCATGGGCGAGGTCAGAGGAATTAGCGAAGGGTCGGTCGAACGGCGAACGGGACAGGAATGAGGATCCGTGGACGTGGTCGGGAAACAAAGCAAAGAGTCAGAAACCGGAGGACGTGAACGAAGAGCTAGCGATGCTTGTGAACGAAGAGTCGCGAGAAAGGGCGGTTGTCCCTGACGAGATTCTGCAAAGGTCTCTGAGTTGTGTCTTTTAAAGGGTAGGTGCTGAACTAGAGTCAGGTGCTGTCGAATGAGTTGTGGGCGTGAACGTGACAATCCTGAATCCCTCCATCATCAATGAATTTTTACAAGATAATTTCAGAGTCACTGCTCTTATGGAGCTGCTTTAATTCTCACAACCTGTTGCCCTCCTTACAGCAGGGCTAACTCTGTGTGTGTGTGTGTGTGTGTGTGTGTGTGTGTGTGTGCGCGCATGCTGTTCTCTGCAGCCTTTGGGGAAGTTGAGCTGTGGTTTTCCTCCTCGCTGTCTATGTAGCTCTGCTCAGAGTGCTGCCCACCTGCTGGCTCTTCGCCTCCGCCTCCTCGGTGCGCCGCAGTCACATGGAACCCCTACGATGGCGAGTGTGTTTTTCTGTGCCGCTGCGCAGGCTGGGAGTGGTTGCCGGGGGAACTGATGCGAATGGCAGATAAAAGTGTAGCTGCGGCGCTGATCTCGATGAAGCCCTCGAGAGGGAGCGATGCTGCTCAGAACGTGCACCTCTCAGGCGCTCGCTGTGGTGCTCTGTGGTTGGCCAGCGGTCAACGGTCACGCCGGGATGGCGCTAACTTCAGTCGCTCCCGTTTCCACGCAGGCTGACTTGGTCCCGAAGGAGGGGCGGTACCGCATCAACTCAGATGTGTTCCTGTTTCCGTGGAAGCCGACCTTCCGGAACCCCTGGCGGGGCCATGTCCCCAAGGGGACTTTCGGAAGAGTCCACCTGGCACAGGATACAGAGACGGGCAAGCGAATGGCCTGCAAGCTGGTCAGTAATACCATCGAACACCTCTGCGACTGCGAACGTGAGGAATTATGGGAAACTGGTGGAGCTGGACTTGCTTCAATGAGCAGCTTAGACTCTCACATTTACAATTAATCCTCGCTCGGGGGGGGGGGTCTGGCCATGCAGTCATTTGACCGACAAGTCATTCTGATATATCTGATATGTGATTTTTTAAAAATAATTTGAAATGGACAGTAATCTTATTATTATTAAATACTTACATATTGTTCAATTTAACATATATTATGAATTTTATGCATGGAAAAGACTTCAATATTTAAATCATTATTTACATATCTATATATTTAACAATTCGGGTTTCATTTTGCTGATTAACAAACCAAAAATTGATAATGATCATTATGCCGTGTTGGAAGGTGGCACGGTGTCAATTACTACAATTCCTTACCAGATCCCCATCTATAATTTTATTTATAATAATATGTAAAGTAAATTGGTTGAAATATTGAAACAAGTGATTTTCAAAAAGCAATTTTTGTTACGCTTATGACATTTTTCCCATTTTTTGAAAATTCTGGTAAGTGTATTTAAAAAAACAGCATCATGATGCACTGGACTGTCCAGCCATTCCAGCATTCAGTCGCCTGAGGTTCGGTCATGTGCTGATCAACTGTATGGGAATAAACAGCAACTGATTATCATCTGGCACAGTTAAGTTGCCATTTACTTCAGGAGTTAAAAAAAATGAAAAACCATAAGACATTCAACGTTTGGCCCGTGCACGTCGGCAGATACCTTTGAAGGACTTCAGATCATCCGAAGTGGAGATCCAAGCCCGTCTCCGGCACACGAACGTGGCGCAGCTCTACGGCGCCGTGCTCTGGAACGGGACTGTGCACCTGTTCATGGAGGCTGCCGAAGGGGGCTCCGTGCAGGAGAAGCTGGACACCTGGGGACCCATGAGGGAGACGGAGATCATCTGGATCACCAAGCAGATCCTCGGGGCCCTGGACTACCTGCACTGCCGCCGAGTCATCCACCACGACACCAAGCGTACGCTGAAATGGGTCATGGGGGGCCTTCTTTCACCTTTACTGCTGTTTAGGTGTACCATGCTAGACATCAAGCACGAACAACCGCTGAGTTCGCACGTGCTACGTGTGGTTCGGACAGAACCTGCCAGAGGAAACTAGTTGAAACGGAAAAACGTTCATTGTTCGTTCTATAATACTCACATTGTAGTAATGGACATATGATATAATATGAATCCTTCAGTCAATTCCTGCAGTGAGCATTTCGCCCTGCTCTGAGGTGTCCAACTCGACCACATTAACTACAAGGCGGGAGGAGAAGCAGGTGGCCGGCAGGTGGTGTAGTGGTTAGAGCTGCTGCCTGATAACCAAGGGACCCAGATTCGATCCCTGCTCCTGCTGTAGCACCCTTGATCGAGGTACTCATCCTGAGCTGACAGAGTAAAAATTACTCCGTGGTATAAATGGGTAAATCACTGTAAAGTTGATTATTAGACAGTAACCTTGGACAAATGGGATGTTCAACTGAATGAGTGTAAAAGGAATCCGCTGCGATTTTCTGTTCCTCAAACGTATTCACACCACTAGGACACTTTCGGACCTCCGACTGTCTGCGCTCTAAATTTCGCTCCGTCTCTCCTCGGCAGCCAGCAACATTGTCCTCATGTCTTCCAAAGCAGTCCTGGTGGACTTTGGGCTCTCGGTGCAAATGAGTGGGGACATTTTCTATCCAAAGGACTTTCGAGGGACGGAGGTGAGTCCCACAGCAGGGGGGTATGGACAGAACATGCAGCAAACTCTAAGAACCTCTGGCGTGCGTTGGCCTCAGCGCACCTCTCCGGCAGGCCGTCCCCGAGGGATTCTCCGCTTTACCGAGATGCTCCGTTTGTCCGCAGATGTATATGAGTCCAGAGGTGGTCGTCTGCAGGGGTCACAACACCAAGGCTGACATCTACAGCCTGGGGGCCACCATCATCCACATGCAGACTGGCTACCCGCCCTGGGTCAGAAGATACCCCCGGCCCGCCTACCCCTCCTACCTCTACATAGTAGGTGTCTTCTGTGACTGGTAAATAACAGTTCCTGCAAGGTGCACTTCCTCTGTACGACCTCACATCTAATATCTACTATGATAACTGGATGTTAGAATTATTTCCAGCATCAGCATGTTAGCGTGGGTGTGTCCCCTCCCCCTCCAGCCTTTCGTCCTGTGTTGCTGGGTTAAGCTCCGGCTCCCCGCGATCCCGTACGGGACAAGCGGTTTCAGATGGTGTGTGTGCATGTTAGCATTTACTAATAACAGGTAACAGAGCTGATTTTCCCAGTGGCTTGCAATCAAAGGACCTGGATTCAAATCCCACTCCTGCTGATTATGACACTGTGAATCAATACAGTAAAAGTACCCTGCTGTAAAAAAGGCTCAATCAGTATACAAATCTCACACTAAGTTGATTTGGAGAAGTGTCAAACAAATGAAAAAAAGAGTAATGAATAAATGAATAAATTAAAAAAAAAAAACTATGACCATACTCTGACTATGACAAGTCAGTTATGACCATTAAACTCTAACTTATCTGGTAATGTGTAAAAATGTGCATATTAACAGATTACAAACATAATTTAACTAGATAATTAATGATAAATTGTGCACAGAATGCAGCAATTTCTTACCGTGGTGTTTGAAAGATCAGTGTGTATATGGAAAGCAGGACAACCCAGCAGTGGGCAGTTCCGCTGAAATCTTACCCTCTCCACTGACCGCAAATGCAGCGCAAAAAAGAACAACATACTTCTCAGATTCTTAACACAAGGATGCAGCTGGAAAATATACATGATTAATGCACAGATTATACATATAATATAAATGTTGCGTTACTATTGGAGGGATGAGGGGGTGCGGTGGGTTGGACCGGGTCCTGCTCTCTGGTGGGTCTGGGGTTCAAGTCCCACTTGGGGTGCCTTGCGACGGACTGGCGTCCCGTCCTGGGTGTGTCCCCTCCCCCTCTGGCCTTATGCCCTGAGTTGCCGGGTTAGGCTCCGTGACCCCGTATGGGACAAGCGGTTCAGAAGATGTGTGTGTGTACTACTGGAGGTTACTTGGGATGTCAGTATGTAGGGGGATTTCAGTATATTTAAATATTTTATTAAATGGAAAATCAGTCTGTTCAAAATTGCATTGAAATTACATTGAAATCAAAGACTTGAGTTTTATTTATTCATCTTAATAGTAAATTATTAGTAAAACTTGATAACTAAAAATTATGGTCTATGGCACATCTTCCTGATGAATTTTAATAACTGTGCAAATAATTTCATCTGCATGATGGCTCAGGTGCTCTGGATGCTTTTTTTGGACAATGGACTTGGACAGTGGTTGCTTCACTTCTGAGAAACACTGTAACTTGTTATCCTGGTTTTGTGCTGATTGCTTCCAAAAATAAAATAAAATAAAATAAAAAGTTTAATAAATGTAAGCGCTATTTTTAACTCTGCAAATTATCTAGGTTTCCTGGACTGAGGTTTGATGTCTGAATTGTAGGAATTTCCACAGAAGAGGACGGTGCTGCACTTGTGAACCCATAAAGACAGATTTCTTTTCATTCACGTCGTAAAAGAGAGCGTGTCCCTTTCTCATGACCATGGAGATGGAAACTAATGGATGAAAGTCCACTAAAGCATGGAGTCCACTAGAAAAAGTCACAGTGCGGGGTATCTTTTTACCTTCAGTACTAGGGTAAGTGCATGCTGCTCTTCCCTGCAGATCCACAAGCAGGCGCCACCCCTGGAGGACATCGCGGACGACTGCAGCCCTGCAATGCGCTCTTTTCTGCAGCTTGCTCTGGAGAGGCACCCTGGGCAGCGTGGCACCGCAAAGCGGCTCCTGCGCGACAAGGCCCTCCACCCCCTGCGGGAGCAGCACCCCCGCTGCTGGAGCCTCGACTCGGTCCTTGGAGAGGGGTCCCGTCACCCGGGACAGCAGCGCAGCCAACTGTGTGACACTCTTAAAGGTACAGACCATTACAACCAGCTGTGTGACAGTGTACCACGGTAAGTTCACGGTTGACCCTTTGATGTTCTGTCCACTCTTTTTCCTGTAGACTTCTCCCTGTCCACCATGAGGACATGAGGATGATGAGGATATGAGGACTTCACGATGACGAGGACAGAGGACGAGGACTCCCTGTTTGCTGAGCTGGACTCTCTGGGCGACGATTACGCCCCCCTGCGCACACCGCCGGCCTCAGGCTACGGTTGAAGCCAGAGACGATGGGTGGAAGGGGTGGGGACAGCTGTCCTTCACAGAGCTGGAGGTCCTGGCCGTCCCAGTAGCCCTGGTGCTTGAGGGACGAAACACACCAAGATGAGATAAGAGACACATGAGTCGAGTGTAAACGTCACCGGCGCCTGCTTATAGCTTCCTGTGATTTCACTCACGGGGTCCAAAGCAGCACTTCACACATGAAGAACAACTTTAAAAACAAGTTGTGTGTGTGGCCAGAAAGCAGATTTTTTTTTTTTTTTTTTTTTTTTTTGTTAATGATTTTTCGTAGTGACAGTTTTATTCATCGTGCTGGAAATGGGAATCACACAGAATAAATAAGAAATAACCCTGGGAAGCGTCGCTGTAGCCCTGCACAAACTATCTTACAGCACAAAGAGCTCCAGGGCTTCTGAAATACCGGGAAAATATTCCATTTGTCTCCACATTTCCCCAATCTGCCGTTCATAACCATATGCAGGAACACGTATTTGCAGCAGAGACCAAAACAGCTGTGCCAAAACCGTTACTGAAAAGGAGCAGTTACGCACCAGGTGGTGCAAATGTGTGTGTTCTGCGCTGAAAAGATCACACACACTTTCTGTTCGCACCTCTGTGACACGCTCGAACCTTCAACCCCCCACGGAGACGCACTAATCATCGGGCTAGTTTACCCAGGTGTTGAAGCGTACGATTGCTGTGCTTCCTGTGTGTACTGCGGTAAGGATGTTCTGCTGAAGTCTCAGGCCAGGCCTGCTTAGCCAACGGCAGGGGACACGTTCCCCTCCCCCGCGGTGTTTCCAGGTACCGTGTTCCGCTACCTTGTCTTGCGTTACAGCACAACACATCATATCGTGTCGGGGCAGCCGAGCCGAGCCGTGAATAATTCATTGTTCCTTCACCCTTTCACAAACACCGGGTTCCTTTGTGGAAACAGGACTCTTATCTGCTTCCTGTGTGTCTCGGTGATGGTACCCCCCCAGGTTGTTGGTTCGAGGCTCATCCAGAAGCACAAATAAAAACAGCAGCAGACTGAGAAAAGTGAAAAAACAGATGAAGGAAAAATTGGTTGCATCTCCGCACACACGTCTGTCCAGCCCGAGTTGAAATCTGCACAAACGGTCCAAGGACGGCGCCCCCTGGCTGTGAGAAGCAGACTTCAGGAAGGAGGTGAATGGAAGTAAAAGTCGTGCCGAGCCTCAACATCACACCGCATCACTGAGATGATATTTGCTTAGCTGACGTTTCTCTCCAAAGTGACTTACTGTGTAGTTTTTAAACTGAAGCAATTCAGGGTAAGTACCTTGATCAAGGGTTCTAGAGCACGAGCACAGATTTGAGCCCAAGTGTTTTGAGTGAAAGGCGGCAGCCCTAACCACTGCACCACCTGCTGCCCGCACACTTACGTTACAGACTCAGTCGGCTCCAATCTAGGGAAAGAAGGACGGTGACTACTCTGTCACTTAACCCTGGCGAATATTTTAGTTGTGACTGTCTTGTTAGACATACAAAGAGGTTCGGATGAGGGAAGAATAGCAGACAAACGAGTCTGTCCATCACAACGTGCAAAAAGAACAGTCCTTTCTGTGGTGAAGGGATCTCCGGTATGATGGACAAATTGTAGATATGTCTCCATCTTCAACCATATCTCCATAATCAGTTAGAAGACTTATCTCCGTAACCCTCCTGCAACCTGGATGGACAAATGTGATTCATCTTTTCCAGTTTCCTTGTCTGGGCATCTTATAAGCACTACAACACGCCTCAAGCCGAGAATCTAACTGAATGCCAGTGACAGGTTAACACAGTATTTTTCCATAGCTGTGCCCCCCCCCCCACCAGCTGATCAATCAGGCCAGCGGGAAATAGACAAAATCAAAGCTGCTGTTCCGTGGTTCTGGAGAGCCTGGTTGCCTTTCTGGTTGCTCCACCCCGCAGTTTCTCACAGTGTGCTGCACCGTGGCAGGTCCACATGAGATGCGGAGACCATCCCGTGCACAACCTCGCGCTGTTACAAGCGAGACTGAACCACTCCCTGATCAATAGACGCACAGGGAGAGGCAATGAAGACCATGATTCTACAGTCCATTCAATCTATGGCTTTTCAGTTCAGACCTAATTTTATTCTGGTACTGACTTCAAACTGACTTAAGCGCAGTAAACAGATCTCAGTATGCCCCCTGAAATACAAATTGAATCATTAGTTCACTGGACAATGAAAAATCATGCTTAATTTTGTGAATTTGATACAGAGTTATGATTATTAAGGACATAATAAATAAAACAAAGGCGCTCATAAGTCACAGGACCATCATAATAAGTTTGTTCTGATTGTAGGGTGGGGGGTGCGGTAGCACGGTGGCGCAGTGGGTTAGACCAGGTCCTGCTCTCCAGTGGGTCTGGGGTTCGAGTTCTGCTTGGGGTGCCTTGCGATGGACTGGCGTCCCATCCTGGGTGCATCTCCTCCCTCTCCGGCCCTACGCCCTGAGTTGCTAGGTAGGATCTGGTTCCCCGCAACCCTGTATGGGACAAGCGGTTCAGAAAGTGTGTGTGTGTGTGTGTGTGTGTGATTGTAGGGTTATGTTGTATTTTCACCAGCAGGGGGCAGTATTTGATAACTTGCAAATGGTGCTCAGGTAAGAGGCAGCATTTCACTTTTATTCAAATGTGAGAAACAAAGGCCACCAGTGGCTTCTCCATCAGGGCCCTAACCCCTGAAAGAGAGTCAAACCCTGACTTCCACAGTCCGCAATGCAAGGAGTGCCAATGGCTGCCAACGGCCCTGGTGACCCCTGACTTCTGTAACTGCGGCAAACTGGTACGGTAAAGAAACACAGCGTGACCTGTCCACCTGAGACAAGAATCAGCTGAAGCTGCAGCTTTCTGGTGTGAGCACGTACCCATCCTCTGACGGCACCGGCAAAATTGTGAGGTTCCAGGTGACACAGAAAAGCTTTGCGGTGCCTTTGCAGTGACAGACACAGGCTTTCCGTGTAGATCTCTGCTGTTAACAGGGCGCTGAGCTTAAGTGTCATGGGAAAGGAAAAGAACCACCAAGCACTAAGGACACAAAGCGGAGGACAGAACTTTCTGGAAGGACTCCATCAGTGTGGTCAACAAGAGCGAACATAAATTCGGTGGAAGTTTGGGGGGGTTTGATTCCTTCCTACCGATTCGACTGTAGACCTTCCAATTTCAGCATGTTGCTTCACGATATACTGTCACCTGGGGAAGAAGTTTGTTAACTGTACTGAACTAAACAGGGACTGTACAGTGACCATACAGTATGGTCCCATGAGGCTCCCCTCCTCGGCTCTCTCCACCGCCTTCTTGTAGCTGCCCGTGTCACGTTCAGCACTTGGTTATGGTCGACAAAACGGTTGCAGAATCCACACTGCGATATCTACAGGACTGATCACTCCTTATACCTCAGCAAGAGCACTGTGGTCCTCCAGCTCTGGTTGCTTCGTGGTCCCGCTCACAAAGGGTTCAAAACTGAAACTCTGTAGGTCACTTTTGTTCCTGATATAGTGAGATGAGCTCCCTCTGTTCCTCAGAGCTGCTGAATCCCTGCTAGCGTTCAAAGAGGAACTCAAACCCATCTCTTTCAAACCCATTTCTCTCCTGATCTCCTGACAGCTACATAAATGAGTCCAACACCATCTGCTAAGGTTACCTATGTATTTGCTATTTGAATGTCTCTTTTATGGGCAGCTACTTGAGGGATGTGAACCAGCAACATGGTGGTAATTGACAGACAAGCTGTGCTTTGATTATTCCATGTCTGTGTCTCAAGCTCTTAGTCTGTTGTTGATCCACTTTGTTTACTCTAAGTTGTACGTTGCTTTGGATGAAAGTGTGTGATTAATGTAGACCTTGTCAAGATGCAGTTTTCCAGGTACCACAGAACCAGAGGGTCCATCATAGTAGTTTGTGCACCGTTCAGGAGACAGGACTTATTCTCAGTTGGAGGCCTAATATAAAGTATGTGGTTAAGGCCCTCTGTGACTCGAACCTGTGCGTGGTGAGTGTTGAACCAGACTTGGAATCAACCGTACAGGGGGCACCACAGAGCCAGTCTCCTGTAGCAGTGACCCAACGGGGCCCGTCTAGCCAGGACTGCACTTCGAGGATAAGTCGCCAGCCTGGAAGGAAGAAGAACTGCCATCAGGGGAGAGGTCAGAGGTCACAGAATGAAGAGCTTTCATACTATTCATACCTTCTCCCATCCCGTCTGTGGAGCAGGAGACAGGAAGACTTCCTCTGGAGCCAGGAGCCTGAATCAGACTCTATATCCTCCAAGCGCCAGAAAAACATGTGTGGGAAATGATAACGTGCCACTGGCATTTTTATACGTTAACAATGAGAATTATCTGCTAACCCGTCAGATGACCTCACGCGACCTGCCAACGGATGGTTTTAATTTACTCCTTGTTTCACTGTGCTACGGTCGTACAGAACGGACGGGTTTTGCGGATCTTCATTCTTCTTTTCTGCCTGACTTTATGTTCAGAGATTTCACACTTCAGGCATTTCCCCCATATGTCCATCAGCTGTTAATGTGACGGATCCAGCTCCTCTGGTCCATGGGGTTCGCCACATAGGTCAAAGGTCAGCCCTGTCTTGACCACACTTTCTGTGAGAAGAGCCCGAACGTAAATGGGAGCTGGACCAGGCGGTCCTCACTGAGGCCTGACACAAGATCAGATGAGATGGACAGATGAGGCGTGTGTGCTTGAGTGTCTGTTATTAAAATCAATGAAAATAAAACATTTTAATTATTATGATAGGATTGCTCTCCTGTCAAAAAGTAAAAAAAAAGAAACAGATGTGATGTAGGGCTGGACCCCCCCCCCCAATAAGTCCAGTCACATGAGGATGAAATGTATATAGAAATTTTGGGAAAAATGTGAGACATACTTTTAATTATGCCAACCTTTATTCTAATAAAATAACCGAACATGAGGAAATGCATTCAAATTTATTTGTAACCTACACAATTCACAACCAGTTGTAAGCTGTATGATTGCAGGATGGATGTTGAGGTTATTGCACTAATTTTTTCTTGCTGACACGATGGGAGAGGAAACAGGTTCTGCTGCCTGGGAGCTAATCGAGCCTCAGTGCCCCCTCCCGATCACCCTGGGGCAAAGAAGGACTGGGGGGGTCTCTCTACTCCACTTCCTCTACCATCTAAGCTCCCATTTCCACCACTGGCCATTGCTTATTTTTCTTCCACTTTCTTTCGTCTGCCTGATGGACGTCCATCGTAGACACCGCCGGGAGGGCAATCGCTCTGCCGGATCCTCCTGTCTGACCTTTGGTGCGGCCCAGGGGCTCAGAGGGTACGGAGAGGTCTGACCTCTTCGCTCCTGGGTTTGATGGGCCTTTCTAGCAGAAAGCAGGGGGTCGAGGTCCTTTCGCTTGTGTTATTTGTGGAGTCAAATTGCAGCATCACCTCCTGTGGACACGTGGTGTTGTGCTTTTGGCTCAAAGGCCAAGTTCACCCAGTGCTGACGTTCTACAGCATCTGGAAGCGCCGGGCGCAAGTGGCATGCGACCGGTGTGCAGCAGTCACGTTCTCCGGCCGCCCAGAAGATGGCAGCCGCAAATGGGATGCGGCGCTGTGATCATCCCGGACCTGAGCAGCTTTCTGGAAATTATTGACATTGATGTATGTTTCAACTGCTTTGTGTCGCTCAAAAGCAGTGGACGCTCTTTCAAAGAAGGCTGAAGAAAAACAAATATTTACATAGACGTAATTTATTTTCTATTATGTTTCCAAAGGATTACTTGGATCCATGGAAATTCCTGCGGGATTAAAATTCTTGTGCCGTGTTTCTTTGTGTTTGCTAGATGGGATTTGGGTGGCAGGCTTCCTACATGCTCCATCACAAATGAACCAACGTCCCACTGGTGACCAGAGGAGACCAGAGCAGAAACTTGAGAACATCTTCTATTGTTTGTTGGTCTGCAGTTTTTCCAGCTGACATCCATACCAGAAACTGGATTGCCCATATCAGTGGGCTCCGCTCAGGCATTTTTGCATCTATTGTAAAACCACAAGTTTTCATCTTTGCATATTTATGAATTCAGCTGGTAACCAGCAGGAGCAAAGCCTAAGAAGGCAGATGATATTTTAGCAGAAGCAGAAGATGATTCCGGAGGCTCTGGCAATGAAGAAGCTGCTGTTGTGTTGGTTGTCACTTTACACCACGGTTAACCATGTCGTCTGTCACATGACGCACTTCCTCAGCGCTGCAGCTCCACGGACAGTGATGGCAACATGTGGAAAATGGTCTTTCTGGAGTCATGCATTGACCTCACCTGGGCGAAAATAAGTCCCGTGTAGAAGATAACGATACCGCCCTTGATCTCGCAGTGGAAGATCTCAGCTCTCTTCACACTGTTGTCTGAATGCTTTATCAGCGTGGGGTAGAAACACAACCTCAGGCTGGAATCCCGTTGTTCTCAGTGGCGTTTTCACTGGACGCCAGTGGTCGAGTCTTTAAGGGATCATATTTCCTATTTGGGATTTCTTCGGCTCTCCAAGTGGCTCTTTGCCGTAAAGATGGCAAAAGAAGGGCTTTTTTCAGGTTTCAATATGGACATCAGCCTTGTTGCACCCAGTCTGAGCGCTGCGCTGGGACGAGGGCCTTGCTGTTTGTCTCTCTCTTTGCACAAACGTCTCAGTGGCTGGAAGAGCAGCCGAGTCCCCGGTGATCGCTGCGGCGATAAGAGAACCAGTCAGTCTTCCTCATCCACTGTTTCCCAGTAGCCTCCTCGAAATATACACATTGCGGGAATGTGCAAAACACTGTCAGTCAAGGAGGAGGTGCCATCCTTGCTCACTGCATAACTGCAACCAATTTAATGTCGTTCATACCTAAAGAAAAAACTTGGTTTTATACGCATTACGCAAGTGTATTCAGCCGACATCCAAAGAACCGGCGCCCTAAGGTGGAACTGCTGATGAACAGTTAACTCACATTTACATTTATTAATGCAGAAGTTGCCTGTTTCCAAAGAGACGTACAGTGATTATTAACCGGTATTTCGCTCACACACCTCTGTCCGAGGTGACTGGTTAGGGTTAGATACACTACAGTAAAGTACTTACAGTCATCCACACATTTATACAGTACAACACACATATGTCCCGATCAGGGTCGAGGCGAACCGGAGCCTAACCCGGTAACAGAGGGTGCAAGGGACACATCCCGGATGGGACGTCAGTCCGCCACAAAGCACTTCAGGCAGGACTCAAACCCCAGACCCGCCACACAGCAGACCCCGGCCAAACCCGTTGCGCCACCGCACCCCCCTCCACACACTCACTTTGGTAATTTAGAGTCACCGTCCCACCTGAAACACAAGTCTTTGGACTGTGGGATTGAACCCATGTGAACACAAGGGGAACCTTTATGGTTGAAATACGGTCAGAGGTACGATCACTCATGTGAAGACCTCAGTCCCGTGTGTGAACAAATGTAACGGTACAACTTTAATTAGAGTGACTGCTTGAAAACTTCTGCCAGAGCCCTTCTGCACGTCACCTCCAGCTACTCTTTTGCAGACAAAAGCCAGATGCTCACATATGCGTTCCTGAGGTTCATTTAGGAAGCTCACAAAATTATGTCAAATTGCATAAAGTCAAGAGAGAGCCCAGGCCAGGCTTGGGGGGAGGGGGGAGCGGGTGCTCTGATCCACCCCCACAGATGATCACGCTCCTCTGTACAAAGATTATATTGTCCTCCTTTGGTGCCACCATCTGAGTCTCAGTCAGCTTGGACGTGGCTCCAGCCCCCCGCCGGGCGGACATCCATTTCTTGGGACGTGTGCAAGAACCTTCCTGGATTAAGGCCAACGAAACACTGCGCTGCACATGCTCTGCAAACATCATGTAATTTTACATCTCATTTTAAGTCATTCTGCTGCTATATATATTTAAATTATACAGTATATACATTTAAGACACACATTTTTTTGTGGGTGTTGCTCCGTTCAAACTCTTCATGGTCCGACTTACTGCAGATGGAGACGGTAACGTGGTACCGGAGGCTGAGCCGCAGCGGGTTGAGTGCGGAAGAGAACAAGGAAGGGTCGCTCCGAGTTGCGAGAAGGACAGCGAAGGATGACACACGCTGGGGACAACGTCCACTGCAAACCCTTGTGATGTGCAAAGCAGTATGGGAGATGACTGTGCTGTGGGGTCTCAGACTCCGGTTGAGAGAACGGCAGAAAATGTCACCCACAAAGATAGGCCAAGAGCATAAGGAGGTCTGGAAGATGAGGTTGGAGACCCAAACAGAAAAAGTATTGTAATAATGTGCATGATGCCACTGGTAGCCGATCAAGAAAGGTCTCAAACCCATCTCTTTCAGAGCCGGCGCTTTCCTGATCTCCTCCCGACAGCTACATAAATGAGTCCAACACCATCTGCTATGACTATCTATGTACTTGCTACTTGAATGTCACTCCTCTAGGCAGCTACCTGAGGGATGTGAACCAGCAACATGGTGGTATCAGACAGACAAGCTATGTGTCAATAATCGTGCGTCTGTGGCGGAAGCTCTTCATCGGTTGTTAATGCACTTCCGTCTACTCTGAGTTGTTTGTCTATTGGGGTGAAGTGTCTGATAACTGTAATGTACATGTAACAGCTACAGGTCAGTATGGGAGCTCTCACATCATCTCTGTGGGAGATGTTCTCATAGCTGAGGGTCCTTGTCTCGCCCCTCGTTCACCCTCTGCGGAGGAGATGTCTGCACCGGATGCTTTCGACCCGGAGCGGCAAGAACGCCTGTGGCAGACGTTTCACTTCACATCTCTCTCTCATCGACTGCCAGAAGCAGGAAACTCTCACACATGAAGTCAGGCCACCAATTTCTTATTAAAAACACGTGGCTTTGATGGCTACTGTTCCGGAACAATCCCACCGTGCCCTGCGACTTGGCTACTGGGGTTCAGCACAGAGATCTGCGACACGATGCCTTTTCCAGCCCTGCCGTCCCTCATGATTCATCTCAGATGCACGGAGCGCGACCTGGCTGGTGTGTCGCCGGGTCCCTGGAGCCACCAGCGTCTGCAGAACTCATCAGAACCGCCTGGAACACACACACACACACACACACACACACACACACACACTCACACCCTTTCCAGCTCTGTCACTTATCACACCATAAACTATTTCCTTTGCAATAACCGCCTTCTTTACGCCCAGCAATACTGACCTCGTCTTTATATAACTTTACCACATTACATCGCTACATTCCCTAAAAACTGCCTTTTCCATCTGTATAAAATGAAAAAAGACTGAAAGTGCACATGAATGAGGTCAGCGGGTGGGGAAGTGGCAGTACAGTGGCTACCGCATTCCACTCAAAAGACCGGGGTTTGAATCCCACCTCCCACTGTAGCACCTTTAATCAATAGCGCTTACCCTGAACTGATACAGTGACAAATACCCTGCTGCATGCATGAGTGAATGAGTGCAAATAGTTTAACAGAGGACAAAAGTATCAGAAAAATGAATAAATGCAAATTTGATGATGACAGTACATCTTGAAAGTTGGGCACAGTCCAAGAGTCAAGGGCAACTTCATGAATTGCGCATACTTGCTTCGCCAAGGCCGTTTCTTATCAGCGCTCACCAGCATGAGACGCTGCGGGAGACGTCCTCGCCCACACGTCCAAGTCCTCGCTCCGCTGCCCCACGTCTGACTGTCGCCGGGCTGCGATACGAAACAACATGGGCATCATGTGAGTGCGCTGCTCTTCTTATCTCCAGGCGCATTAATCATCTGTATTTAGTGCACAGACGCAACGCATGAATAAATGTCAAGGATCTGGTTTATAATTTGCGACTGCAGAGACGCTGACAGATTTATGGAGCCCTAAACTGAACTAATGACTCACAGGCATCCATTCAATTTTTCACTGCTTGTATGAAGCAAATTTCTTTATTTCTCTGTTAAGCATCACTCATCCCCCCTCCCAAGAAAGCTATATGTCTTTGATACATTAAATAAAAAACACTCTGTCCATCCATCCGTAGGAATACTACATAACATTTTTGGTTGATAAATATATTATGGAATAAAAGGCAGAATAAAACTGTCACCCTAACATGCAGGTGTGCAAACACTGCAGGCAACCACACACACCTGGACCCTGTGTACAAACGTGCTCAAACCGCACCACTGCAGACCTCATAGGCAAAAACATACACATGCAAACAGGCATGTAAAATCACAGCAGGGTTCACATACAAATACATGATGTGCAAACACGCACACGCACTCGCAATAATAGTAACAGCTCGACAATAGTACAAGAAAACCATGGCATTGACTTCCACATGATCTGCGTATTCTCTTTGTGACACGCACAGACACACCCACACACACACACACACACACACACACACACACACACACAAGGAAATTATAAGAACTGCGGATCTAGCATTCTATAAAAAACCCGTTCATCAAAGACAGCCATTTATTTAATAAGGATGTCCGAGTAACTGCACTTTACAGAGTAATAAAAGCAGCCAAAAGCTTTCATTCACCACAAGATCCGGTTTCCACACAGGGCTGTGATTAGATATCATACTTCTCCGGATCTTCACGTCTTCCCACAACTTGAGCGCATTAACCACCTAGGAAGTTTTCGTTTTCTCTAAACTCCGTGTTTTGCCTCTAATAATGAAATGGAAAAAGGCAGAAGGGACAGGAATCCAAGCTGGTGCTTTTACCGCGCCGCAGTCTGGGTTCGGAGTCAACGTACAATGGAGCTCACGTGCTGGACGCAGTTTGTGCATGAAAACATTATAAAAGGGTATTATTGAACAACTGGGTATAGAACTGCTTTTAGTATAGACAAATTGAAAAAATACGTTCAGAAAATTAATAAAGAGATCACTTTGCCAAAACCAGGTATGCGTAATAGAAATTGTAATAAATTCCCTTGGAGGGAGGGGCTGTTCTCACATTTTCTATTTTCTACTAATGAAATATATTATGTGTGGTTTTCACTGGGCCAAGGAACACAATTACATTATTCAGTTGCACAGTAGACTCAATAGCTGGAGAAGAAGTGGCTGTTCGGATCACGGCAGGGGGACAGCGCAACGGGAGGGTCCGCAGCAGAGTCCAGCCCTGTAGGGCCTGCTGCTGTCGCTTATCATCTTTGAGCAAACACCGCCGTGCCCGTCGCGTGCTAGCCGGACTATAAATATTCCACCATTGTCGATATTACGGACAGGTGGGGCTTCGCCGAGCCTTTCTTTTTTCCATGGATGCCATCACAGAGGCGTTGCCGTGGCAGCGCATTGCGGTCATTTCACTGTGCTGAGTCGAGTACAGGTACAGTGACATGAAGTCCAGGAATCCTTGAATGTAGTCACATTTAACAGTTATTTAACGTTACCTTCCTCCCAGGTGACTTAGGCCTGCATGCTTAGCTACTTCCCTTGATTTATCCACTTACATGGAAGGGTTATTTTTACTGTACTGGTCCAGGGTAAGTGGCTTGGTCAACAGTAGCACAGTGGGTTCAAGCCGGGATTTTACAACTGCTAGATGACAACTCTAAGCATGATGCCACCCTCTGTCCTTAGTTAACTGCCATACTAACCCTACAGGTCATGTAGAGTAAAAACACTTGTGAACTGTGTATAAGGGGGGCTTGCTGTGCGTATCTATGAGGTCTTTAGCTTGGACTCCACTGTAGGAGTCCTTCCTGGTGATCTGGAAGAGCTGCACGGAGCCCCCTGTTCGGGCACTGTGAAATAGGACTAATGTGAAGAAAGGGGCAGAAGAGCAATGTTGTCATGTGGTTGTTGGCATCTGTGACTGTTTTAAGGTTTCATACGCAGGGCTTTACGTAGGAGCTGGGGAATGGCAAGAAAAACATAGTGCATCTACAGTGAAAACCCCAACCTGAATCCTAACCCTGAGGGCCAACCACCTTGGTCTAGTACAGACTCTTAGTACTGTTTCTGCCAACACACAGCCTGAAAACAGCGTTGGAAAATTTTGTCCTGTGTATAGCGTGCACCTTTCAGACATTTTTATGGATATGATATGATTTACAGTTATCTGAGTGTATTCCAGTGGGCAGAGGGGTGCCTGTTTTCAGTGACCAGCCTGCGGGGGATGGCCAAGAAAAAAATGGAAAACTGAGATGCTTGGGAGGAAAACATTTTATCGGCCGGTAACAAAAGTGTATTGTAAGTGAGGGGGCCGGTGTTGAGTCCCTGGGGCTCCAGAGGCCCTGTTTGTGGTTCCACCCCGAGGCCTGGGGCTTGCCCACGCAATTCCTCCTGGCACCAGGCTGTCCAGGGTGGGGAGGCACGCCTCGGTCCCTGTCGCAGTATTACTGCTCCCTTTGTTTCCAGCGATGCCCCACGTGTTGCTTTTCCTGGGGTGGGGGGGCTACTTTAAAATAACCATCGAGGACAAACGTCTGTCCGTGTGTCTGTCCTGGGGAGCCCGAATCCTGCCGTGCTCGCCTGTGCGCGGCAACCGCAGAAATTCGCTCAGGATTCCCAGGCTCCATGGACTTAATTCCCCTTTAACGATCACAGGACAGAAGGAAGTGGAGATTTTCAGAAAGAAAGAAAAAAACACCGAAGTTCACGTGGGAAAGTACACTGATTCCAACTGTGCTGGCATTATCAGCAGACTGGAATCAGCGAGGGGACAAAAACATATTTAGAGCTGTGATAAGTGAGTAAAACACTACTGGTGAGCTCACCTGTAGTCGTTTGTTCGGGGCATCATATCACCAGGAAAAGTATTAAACGTATATCCAAGTGTTTCACCTGACCCCTTTCCACAGAGCAACTGACCATGTGGTTTGTACACTAAACAGTTTACAGTGATTTACCCATTTAAACTGCAGTGTGATTTTTACTGTACCGGTTCAAGATAAATATCAAGGGTACTACAGTAGGGGGTGGTACTCAAACCCAGGTCCTTTGAACGCGAGGAGACAGTTGTAATCGCTACGCCACCTGCTGCCCCGACATACAGCGTGCCAGCGAGCATATATCAGTATGGAAGTGCTGTATGTGGGTGGCATGGTGGCGTAGCGAGTAGTGCTACTGTCTCACAGCATGTGGAAGGTATGAGAGGTTGCGGGTTTGATCCCCACTCAGTCTGTGTGGAGTTCACATGTTCTCCCTGTGTCTCTGTGGGTTTTCTTTGGGTGCTCTGGTTTCCTCCCACACTCCAAAGACATACTGTTCAGGTTCACCCGCAGTGTGTGAGTGACAGAGAGAGTGTGTTCCACTGATGTATGGATGAGTGACCCAGTGTAAGTAGTGTATCTAGCAGTGTAAGCTACCTTGGTGAATAAGGTGTGTGGGCTCATAACACTACAGAGAGTTCATTGGAAGTTGCTTTGGTGAAAAGTGTCTGTTAAATAAATAAATGCACGAAACTGAAGTAAACATTCATTTTCAACACAGGGTTGTTATTTTCCTGTCCTGTCTTCCACATTTTTCTGCCTCTTTTAAACCAAAACTCTTCCAAATGAAACCATTAATTAGCTGGTTTGGAAGAAACATGAATTGGAGCTGTTGAACCCTCTTCCTCTGTCGTCCTTCACCTGTCATGTTGTGACCCATATGAATGAATCACTGAAATGAAATGAATCATTGTCATATTCAGTTTCAGTACAAATAAAAACAAACAAACAACACCAGGTGTCATCATCCTGTTTATACGGTAAAGTCTTTAATATGTACCTGCATGATAGATCGTTTCCACCCAAAGCCTTTAATAACTTTAATTTGGCTGGAAGCTCAGTCTGCCAGTTGTGTTGTACTGAAAAGGCACGTCGGGACCCACGGACGGCCGCTGTCTGTGCAGTGACCGTCAGTCGTGCAGCAGTGTACGCAGGGAGACACGCAGTTCCAGTTTATCCACTATTTCTAGTTCGCAAAACAAAACAAAATTCAAACCTTGCTGACTTTTTCTTGATGTCCAGGGACCTACAATACAGTCACATTTAACGATTTGGCTTAGACTTTTTTTCTAAAGCAACTCACAGTGCTAAGCTGCTTACACTGATTCCAATTTATACACACACACACACACACACAGTCTGAAACCGCTTGTCCTGAGTGGGGTCATGGCGAACCGGAGCCTAACCCAGCAACACAGGGTACAAGGCTGGAGGGGACACACCCAGGACGGGATGCCAATCCATTGCAAGGCACCCCAAGCGGGACTCGAACCCCAGACCCACCGGTGACTGGGACCCAGCCAAACCCGCTGTACTACCGCACCCCCTAGCCATTTATACAGAGTAGCTTCAAGTGTAGCATTCAGAGAAAGTACGTCGATCAAGGCTACTGCAGCATAAAATGAGATTTGAACCAGATCCTTCAAGTCCAAAGACAGCAGTATTAACCACTACGCCACCTGCTGCCCTTACAATACAATTTACTCTTGTATATTCTGGAAAACAGGCTCTTTCACAAGGTTACAGACAAATAAGACACCATTACGTGTAGCATATTTATTATTATAAGAAATATTTATATTTACATTTATTCATTTAGGTGATACTTCTCTCCAAAGCAACCTACAATGTTAAGCTAATTACAGTTATTCATTATTACTATTATTATTACTAATGTCCTTGAAAGTTTCTGTCCTTGAAAGACCAAAAACCTAAAACAGAAGGACCTCATTTAAGGCAAAACATTACGCAGAATTTCTCAGTTTGTCTTTAATGATACAAAGCTGACTGTTTATCGCCCGGCGACCATGAGCCGCCGGCGAGATGTACAAGGCTTGAGGACGGCCTTGCAGAGAGATGAAAGAGTGTGTGAAGGGGCGCGGAGGAAGGCTCCCTGCGCCGGGCCCTCAGCCGACACACATTCCTCCGGCTGCTGATCTAATCGGAGGAGAAGCGTCGCCTCCAGGTCACGGAGGGCCGCGATCCCACCCTCGGACGGGGACCTCAGCCATCACTCGCCCGCACAGCTAGGGATGCTTTCAGGTCACTGCCTGAGCCGCAGCTGTGTGCTTTCACTCGTGTACGCACACGCACACACGCAAATCTATGGCCATGATCTGATGATCACTGCACAGTGAACATCAAACAAAGCTCTTTGTCTTATTAACCGCAAACTCCCACAGGGGTGACCAGTCCCGGGTCCTGGTCCAGCAGCACATTTTTCGTTACTGGGGTGTCGGAAAAGATCTGTACTTTATTTCCGGGCGCCGGATTTTGTTTGCGGCTCCGAGTGCGCGACCGCGAGATAAGGCCCCGTTCATGTGAAACTCTGCCCTCCTTAGCACGGAAGCCCCGGCTCTGAGGATCTCCATCATCTGCCGCTTCCTCCACACATTCTCCCTGAGAAACATGTGCCGCAAAGTTCGAATCCCACCTCTCGCTAATCGAGTCACTTCCGCCGAAATGATACAGTAAAAACGACCCTGCTGTATAAACGGCTAAATCACTGCATGTAGCTTAACAGTGTAATTCACTTTGGAGAAGCGCATGAGTTATGTAAATAAACAGTTAATTAAATACACAACCAGCTATAAAGATGATGAACACACTGAATTCTGCAGGACTTCTAATGTTACTTTGCAGCTGTGTTATATTCTACAGCTGGGATTTATATGTATACTCAAATTGCATTCCATTGACATGTATTTACTCTACATATCTATTAACCGCTGTATCTGCTCCTCATCCCAAGGACCTCACACTATGGATTCTGACCAAGTGAATGCAGGAGTTTTTATTATCACTAGCTCAGAAATAAGTGACTCATGTTCTGATGCAGTGCTTGCAGTGTGGCACCAGGCTGGCTTATGTTCACCCTGAACCTGCGCAGACCATATTTTGCTTCTGGACACCCGTGTGGTGAGACGCTAATTTAAATGAACATTAAATGTCGCCAAGTCGACTCTTGGTGACGGTTTGAGCGGTTCGCTGCCGCCTTCTTCCATGCACGTCCGTGAACCGTGAGATGACACACACGCGAACACGTGGCGACCGCGCCAGCTCTACACGCAGAGAGCCGAACCGGAATCCGAGATCTAACAGCACGGTCCAGGAGCTACGGGGCACCCATGCGCCACAACCCGTATTAGTAAAAATATCATGTTTTAATATCATATTCCTCTGTCATTTTGCTAAGAATGAGAATAGTTGGTGGGAATTATGTATGAGCTACTTTATAACTGACTACTTTAAGCGCCCAGGACTCAGTCCTGTCTCCCCTAAAATGAGAGGGCAAAATTGTGAGCGCTGACCTAAAGGCACCCGGAGACGGTTAACGCTCTGACAGACAAGTCACTTGACACACGGAGATGTCTGTGTCGCCAGCTCAGTGGCTCTGATGGCTCGATAAGGTCTTATTTTATCTTGCACTGCTCTTGTGTTTGTGTGAAAATAAGCGTTCTCTCCCAGCAAACAATAAATCGGTTTGACAGCAGTACTGAGACTAAACATTTAGAAGGAAATTTATTACTGAACAGCCATAAACAAGCCATTTTAACATTTTCCAATACATTTCTTTTCAAAGATTCAAATGTGAAAAAAAATGTATTTTAAGCTGAAATTTTTTTTTATTGTACCAGATGGTAAATGTGATGCGGAGCCAGGCACGCGGTGAATATGAAGTTGAATGCTTGTAAAACAAATATGCAGAGACATACATGTGCAGGGAGGCCCTGCCTAAACAAACTGTATGAGTTTCGTCAGGGAAAATTAAATTTACTCTGTGTAGACAGTAGAAAGAGTCAGACAAAGGGAGGACAAACAGGAGATCCTTGTCTGTGACCTGGTCTGATTGATCACAACACGACAGGGTCAACAGTCAAAGGAGTGTTACCTGAGCTGCATGCAGTGTGTGTGTGTGTGTGGGGGGGGGGGGGGGACAGAGAGTTTCCACACTGGTCAGGGAAAAGAATGATCAGATGGCCACTACCTGTTGCCTGACTGTAGGGGATAGCAGGGGAGGATATGAGAGCTGCGGGGCTGGGGTGCTGGGGGTTGGAGCGGTTAAGGAGCGAAGGTCACTAATGCACTTTGGAACGCCTGGCTCCAGTCTGTGCATTTATCAGACGGCTCAGGAGAGCCAGGCAGCTGACCGTGTGTGTGTGTGTGTGTGTGTGTGTGTGTGTGTGTGTGTGTTGTAGCTGACTGGGATAATCACAGTGCTGTGAGGAAGGGAAGGCTTGGGGGTGTGGTCATCACATGTACAGGGGCCAATGAATGCTGGTGAACAGCACGCGGTTAACGTCATCCACTGAATGTGCCTCCAATAGCACCATCCCCACTCCACAAACCCTTTTGTTCCTGCAGCTTTTCTGTAATGTCATTTCTGTTGATACTTTTGAATCTTTATTCTCTCCCTCCTCAAAGGGTAATAATCTCACGCGCACAGTCTGAAACCGCTTGACCCAAGGAGGCCCGTGGCAAACCGGAGCCTAACTCGGCAACACGGGGCATAAGGCTGGAGGGGGAAGGGACGCAACTAGGATGGGACACCACTCTGTCACAAGGCACCCCGAGCGGGACTTGAAACCCAGACCCGCCAGAGAGCAGGACCTGGCCAAACCCGTTGCGCCACCGTGCCCCCCACCAAAGGTAATAATAAAAATATAAACAATTTTTAATTATCTCATGCCTTTGATCAAGGCAGCTAACCATGCAAGATACAATACACTACTTATGAGTATCAAGAGAGCAGTTTAACACACATTACGGGCTCTTTAAAGTCACTAATCCACCTGAAATACCTGGGAGGAAACCAGAGCATGTACAGAAAATTCATGAGAACACGAGGAGATCATGCAAACGATACTTACACCAAGCCAGATTTGAATCTAAATCCAAAGCCACAGCCCAGGAGTTATGAGGCACTAGTACTACCTGCTGTGCCAGCATGTTGCCCTCCCTCTGAGGGTGGTATCTTGGACTCCAAGACTGGTGTCCCAGACATCCTCGACTCTTTAGCAGTGGTGTACGAAGACGGGATGGGTGTGAGAGGGAGGGTGAAGCCAAGCTGTCTGGCCCCCACATCAGAATCTCCAGACCACCTACGGACGTGAGGCTGCAGCACGCTTCACACCCGCGGGGCACCCCTCAGGCCGGCTCCCGCGTCTGCAGTTCGCACCTCCAGGGAGGCCGTTAGCACGTATGCGGCAGGTACTGAGATCAGGGCGCCGGCTCCGCTTGGCCCTTTCCAGTGCTTTGTGAGGCCCCTCCCAGTCGAGACACAACCTACTTTTGAAGTTCTTCGCACCACTCATCCACCATCGTTCCGTCTACTCGTGGCTTGGCGAGAAATGATTGGATGCTTTCAATCACTTTTCCTTTTATAGAGCTGGGGAAATTAAGCGTCTAGCAGAACCTTCTCCCCAAAACACCGATTCCTGGAGCCCGTGTGGATCTTGTTCTAGGGCTTCGTGACTGACAACAGTTACGTTTACATTCACATTTATTCCCTTAATAGACGCTTTTCGTCAAAGCGATTTCCAATGAACTCTGTGTAGTGTTATCAGCCCACGCACCTCATTCACCGTGGTGACTTACACTGCTAGATACACAACTTACACTGGATCACTCATCCATACACCAGTGAAACACACTCTGTGTCACTCACACAGACACTTTTAGAGTCAATAATCCACCTAAACAGCGCTGCGGAACGGCCTGGAAAGGGGCACATCCCCCAGGAGCGAATGGCACAGACAAACTGACCGAACCAGCAGGCTGAGAAAGTGCAGTCAGTGTTTCTTCACAGAAACGAGCTGCCAGAAAGGAAAATATATCTTAAATATTTTTCCAGCAATGTAACTTCTTTATTGAATCTGGGTGAGATTTTTCTTTGCCAACTCTAAACTGAGTTTGGCGGATGTGTCCCGGAGGGCGAACAAGCAAGGAACTGTTTTGCTGTTGTTTCCCAGCCAACCGCGGCTGGTCGGGAGAGCTTAAGCCCCAGAACAGACTGGCCATCATCGCTGTCGCCGTCTAGCCACCGCCCTGGTTGGCAGGTTGTTTCCGGAAAAGCCAGGTGTTCGTTCATCTTTTGTTTGACAAAGCGAAGAGTGGTTTTACTGCCCGCTTTACTGACCGAGAGGCGCCCGTGTGGCCCTTTCTCGGTACACTTTGATATTTCACAAGGTTTGCTGAGAAAGATGTCCCTGGTGACCATGTGGACAAATGCTGGGAAACATGGGAAGATGGTCACAATTCAAACAAATATAATTTTAATACAATTACGGCGGGTCTTGTTCTGTCGGCTCATTGGAATCTAAACACTCCCACGCCATGTCGGAAATCTGCCCTTTCCGCATCAAACCTTTATGATCTGCACTTCGGGAATAAACATCCAATCTATTTGCTAGAGGCATATTTTGTCAATTATGAACAAATAAATGTTTGTTTAAAATTAAGGGTGAGAGACAAAAACATGGGGCTGTTAACAATAACAGAGGCCGGACGTTTCCCACACCGTCGCAATTTTTTCGGTTCACGTTAGGGGCCTCCCGCGGGTGGGGTTGTGTTCGCGAGGCCCGGAAAAGGGGAGCAGAACGGAGCTTTGAACCCTTGGCTGCTTTCCTCCGCACCCGAGGCCACATGGGGCTCCGGCGTGTTACGCTACGTGTCTCTTCCCATTTCCCCTTCCTCTCTGGGCTCTCCAGCTCCATGTGAAACCGAAGGTCGACATGTTCCATGGCGGCAACCGCCCCGGTGCGGCGTCCTCCCAGCACTCGGTGTGCTGTACAAATTAATGGAAGCAACCAGGGAGGAAAAAACATCACGCTTATGGAAAAATATGTACAATTTGTGACCTCTGCACTCGTAATTTCTCTTAATCCAATGAGTTCTCCCTGCACAGCCCCTATCCTCTTCCCAGGCACCCCATCCCAAGGGTGGCAGTGTAAACAGAGTATGAAAGTTTTTGTACGGTTGTGAAATGGACTTTTTCTGAGAATGAGTACAAGCAGAAAGAGGCATATGGAAACTCTGTATTATTATTATTGCTGCCCTAAAATTGACTGTTGTCTCATACATGTTGAATCCTGTCTCACATTCTATGCGTCCGGGATAGGCTCTGGAGAATGGAACTGGACAAATGGTCAGCGATACCGGATGGACAGATTGATTATTATGCTCCAATAGGGTGATAGTGACTCAACATTTGGTGGCATCACTGAGTGTTTGCTGAGGAACGTGGCCCCACTAATGTTTTGCCCTCATAACTTGCTGTTTCAGTATAAAATGCAGTTATAAATGTCAGCAAAACCTATGGCGTGTGACATAAACACAAGGGCCATGTGATGAGTTATTTTTTTGCTCACCTGAGCTGAACCCATCTCCCAGGTATCGGGATGTCAATGGCCAAGACCAGGCTGCTCATATCTTACATCATCATATCCCTGAAGGAGACTTCACTTTTAACAGTTGCACTTCAACACTTCTGAGAATGTCCTCCCAGCATTAAGACAGACACCCTCGATTAATCTAAGAGAGTCACGTGGCCCGACTGCCGCTTCCCAACTGTGTCACCGACTGCCCGGGGCCTCCTAAGTGGAGTTATTAAAGCGGATGTTTTGGGGTGAGTGTGTTTAATTTAAAGGGCCCCTATTTACAGCCGTAATTAAGTGATTTACACTCCCCTGCTTTCAGCAGTTGACCCACCTCCGTTTCCAGAGACGTCCGTCATCTACGGAGCTCATTCTCTGAACGCACAGTTTTGGGCAGGGGTGAATCTGTTTCTGATTTGAGGACACATTGAAAGAATGGAAGAAAAAAAAAAACACAGTGCAGCTACCACCGAGGAGCTAAACGCTTCCATGTGCTTGTTTTTCTGCAGGGAAGTTTCTGTTTTAGCTAAACAGGCTATAAAGCAAACGGGGCACATTGATGGGAGGGAGCTGTCAAGAGGGAGCTGCCGGACCCTGCCAATCAGACGGTGCGCCGTACGACTCCCTCGCAGCCTCATTGGCTGCCCGCAGTGCCCAGATGTCAGCGTTTTAATTATTTTTTCACCCATTAGCGTAGTCGTTGTTTATGGTTGTGAAACGCAGGAATGTGGGCATGCGGGGGAAGGGGGACGACATGGGAGCGAGCTGGTTGGTAAGCTGAGGGTGAGCTGGACTGCAGCACTGTTCAAACACGCAGGATTAAAGAGTCAACCACTAGTTCCTCTCATGGGGACCCCGGGTGTCTCATGGGAACCTGAAGCATGCTTTACCACGGTAACCAATGTACCTTCATGCATGCACAAGTCTAGGCATGTCAAAGAAAGAAATGATCAGGTCACCCAAATACAACTGATCCTGGGCAGCAGGTGCTGCACTGGTGAATGAAGTGGTTGCAGGTTCGAGTCCCAAGACTGGGAATAAGATCAGTGCGAAACGGTGGCAGGACCAGACCTCAGTCTTCATCATAGTACGAACTGCGGCTGGGAGAGATGGCTGGCGTGGAAGGTCCTGTACTTCCTACCCTTTAAATGTGGGTAGTGGAGCTGTCCTCTGTGCAGCGCTAACACAAACCTTCTGTTGGAACCAAATAAAAGAAGCCCTCATAGCGCTGCATTTGCCTGTGGTAAAAACACAGTGGAGACCTCCTTATGCCAGTTCTTCACAGGACTCTTGGCTCAGCTCTATGTCCCATCCACAGGTTCTCTCCCATTAGCAGCAGGGAGCACAGTGGTTAATGAGTTGAACTTGTGATCAGGGCAAAGGACAAAAACTGTTGATTTACCCTTGAGCAATGTCTATATATCTATCTATCAATCGATCTATCTGTACTATAATGGGTCAAAACCCATGTTCGAGCTCACAGAACAGAAATGTTGAGGGTAGTCTTGTGCCACCGTGCCATCCAAGAACATGACATTGCAAAAAATAAACATAGAAGAGTGAGACAGAGGCCATACCAAACAAAAAGCAGTTTTGTTGTGTCTAAGTAATTTTGAACATGTGTGTAATGGACTGACCACCTTCTCATGCTGTCTTGGGATCTGTCATAAAAGTAACGAGAGGAAGAGATACAACCCTGATCTTGCTTGCCTCACTGCTCCAGATGGGACTCCCTGGTGTCTCCTGGGGTTTCATGATCCCTTCCCTTGGCTTTGTTTTTGTGTAAATAAACTCAGGACTTGAGTAAGCCTCAGTCCCCAGCCCTGTGTTGGTAAGAATGTGGGTCTTAAGATTGCATTACTGGCCACATTGAAGGTGTCCAGAGCAGTTACGACACTGGACAATGTTTTTCCACAAGATTTTCTACATGTTTTAAAGATTAAGCAGACATTTTGCAACTTTGACACATAAGTGTAACCAGGATATACATTTCTCTGCTGTTTTTGGAACTACATTTCCCACGCTCCCCTTCTTCCTTCTGTCATTCATCACAGATGTAATGAAGTATTGACACAGTCTGGATGTAGAGGAACTTTTTTCAGCTCAGAAACATGTGGAAATAAGGAGTTCTATTTATTTTACCCCAGTTGTCATGAATACAGTTCATTGTACAAGCAGATCTTCAGGAATATGTGTATTATCTACAGTAATTAGTAATATATTTTATACACAGGGGCAGTGCAGGGGCACAGTGGGTTTGGCCTGTGCCTGCTATCTGGTGGGTCTGGGGTTCGAGTCCCACTTGGGGTCCTAGTTCCACTTGGGGAACCATCCTGGGTGTGTCCCCCTGACCCCCAGCCTTGCGCTCTGTGGGGCCGGGTTAGGCTCCAGCTCCCTGCAACCCTGTTTGGGACAAGTGGCTTCAGACAGCGTGTGTGTGTGTGTGTGTGTGTGTGTGTGTGTGTCTTGCTTAAGGGTATTACAGCAGGAGGTGTGAACTGAACCTGTCTGCTAGGGATCCTACCACCACATTACCTGCTTGAAAGGCACAACAGCCAGCAGCACGTCAGGAAGGAAGAGAAAGGAGGGGGAGACAAATGCACTGAAATCATGCTTCGGCCAAGCCGCCCAGGTGGCATCAGACACAGGTGAGTGTGTGAGGAGGCTGTCTGGGAGAGCATGGCCCTCTAATTCAGCCAGGCCCTGAAACACATTATTAGGAGATACGCTGATCTGCCTGGGCCTTTTCTTTAGCTCCTTTCATCCACAATTCTGCCTGAGATCTCCTAAGGGTACTTAGCTCGGAAAGGGGTGTGTTTCAGAGCAACACCTTTCTTTTTGGTGGGAAATAAGAAGCTGAGACTGTATGATGATATGAAGTACAGTAGTGATATAATAATCCATAGCCAAACTTGAACACCGGACATTAAAATACCAGCGGCAGCATGCAGGTAGAAACTAATTTAACACAGATACACCTGTATATTTGTAATCCTTTTGCTGTTTCCGACTCTAGGCCCAGTTTACTTAGATATAATAAGATACATCCCTGCAATTAAATATATTGTACTCTTTGCACGCACACACAGTCTATAACCGCTTATCCCCAGTGGGGTCGCAGCAAACCGGAACCTAACCCAGCAACACAGGGCGTAAGGCTGGAGGGGGAGAGGGTCACACCCTGGATGGGACGCCAGTCCCCTGCAAGGCGAGTCAAGCAGGACTCGAACCCCAGATCCACCCGAGAGCAGGCCCCGGCTGAACCCGCTGCACCACCGCACTCTCTGTCTGATGTTCAGTTTGTCGAAATTGTGCGAAGAAGCAACCTTTGTGTCAAATTCCCCATCAAATTATATATGTGTGTTTGGGGGCAGTTTCCACGTATACCTGTGTGCGTTTCTGCGAGCGTGGTAAGCAGGTATTGGAAGTGTGTTCGGGTTTTGGGGGAAGAAGATCAGTGCAGTTCTTATTCTTCATTACTCTGGGTGCAGATGCAGAGGACTGTAGTAACCTTGTGTCCTTTGAAAAGAGGAGCACTAATAAGTGTTTGCAGAAGGATCCAGCAGAGAGAGAGAGAGAGAGAGAGAGAGAGAGAGAGTTAAAGAGTTAACAACACAGCAAAGCAGACACAGGCGTGCCAGTAAGCAGATCCCTGCAGGCCAGAACCAGGTTACCATCATCCACGTAGACCACTCATTACACTGGACAGTAATGACAGGTAGACACAATCAATGGAGGAGAGGCGGTGGTTCCTCAACTACATGTTGTTGAATTATCCTGAGCGCTCAAAGGACGAGAGCAGTCCTTTCAGGGACTCACATGCCTGCTGTGTTTTATATTCTGCCCGTCATGGAAAATAACAGAGCTGGGAGATTTAGAAAATAAATGCTCTCACCCTACCCACCCCACCCACACCGCTGTGAGACCTCCCCAACCTGCAGTTCTACCTTTGTGCCTTGACGCTCACCGGTTTAATTATAAACTTGGGCACAAAACACATATTCAGCCTGGAGTCTCCTGGTCTGAAATGAGAGACAAATATAACCCCTTTAGATTTTAAGCAGTCATAACAGCCCCACCCACTCTTCAATCTTGCACATGCGCGCGCTCGCTCGCTCTCTCTCTCTCTCTCTCTCTCTCTCTCACCCACACACACACCGCTTAGTGTCAAGTCTTCCAGAGGCTCCTGTTTCTGTTCCTTGTGATTTCAAACCTCCAGCGGTGCTTTTGTTTAGAGTTCCGCTCTCGAAATGACGAAACGTGAAACGAAGGTTAGGGTTACCAAGGAAACCACAGACTCTAGTCGGACCTGGAGCATCCGGCTGTCCAGCCGCCTGACTGTCAGGGAGGGTCATCCTCACACAGATGGTGATTCTTGCCTGAAGCACCATCAGCAATTCTAACCATCCGTACAGCAAGAGAGTCTCCTCTGTAGGTACCAGTGAAGGAAAACCAATAGGAACTCGTTCATGTGGCCATATTTTTTTGCTCTACTATTAACCATTGTTCAACTAACGCTTTTCTTCAGGTACGATGTTAGACATGTACTTTAAGACTGAACAATACAGTAAAAACTCAGGGAGTTCACCACCAAGGCCTGAGATCCCAGTCAATCAGGCACTGGGGTGTTTTATACTCACCCGTTGACCCCAAGCGGTACCCATGTTCCTGAGGTAGCCCTTGAGGTGGGAGGAGGTGGGAGGGGGTGGGAAGGCCTGGTGGAGATACTGAGCAGAGCCCTGTAAAGCCACAGGGCTAAGAGGCAGATGTTTTAGAGCTGTTGCAAGGGGCGCACGCACGCATTAGCACTGCATGGGATGTCTTCCATTAGGGCCATGCTGCAGGAGCTCTTTAGGCTTCCAGACAGATAACAGCCACTTAAGTCCTGTTAGCCTCACCTGTTCCTCATTACGTGCTCCTGCAGGGATCGTGGCCCCGCCTGCAGGGGGCATCGTGTCCTCCCCGCTTCTGAGAGACCAAATGACTTTTCGATCTCCCGCTGGGCCGATCCCTGGAGGATGGGCCCCGTTCCTTTCCGACGGGGCTGCTGCCGTTCTGCGTGCTTCCCACGTTCCTCCAGGCTCAGAAGGGACCACCAGGTGCGACTGTACTGCGAGTGCTCACTGAAACGTCTCCACGCGCATCTCAGGCCTGGGATTGTGGACTCTGCACCTGAACTTTCTAAAACACCAGGATCAAAACAGGCAGCAGCATCAACAGCAGGGTGGGTGTGTGTGTATAAAAGATGAGAATGACATCCTGCATTGTCCCGGGGGGACAAACTTTTTGATGTTTCAATGAAACTTCCCACGATTGGGAGAAGAGTAGAGAACCTGAATTCTGACTTCGGTCCAGGTCTGGATAGTATTTACATCTGGACCAATAAACAGAAGAGAGACTTTGAGTTCAGTGTAGAGCCATGCATCTGCAGTTGACATAACCTGTTTACCCAGCATGCACTGCAAACCATGCTGCACCTTCACTTCAGAACAGTGGAAGGGCACACTTTGCGAGAAGACAGGGTGGAGTCAGCAGCTGGGGGTGGGTTTGAATCAGGAGATGTTTTATAACCCCGAGGCAGGGCATTCTGCTGCTTTGGTGAAGTGCTGTGCAAGTTGCCCTTATCTGGGGAGATTAAGGCTCGTCTCCCTGGGCTTGAGGAAGGACGTCCTGCAGAGAACCAAGGGGCCTTTTAAAACCCATTATACATAAAAACCACCTGGGGGGGTTATTTCTTTAGGCCTATATGACTTTATGTAAGATTTCAGTGCATTTGTCTCCCCCTCCTTTCCCTTCCTTCCTGACATGCTGCTGGCTGTTGAGCCTTTCAAGCAGGTAATGTAGTGGTAGGATCCCCAGCACACAGGTTCAATTCACACCTCCTGCTGTAATACCCTTAAGCAAGACACACACACACACACACACACACACAGTCTGAAGCCACTTGTCCCAAGCAGGGTTGCAGTGAGATGTTGCCTAACCTGGCAACACAGGGCCCAAGGCTGGAGGGGCGGCAGTCTGGCGCAAGGCACCCCAAGCAGGACTCGAACCCCAGACCCACCAGAGAGCACGACCCCGCCAAACCCACTGCACCCCCTTGAGCAAGATACTTACCCTGCAATTCTTCCAGTGAACAAAGAAAGAATTTCCCTGCTACAGAAATGGGGAATCACTGTAAGTAGCTTCACAAGTCAAATTAGAGAAGAACATTAGATAAATATAAAGAGTACAAGTCAGGGCATGCTTATCCCCTTATGATCCCCCTTAATGGGGGGGATGCACTCTCATTCTAGTGTATCACACTGCACAGGAAAGAGCAGCATCCTGGAAATCACTGATGCTTCCTCACCAATTAGCATTTAATAAAATTCACCTTATTTTTATAGAGTGCTCTTCTCACACAGTGAGAATGTTGAACAAAGAATCAGACAATACACAAAGGTTGGCTATACATTAAGTTACTACAGTAACTTGTAAATGCCAACTGGCCAAAGAGGGGAGGAGAGAGGTAGGAGAAGAGGAAAAAAAAAAAAAAAAAAATCCCAAACAAAAGTCAAGGGAAAAAGGAAAAAACCCTCCAGGGGTCCAAGTGCCAGTGGCTCCCCTCCCTTCCCCTCCTGGCCATTCTAGATAGTACTTTTAAGCTATTTATAGCAGCACCATGGTTCGTAGATGCTAATAAGTTAACAGTAGAAAGAAATAGTACTCTAACTCACTGGACTACCTGGGCCTTCCCCCTGCTCAGTAAAAGTACAGCTGAACTCATTATTACAGATATGATTTCCTATAGCTCTGTTTTTTTCTTCTGGAAAACTTCACATTAACCATCTTTCTCAGGGCAGAACAGCAAACAACTTCATGCACTAGTAACAGTCTTGGCTTCTGCGGTTAGGCAGCGGTCACATGTTGGCTTGACAGACACACAGCTCTCTGAAATTAGAGAGTCTGTTGACATGTTGACGCCTTGAACCCGCTCAGTTATAGCAACCAGGTGTGTGGCTCACAGCAGGATGCGAGGCATAGATGGCACAGCAAGTAGCGCTGTTGTCCCATAGTACCTGGATGGTGCAAGAGGACATGGGTTCGATCGCTGCTAGGTCCGCGTGGAGTGTGCATGTCCTCCCTGTCTGCATGGTTTTCTGCAGCTTCCTCCCACAGTCCAAAGACATACTGTTCAGGTGGATTGGTGACCAAGTCCTCCATAGCGTGGGACATCGTTTCACCAGTGTATGGCCGAGTAACTCATTGCAAGCAACGTATCAGTGCAGGTCACCTTGGGTGAATAAGGTGTGGGCTCATAACGCTACATGATGTTCATCAGAAGTCACTTTAGAGAAAAGCATCTTGTAAATGAAATAAACACGGCGGGAGGGGGAGAGACACCGAGGGCCACAAGAGCTCACTTCTTATCCGGAGCTAGGAAGGCATTCCATGGTGCGAGGACCTCCCGTCTCCCCCCGTTCACTGGGGTGTCCCACTACTCCAGAGTCACAGGCCGGTTCAGCTGACGTGTGTTCAACCAGCAGCCCTGCTGTGTCAAAGCAGGCAGGCGGCAGGGAACTTGAGAACTGGTTTCTACCACACTGCACGTTCAAGAAATCAGATAAAGTAAATGAGGAGAAAACTGAACACACACACACACACACACACACACACACACACACACACACACACACACACACACACACACACACACACACACACACACACACACACCTCACTCAACACAGATGCAGGGCTCTATTTCTCTGCTGTTTGGACAGGATAGCCTCAAACCCTGCAATCTTCTCAGCCCATAATTAGGCTAAGGCCTTGACTCCCTCGCCGGTGGTTTGGCTGCATTCGGTGTGTGTCAGAGTGTGTGTATGTTTGTGGGGGGGGGGTAGGGCCCTGGTTTCAAGGCTAAATTACAGCCCTCCTGCTGAGGCGCCAGTTCAGTCCTTGTATTATTTCTGTCTTCTCAAGGAGGAGTTGGAGGGAGGGGGGGGGGGGGCGTCATTTTGTGTCTGACGACGTTTTCTACTTTGCGATCATGGGTGCAGGATTCACAAGTGCCTGACCTGGGGCAGCAGACTGGTGTTCAGTGACCAGGCCACCCGTCGCACACGTAAACTATTCCAGAACCGTTACTTTCATTGCCCCTGCGATAGCATTACTTCCTGCCCCTCAACCCACCCCCACAGACCCCCACTGACAGGCCACACATCCATCATCCACAGAAACAGATCTCCCATCCAGTAGCCGAATTTCATCTGTATGAAACAGATGAATGAAAAATTTGGACAGCTTTGCAAGCCTATTCAAACAGTGAAAACATTTGCAGTCAAGAGTTTTATGAGAACCAAATGAATCTAGTCGTTCCAGAACTAAAGCGATATGGACAATTCAGTGCTAAATATGGAGCAGAGGCACAGGAACGGGAGCTGACTAGAGCCCATCGCCAATACCGTGGTATAGGGCCCTACCTAAGAGTAGGACCTTCAGGCAGGTTGCAGCAGGATTTATGCAGAGGCCACTAGGCGTTTCATAATTAGCTGGTATAATTCTGCTCTCCATTTATAACAATGGATTAATTTTTTAATTAAGCAAATGAGCATCGCAAACTTGTCATCTACTGATTTAAATTTTTTTTAAGCCAGAAGACATTCTGAAACTTTAGCACTGCACAGGCCTGCAGAATCATTTATTAGAAGTAGTGTTGGGTCATAATCCAGGACATGGGCCTGCACACAGCACATTTCTGAGGGAGCCACAGTATTTTAATTTTCATATAAAGAGCTTTGGCAGCAGCAAATACCTATTTAGAGAACAGCGGTGAAGACTTATGGTCAGTGCAGGATTGCATCAGAGAAAACATCACGAGTTATATTAAAATGGGTTGAAAATGACAGAGGGAGGAGGAGGAGATGGAAATAGACTTCATTACAGTGGAAGAGACATTACAACAGCCCTGCAGGCACTCACTTCTATAGACCTGTGCCACCACCTTAAGAGATATGCAAAAATGGCCCAAATAAAATAGACTTCCATAAAGTCAATATTTTAAAAATTATGTACACCAGCTGTGTTGCAGCAGTCAAGATTCAAGTTTCCTAAAGGTATAAACATCCAGTAGATTTTTGAAAGCTTTCATCACTAATCCATTGCCTAAAATTTCTTTGCAAAACAAATGTGACCTGTTTTATACATTCAGTCTTCTCAGTACCCATCTCAAGCATTCAACAGTGTGGACAGACAGACCCTCTGGAAACCGCTGAGGCTTTATGGAGTGCCAGAGAAAAAGGACCAACATCAGGAAGTCCTATGAAGGACTGACCTGCAGAGTGCTCCATGGGCATCAACTCACAGAGGCCTTCCAAGTGCAGACAGGAAGGAAGCAAGGACATTTGCTGTTGCCTATCAGCTGGGTCATAAAAGCATCCATAGGCCAAAAATGAAGTGGGATCCAGTGGACTCCTTAGAGTAGACAATCTAGCACTTCTCTCTCCCACACACACACACACACACACACACACACAAGACCAGCACAGTTGTAGAAAACTCAGCATACCTGGGCCTTAACATCCACAAAGGGAAGAGCAAGATCCTAAAGATCAATGCTGCTGCCAACAGAAGCCCCATCACACTAGAAGAGGGGAATGTCATATCTTGGCAACATTGTCAATACAAAAGGTGTAATGATATTAGAGTATGGATTGGGAAGACAAGGGCAGCTTTCCTCCAGCTGAAGAAAGTTGGGAGATCAACTGATCTGAACATCAACACGAAGATCAGGCTCTTCAACACGATCGTGAAGCCTGTCCTACTTTATGGAGCGGAGACCTGAAGAACCACTGCCACAACCATGAGGAGAATCCAGGCATTCAACACTAGTCTTAGAATGTTTCTTCAGATTCACTGGTCCAAAACCATTAACAGCACAGAACTTTGGCAGCAACCGGTGAAGGACACACACACATTTTCTGAACCGCTTGTCCCATGCGGGGTTGCGGAGAGCCGGAGCCTACCCGGCAACACAGGGCGTAAGGCCGGAGGGGGAGGGGACACACCCAGGACGGGACGCCAGTCCGTCGCAAGGCATCCCAAGCGGGACTCGAACCCCAGACCCACTGGAGAGCAGGACCCGGTCCAACCCACCGCGTCCCCCTACCTGGTGAAGGACAAAATACTCTAAAGATGCTAGAAATGAGTCAGCCACACCCTTCAAAAACTTGCTTTCAGTGTCACATGGCAAGCCCTCACCCGGAACCCAGAAGGGAAGAGAAATCAAGGCCAAACAAAAAAAAAAGCTTGCACTGCAACAGAGGCAGACACAAAGGAGATAGGATACACCTGGAGACAAGAGATTGGCTCCAGACCAGGATGCCTGGAAAGCTCTTATCAGTGGCCTATGCCTCAGATGGGGCCAAAGGAGATGACACAGCCAGCCAGTAGATGGCAATAGCAAGTACCCAAACAGAGGTGGAGTGTGAGACCACCTTAATTCAACTTACTTCCACAGTGTTTACAGCTCCTGTTTGCTTTTGTTGTCTGTCAGTGATAAATGAAATGAGAAATATGTCTCATGTTTAAGGACTTAATTTACTTTAAACAAACCTTTACAGCCCATAGTATTAAAGTTATGTAAATTTGCTCATAATATGCATCTAAATAGCTTCATATATTAGCTGCAAATACAAAGAAGCGCTGCAACAAATAACACCCATTCCTACCAGAATATCACACTCACTGTAAGAAGCCAAAACCCTTCCTAACCCAGACACACAGCAACTCCCCCGTTTTTTTAATTCCACTATCACAGTTCTCAGGTGTCCCCAGTTAGCCAATCAGATATTTGCACCAGATGAATCCAAATTAATTCAAATGGATTTAATCCAAAAATGATGTAAAAAGAAATATATCTGTAAAATGAAATATTAATTAAGGATATGTTTTAAAGAGCTGCCAATTACTAAGTGTTATTGCTATAGTACTGTAATTATAATTATTATATTGGTGTAATTTGCATCTCATTAAAATATAAGAATATCACTAGTGATTTGTGATTAGCAGTGATTACTTGTTTGGAGTAACAAACAGTAAGCAGGTTCTCTTAAATTTATAAATCCAGCAGGGAATAAATCATATTTCTACAAAGAGTTTTCACAACATCTTTAACCTCGTGTTGTTTCAAATGGAGTGTGGGTATATTACAAAATTGTATAAATAAATGTCATAACAGGTAATTGGGTTTTTCATTTTTCCAGCTGTCTCTTACTGCCAATGTTTAATGTGTTATTTGGATAATAAATTAATTTGAAGATATTAAAACACATACACATCCTTCTTCCAATCGTTGATGTGTAAGGCTGCTTGTGGGGATTTGTGGTTTAGTATTATATTGCAGGGATTTATATGAAATTACACTGCAAATACCAAAATTTACAACACAATTACAACATTATAAGAAGCATTTGCTCCAAAACAGTAGATACGAGCTTATGACTATTTATTGAAAAAGTAGCACTTTTTACACTCCTGTATCATTACCATACTGCATACATAGCCGCATGGTCTCGTTTCCAAGTTCTCGCACCCCAGACACTGGCATTCTTAGCTGTGCTGATGAGGGGAACGGGTGTTACACACACTTTCTCACGGGATTAAAGAGAAAAACATATGGACACGTTGAGTTGCTCACCAGGTGCGCACTCACATCCTGCCGATGTTTACAGACTTTCATATGAGGGGACAGTCTTGGCTGCGTCCTTCAGCTGATACCGACTCAAACTGGACTCTCCCCTCCCCCAGCCAGGGGTCTAAAGGAAAACCACGGTGCACACATTAGTAAATCAAACTATTCTGAAAGAGGATCATCTGTGTTGAGATGAAAAATTATGCCTTAATGTATAGGAGTTGGAGCATCACATTTGCATACAATTTGAATATTATTTGCATTTCCGATGAGCCTTAAAATAACATAGGTATACATGCACACACATAGACACACCGGCTGAAACCGCTTGTCTCGAGCAGGGTCGCGGCAAGCCGGGGCCTAACCCGGCAACACAGGGCGTAAGGCTGGAGGGGGAGGGAGCACAACCAGGACGGGATGCTAGTCCATTGCAGAGCACCCCAAGCAGGACTTGAACCCAGACTCACCAGAGAACAAACCCTGGCCAAACCCACTGCGCCACTGCAGCCCCCAAAATATGTATATTATTCTATAAATTACACAAATTACTGCATACCTCAAGCACTATTAGAGGTCAACTTTCCTGTCGGTCAGGGGAAGTGGGCAGGGCCTGTGACTGACCTCTGACCTGATTTACAGCCATGCCCATCCCCCACCCCCACCCCACACCCTACTGTGAAAACTTCATAATAGAAGAGACCGGACGCCCTCCTCCTGTCTTCAATTTTTGCCATCAGAATGACCGTAAAAGCAGCAACCTGCAGGCACAGGAAGCACGTACATCCAGAGGAGCAAATATTTATATGAGACGCCTGCTTAACCAATGTCCGTCGGGGGTACGGTTGCATCCGAAGGCCTGCGGACACCCAGAGCCTCCCAGCAGGGCAGCGTGGGCGATGATTCATCTGGGTTGTTTACCCAGTCGTGTCCTTTGACATTTCAACTACTCAAAAGCTGTCTTGGAAGAACTCTTTTCCATTACAAAAATTCTAGTCCAACTTTATTTGAAATTTATAGCCAGATGCTTTTCTCCAAAGTGACGTACATCTCAGTGGACAGAGGAGCATCAACAACCGATGAAGAGCTTGAGACAAAGACACATTATTATTTGCACACAGCTTGTCTGTCTGGTACCACCATGTTGCTGGTTCACATCCCTCAAGTAGCTGCCTATAGAAAATTTTCAAACAGCAAATACATAGACAATGACAACAGATGGTGTTGAGCTCATTTATGTAGCTGTCAGGAGATCAGGAGAGAAGTGGTTCTGAAAGAGAGAGTTTTGAGTCCCCCTTGGAATGCTTGCTGGGATTCAGCAGCTTTGAATGACGGAGGGAGCTCATTCCACCACCAAATTAGGGGCAAAGCTGAGAACTGACAGATTTTGCAATTTTGAATAGTCATGGGAAGGATTCAGCAGTTCTGAAGCACTTATGCTGAACCTTTGATTCTCAGTCTTACTAACTTAAAAAAAGCACTTTTTAAACATTCATATCATATAATGACTCACCCATCTGGCAGCAAATGGAACAAACATGGCGTTTAGCCTTCAATTCACTGGGAACCACAGCAGTGGAATGCAAGAAAGAAGCAGCGACTGCAGCGGGACTCCTTCCAATAACCAGTATGACTTTTTAAATAGATTAAATTGTTTAAGTCAGAATCAGACGCGATCACTAGTTATTTAGGTCAGTGTTTTATGGGGTACCGGGTCATGGTAGACCATACACACTCTCCAGCTGAGATCCCTAGGTTAACGCAACACGGAGCTCATGGATTGTTTAACCTCTTTGGTGTGTTATTACTAGCGGGATAACAGTCCTGACGGAGATGAGCTGCATTGACTGAGGGACTAATAAAGGCTGTAGGATGACGGGTGGTGGTGGTGGGGGGGTCCGTGCGTCTCCTGATGTGACCACATACCCAGGCATTTAAAAGCCCAGCTGTGATTTCAGCTTTCTTTCCTCTCCAAACCATGACAGACACACACATACACAGCGGTAGCAGGGTTATAGTCAGGCCGCTCCCCCAGGGGGTTGGAGCTACATTTGCAATAATGGAAAATGAATGTGACATCTTGAATTGTTTTTTTTTTTTTTTTAAAAAAAAAAGAAACCTCACTGAAATATGTCACTGCAAAAGTGTGACGACAGAAACTCGTTACACATAAAAGGGGCTCATCAGCAGCATATGAATTAGTTTTGCATTAACAAATATGTCCAGAGCAAAGTATTAATGAATGAATGAAGCAAAGGAGGAATAAATAAGTGAATAAACACACTACTACAAAGTAGAAGCAGCTGGTAGAGTTGTTGTCAGAGCAGTTGTGTTTGGACCCAAAGGTTGCAGGTTTGAATCCCACTGCTACTCTTCTTGAGCAAGATACTTTAAATTGTTACAATTACCAAAAAACCCAACTCTATAAAAGAATAAATAGTCATAAGTCTCTTAACATTATAAGCTGCTTTATAGGAAAGTGTCAACTAAATATATTACATATAATAAATGTAAATATGATTGAAGGGGGGATAAGGCACAAAAAGCAGTGAAATTAGAACACATCCCCCATCAATCACACAATATATGAACACCCTCTAACCTTCAATGTTCCTGCAGACCCACCACCCCATCTCCCCCTGTTTCGTCCAAAGCTGTCCCAATCGAGAAGCTCAACAGCCTTGCTTGGCAGTAGGTGAGACCCCCAGCAAAGACCATGTGTAAAGTACACTAATCATATACCCAAATACATGATTAGTCTATCACTTCCAACCCTTAAAAACTGAATTCTGCTGTTAGAAATTGAAGCCTGCTGTTCCACTGAAGATGCAAGTCACCTGCAACACACACACACACACACACACACACACACACACGTTCCAAGCCAAATAAGCAACACCGGAGCTTATATCTAATTTCCAGCTTCATCCTCTGAAAAGTATCATAAGAGTTGCTTGAGTTTGGTAATCTAAAGTTATGCATGCTGGATCCCTGTGTTGCTCGCAAGTTATAAATTTTAATTGCACCCCCCCACTTATTTTCATTATAGTTTGCTGTGGGGCAAACTATTTTCACCTCCCCAACACATGGCAATAAAGAGCACCCAAATACAGTAGAGGTGTGGACTCCATTCCAACGTGTTTATGGCTGATACCTGGTGTTCCTGAGTGCCTGTAATCAACAACATAATGAAGAATATCGCATGTTCATAGGGCAAAACAACCAACAACTGGTATTGAAAGGAGAAAGTATTTTTATTTTCAGCCATTTTAAATTAGTTTCAGTGCATCTTCAAGTTGAAAAGGTTTAGAAAATTTGTCATAGCTGTATTTGAGATTTTTACAAAACCAGATGACCAATTGTTTTGTTATAAACCTTTTGTTGACTTATGTCCATTCTGATGGCAGATGGGTTTTTAAGAAGCCAGTTTATGTTCTGATGTTCGCTAAAGAAATAAAGCAAACTGAGGTTATTTATGAAAACAATATATTTTCAAAATATTTACAAACAGAATCCAACCAGTGACAACTGTGTACAAACTAACACTGATTTATACACCTTCAGATCCTTGAGTTCGACACCCTGCTCAGCTTAAATGTCCCGTTTTCTGCACAAGCAGGTTATTTCATATTAATGTGCAAATAAAACAAACATCTGAATCCTTCAGTGATCAGCAGAACTCCAGGACCTGGCTGGATCACAGATCTTCTCGAGCATGCTCAAGCTCACTTATAGCTCCTTGTGGGATCAGCTCTTATTTCAAGGAAAAGGCTCCTCAGAATAAAGAATTAACCAGGAAGGACGACAAAGTAGGCGATCAGACAGGAGCTCCGGTTTAGTCCAGAAGGTAGATCAGACCAGCTCCACCTTGCCCTGGTGGTTGTACACACCCCATTGCACTAATGAGAGGATCCCGTCCCTGCTGAGGTCTGGCGGCCGTGTGCCATCGCAGGCCAGACACACGCTATCTTGAGTCCCCACAGGGGTCCCAATGGGCTTCAGCTTGGTCAGAGGGGCCCCCTTCCTGGTGCTGTGGAAGCTGTGGTGGAGGTGGGCCACTGCGTGCTGCCGATGGACGCGCAGGCGGCGGTTCTCACTGCGCAGCATGCGCAGGGCCAGCATCACCAGCAGTGCCAGGATGAGGCCCCCTGCAACAGGCACAGCGATCACGGCGGCGCGGAACCACACCTCTTTGGCCGACGCCAGCTCCTGCACCTTGGTCACGAGGTTGTGGCTGCTGTCCGACTGGTGCCGGCTCCCGACATCTAGGGAGGAGAAACAGACGAGGCGTTGAGGGCAATGACGTGTCAAGAGTGGTGGCGTAGTGATTACGGCTGCTGCCTTTGGACTCTAAGGCTGCAGGCTCCAATTGCACCTCCTGGTGAAGGTACTTACGCCAAACTGACCCAGTTGTATAGAAGAATAAATCACTGCAAGTCACTTCGTGGAAAAGCAGCAGCTAAATGAATAAATGCAAGTGAATTAACATGCTACTTCGCATATAATCTCCATAAGTCAAACTTTATCCACTGACCTCCGCCTCGTACTCAACAGTACAATGGTAGATTCCTTCTCCCTGTACCTGAAGGAATATTCAGTCCCAGCTTTCAAAAGACAACTAAGGAAAGGACATATTTACACAGGACACCGCTGCAGTTTTATCTAATGGACACAGACCACTTACTGTTTCCAAAAAAAAAAAAAAAAACAGGGAGAGGCTGTGGCTTTCAGCTTCTCTCTTCACATATTTATACAGCTGGGTGCTTCTCAGAAGAACTTTGTTCAAAGTGAAACATCTTTTTGGAACTACAGTTCAACCCCCCCCCCCAAGATTAGACTAATATGGAAGGGGGCTGTCTTGATGTCTGACTGGGATGTTACAATGTGTTACGTAGCTGACTTATAAAAATGATTGTCATAACATTTATAGAAGAAAATTAAATTCATGCATCAAACAGGTGAAGCAGAAGTGCTGTAATATATTGTAGGCATATCTCCATTTGCTGCAGGAATGTGTCAGTATTGCATTATAGGATGTGCACGGAATTCCACGGAACTGGAATTTCATGCACTTCCCATAATCATAATTCACGCACATGGAGTGTCAGTCATATTGGATGTGTTATTTAATCAAATGATTGCAGACACAACAAATTAGCAGGATGGTTCTTTGGGGCATGTACGCACATTTCAGCAACAGTGTGCACTTTTAGGAGGTTGTTCACAAATGTGACATGCTCAGGGGATCTCTGCTCGGTTTATTTCTCATCCTGTGGAGAACTGATCAATTAACAAGAAGCGGGAATTACCCCGGAGCAGTAACTCTGACCTGGACTTTTCAAGAGAGACAAAACTGCCCCGGATTTTTCCTGTGAATGGTCTGGAAGCCGGAAAGCAAACGCAAGAGGTGTAACGCATTTTGTATTGTTTTCAGGGTTGCATGTCACTTTGGAGAAAAACATCTGCTAAATGAATAGATGCAAATGCCAATGTGTTTTATATTGTGCTATCATGGGCTGGTAGTTTTATAGGTGTTTTACAGGGGTTTAGCGATATTTCTAAAAAAATTTGTTTGGTGAATTTGGGATGGCCTGGGTACACATCCTGCCATTTAAATTAGGCTTTTAATATCAAAATTTATATTGGCACCATTTACAGCAAGATATTAATTTTTGTAAATCAAGAGATACCTGTACAGACAGTTGTATGTGTAAATATCAATAAGTGATTGTTATAAAAAGCACAATTTTTTGTTTTTTTTTTTTTTTATTTCCTGTTATCACTTTTTCCTATTTTTTGTAAATTCTGAAAAATAATATTGTGATGGACCATACTGTCCACTCATTACAGTATCTGGTCACCTGAGGTATGGCCATGCATGGATATACTAATTACATCATTATTTCCCTCAGGTGCTCTGACTTCCTCCCACAGTCCAAAGACTGGTTTCAGCTGCTCAATGTGTGTGTTATACTGCTCCGATACAGAAATGTGCGCATATATATGACTGTAAAGTTTACTAGTGTATCCAACACTGAAAATTACCTTGGATAAAGGTGTCAAAATAAAAATTACAAATGAATAATCAGGTCAGCTGGGGGCATGGTGGCACAGCGAATAGTGCTGCTGTCTTACAGCACCTGGGTGGTGAAAGAACGTGGGTTCGATCCCTGCTCAATCTGTGTGGAGTTTGCATGTTCTCCCCGTGTCTGTGTGGGTTTCCTCTGGATGCTCTGGTTTCCTCCCACAGTCTAAAGACATGCTGTTCAGGTTCCACCATAGTGTGTGAGTGACAGAGAGAGTGTGTTCTACTGATGTATGGATGAGTGACACAGTGTAAGTAGTGTATCTACTAGCAGTGCAAGTCATCCTGGAAGTTGCTTTGGAGAAAATGTCTTCTAAATAAATGGAAATGTTGTCATTATGAAAGAAAGATAAGCAGTTTGAATAAATCAATTTAATTCTCTATTTTCTCCGGTCCCTTAGAGAAGAAGCATGTAAATATGACAGTGCTCTTACCTGAATGTTCGCCCCTGGGATGCGCCAAGTCATGAAGGCCCCGATAGTTACACATGTCTTCATGACAACACCGGAGCACGGAAGGGCCTGGGGAGGTGCACATGCTGGCTGAGGGGTCCACGGGGTCCACACACCCGTGGATGAGAGGGGAGTTCACGCTGTGAGGGTCCAGCACCCTGGTGAAACACGCACCGAGTGCCGACTTGCACATGTAACCAGTGGCCACGCAGTGGGGAGCGTCGCAGTAGCACCTTATTTCTCCTGCCAAAGAAAAACACCAATTACAGACAAAAAACAGGGCACAATTATAAAATACACATTACTCTTTCATACAGCATTATTAACAGTCACCGGGGCAGCAGGTTAAAGATATCCCTTGATTATCAAGGTCCAGGTTATTACTCACAATATAATTCAGCTATTTATGTTATTGATTCAGACAGTTTCACCAGGCCTCTTTGTAATACACAAACACAGAGCAGTCGAAAGCTTTGAGAAGAGAAGGTGCCTTTGGCCTTTCCATAGAAACACAGTATTTAGAGGAATCCAAGGCTTCAAAGATAGGCAGTTGTTATGGAAAGTAATAAAACGCAGAGTGACTAGTTTGTTCATAAAGGGAGCAGCAGTCCGGTTTCACATTCCATCCTCAGGTCGGCTCGTCCAACACCCATGATTTACATTTATACGTATATCTACTTTCCCCCTCTGTGATTTATTGTGTTAATCTGCTTACGCTGATTTGCCCAGTTTACTCAGATGAGTATGTTTTACTTTATCAGTTCAGGGTAAGTGCCTGAGGAAGGGCACCACAGCCTTCGATTGCAAGCTGGGACCAACTAACCCTAGACCATCTATCCCCCCCCCCCCAGCTCTGATCAGTACTGGACAGAGTGACAAACTGTGGCCCATACATACCTCACTTTACTGTAAATTCACAGGGGTCAGATTCAATGGTCATTTATAATTACCCTGGCAATGACCTGGTAAATGCTTGATTTCAACAAAGAGCTAAGCTGCTTATTTGTAATCAAGGACTCTTTGGACAGTGAGTGAGTGGGTCACACAGGAGCATCCCAGTGTGCAAAGACCAATTAAATTAGGTCTACTACAATAACCCAACTATTTTACACTTTACTTTTTCTTAAAAGAAAGAATCCAGGAAGCAATATGGAGACAGCTACGTGACATAATAATAAGTAATAATAAAGTTACCTTTTGTGAGAAGAACAGCCATAGCGCAAAGTTCCAGCTGAATCCAAATGGACATTAAACTAGAAGAATGACGACCCATTTAGAAAGGAGAGAAGGACCAAAAATCCACTTTTGTTTTGCCTTCGTCCTTAAGGAAGGTTTCCTTCGAGATGCATTGGGCTTCACAGAGGCTGTGGACTCCCCAGCGCGTCTCCGGACGAAACCAGGCAACTTCGCCCGACTTTTACAGCTCTGCGTTAGGCTGCATTTTTGTTCGGAATTCGAGTAAGGACGATGTTCGTAAATAGAGGACACCTATAATTAAGTAACATTTAATGATTCCGTGAAGCCTCCGTGATGATGATGTTCAAAAACAGCCCAGGGGAGTCTCAATACATTCTCCATCTACGAACCCCACATTTAAAAACTTCGCACACAACGCGTCCTTCCCCTCCCGCAGTCCAGGGTTCGAAGATTTGAGAGTTTCAGCGTCGCCTCTGCTCCTCCTACATGACAATCAGAACCCCGCCCCTTAATTTAATATTCATGAGCATCGAGACGCTGATTGGTTCGCATTGCGGTTCCTATCAGTCGCGGAAAGAATGACATCTCCAGAGGCATGCGCATGGTGCCGAGTAGCGATATCCGAAAACATCTGATGTGGAAAATGACACGACCGATGTAGTGTGTTTCAATGAGGTTGGGAAGGTGTTATATCTTAAACCTTACCCTGTAAAGTAGCCTGAGTGTGTTAATTTATAGACTTCAAACAAAATTTCGTATATTAAATTTATCCTAATATCATGGTTTTTGGTTCATAATGCTGCAGCGCGCTTGTTTGATTTCACATTATTATTACTATCTTCTGCTGAATGTCCGGGTTGTTCTGGTTAAGGGCCATTCCTCACCTGCTCTCGGGCGGACATCTTCTACAGAGCTCATCTCCAGTTTATCATCCGTCTCCTGTTGTGTAAACGGGCGGCGATGAAGCTTGTGGCGCCAAGGAGGCGCGTACACGCACACGCACAGATAGCGCCTCGCAGCCCTTTATTACACAGACAAAAACAATTCCGTGTAAAGCACGTGTCTGATCGATATCAAGAGCGAAGGCGGTGGCCCCATAGAGCGGCTCTCGGTGCGATATATGATATAGCGCCTTTCATCCAACGAACAAAATGATAATGGCCTGATCGATAGCAGCAACACATACAGTAACAAACTAACAAAAGCACTTTTTACAGAATGCATCTAGGTTATGTCTAAAATATAAATAGTTTCCGGAAGGTGTGTCTCTGAGGTTTATCCCAGCCCATTGTAACTACGTTAAATCCTAACATTGTTTCCTAATTTTCGGTTAACATAGTGAATTAAATAGACAATGTTCATATTCCCGCTTTTTTTCTGCCTTGCACAAGGTTTAATATTTTCCACTTAACTATTAAATTAAGCTTTGAAAGCATATATCATCCGGACTTCTGAAAAGTGCAGTGAGGAGCAGCCTCTGTACGATGTTTGAACTGAATTGATATAAATGTACATATAGAGATGTGTAACTAGACTGCATACTGCCCTCTACTGGCCGGTACAGTAGGTTCCCAGTTATTTAAAACTAGGTTGCTCAGAAATTTATTTTAAATGTCAAACTTTCAGCATTATCTACGGGAATCAAACATACAATGTGGCTGTAAATCTTACACTTAAAATTTTGCTCTTTTAAAACATCTGAGCTACTAAATTAGTCCAAATGCAGGCTTTGCAGCAGGGCACTGGCTCTGCCTGACCCCCAGCTACCTGGGGGAAAACACATGGATCAAACCTGCAGGGCTAAAATGGAGAGAGAAAAAAAAAGTGTTCACATGTACAAGAAAAGCCATATTTTAGTCTGTGTTGCTTGTGTCAGATTTTTGAATTCACAGTAATTCATATTCTCCCATTTAGAAAAAAACTCTTCATCCCACTGAATGTTTAGGGTAGCAGAGGGTATAGCAATGACAGCCATGGCTTAGCAACAAAAGGACCTGGATTTGAACCCCCCTCCTACTGTCATAACCGTGTTCAAGGTCCTTACTCTGACTTGACAGAAAAGTTTCCCTGCTGTACAAATGGGTAAATAGCTTAGGTTTGTACACTAAATTTCACCAAGACACAAAGATTTTAATTACAACTTGGGTCCACTAACTGCTTCCTTCATACTCCTGCAGTTTAACACTATAAACTTGTGCCCCCTGTGGGAGTTAGAATGCACCTCTAAACAACCAAAATAACCAGAGTATTAGCTTGTTTAGCATGTTTATTACATTACATACATTTCACATTTGACCTTGTGACCTCACTGCCCAGTCCCTGCCATGTGAGGTTCTGTGACAGAGTTGCCTTCTCGGGGGTGTACCCAGCAGCACACTTATTCCATCGTTTCAGGGTGCAAAGGAAAATGTGTAGCAATAATTTATGAATACAACATATCAGATATACTAGTAATCACTGCAACTATTCATAAAACTTACCTCTTACCACTTGAGCAACTGTACATAGGAATGAAATCTTGGTTTAACCCAAGGTGCCTTGAGAACCTAAAATTTGCTTGCTTGGTTACTTTGAAAGTACAGTGAAAAACAAACCGGGAGATGGGAAATAAAAGAGGGGTTAAACACAGTAGGTGGACCCTGCCCTCCTTAGGCCCTGGAAAAGTATGGCGTTACACACGGGTGGATGGGGATGCTGTTCTCATCTAACTTGTTTGGATGACACTCGTCAACATGGGCCACTGGGCGACCCTCTGACTCCTGGCTGGTAGGGTCCCATCTGTGAACCACTATGGATGCACAGTGACAGTCCCGACATGTGGAACAAGGCAGTAGTCGGGGAGGGTCTTCTGTTGCAGCCATTTCTGCTCTTCCCCTTCCAGGATTTATTTGTTAGTCACAGAAAGGTTTATTTAAAAAAAAAAAAAAAAAAAAAAAGGAAAAAAAAAAAATTTCAAGTTGGAGGTTGGATAAAAGCAGATCAATACAGCAGCCCAGTCACTGGACTCTGGCTTTCCAGCCTCTCTTGGTTTTCTCATACCCCCAGCAATGGTTCAATCGTCTGCTGACAGACAAGTTTACAGGCAGGTTAACATGCGGAGTGCCTTAAACAAGTTGACCGCCTTGGCATTGGTCAGTCTGGAAGTCAAAGCCCTGGTCAGCATGGCTTTGAGGCCTCACTCTAGAAAACATATTTACAGCATGGACACATCTACAGGAAATCTACATGTCCAAGGCCTTTCACAAAGCACACCTGGCATGACCTGGCAGCTTCCCCACCCATCCCCTCCACTGCCCAGGGTCTGAGGCCCATCAAACTGCAGCTCACAAGTATTAAGACTGGGCACAGACAGTTCCCGAAGTCTGTCAGATGACTCCACCTGTTTTTCACACCATGAAGGAGTTTTGATTCTTCAGCTTCTCAAGCTCCTTAATCTGTTGTCGCAAAAACAGTATCCTGTTTGAATGAAGAGCATAAAAAAAAAAAGTTTACACACTCAAGGAAAGTCAATCCCATCACACAATGGTCTTGTTCCTCAACAAGCAAAACCACAATTTTCTATTCAAGCAAATAGGACAAATACAGCCCAAAAGACTGCATACCCATTGCCATTTAGACAGTAGTCCAACAGCTCCAACTACACACCACAAGAACAGTCAGTTACCCCCTGAAAACCAGAGGTCTAAAACAACCACCTATTCACACTGCTAAAAGGCTCAGGGAATTTAGAAATGGCCCTGGTAGTCAGGCACACCATTGATTATAGGAAGACAGACTACAAAATACAAACCATATGAGTTATAAAGAACAACAGTGGCACATAGAGTCAAAACCTCAACCCAAGAAAACCTCTTAATGAGGTGGAATGCAGAGCCTCTTCACTGGTGGAACACACTAATGTAGCAAAGGAAGAATGGAGCTCCAGTTCAGCAGCTTTCTATCAAAAATGACTGGAAACCCCATGTGCTAAAGCCTCTTTTTAAAGGCCAAGAATTTATTTACTACATTACAGACAGGTTTTACTTATAAACACCTTTAAAACTATGTAAGTTCTGCACCCAAAGACAAACCTTTATCAAAAAGAATTATATTCAAGCAGAAGATTGTATGCTTGGCTTACACAACAAATGGCACAAGGATTTATTACCTCTGCTCACGCAGCGTGGCCTGGATCTCACACACCCGCACTAAGGATCGCAAGTTTTTCAGTTCTGTGCAAATTTCTGACATATAGATGCTTCCCATATTGAAGGCTTCTTCTCGTAACCGTGATGCCTGAAATGGCAGACATGGTATGCATTACGATATCAACCCAATGTTAGTTTCTGAGAAAAGAGCAACTGCCGCATGATCAAAACTTCCCACTTTCAGTGAAAAACCAGGACCTTATTTGCGCAGAGGGAGCTTCACTGAAGGTGTGAATACCTGCTTCTCAGCATGGTCGGCTGGCCAGCCCTGCACATGCTTGATTAGATTCTCATTGAAGTGAGATGCCAACGTAGATGTGAAGGTGCATGGGGGCCTCACAAGTGCTGCGCTTGGTAATGCTGCTGTGCTGGGAGCTGCGCTGTTGCTGCTGCTGGGGACGTGATTTGGACCTGGGGACGGACTCCTCTGACTGCTGCAGAAAACAAAGAAAATCGGTCCTAAACCATCATAAATTACATATATAAAGTTCTAGTAGGGAAGCATGACATGTTTCAAAAGGTATGCTATATGCCACAGGAGCCCTCAGATAGAAACTGCAGCTAGGTGGGAAGCACTAATAGACTGTGTGAGACCGATAAAATGAGCAAGTTTACTTTTCCACTAAAAGGTCATGTTTTCCCCTTCAGCTGTAAGAAGCTGTACAAAGTCATTCTTTCTTTTATTCCCTTGCATATCATATCTGGGAGAAACATCAAGCACTTTTACAATATGGGATACCTCTGCCTCTGGAGGCTATGTGGAGACTCCCGCTCAAGCTGCCTGTCGACTGGGGCTGGCTGCTGTGGTACAGGCTGGGGTACTGGTCCTGGTTTCACCACCGGTGTGCTGACCTGGACAGAGACAAAGACAAACCATAATTGCTGTACTGCATGTCTACACCACAAGAGCGTGTGGAAAATCCTGATGAAAGACAGAGCATGTCTTGGTGTGGGCTCACCTTCGGCTGCGACGAGACAGGAGGTGTGTTGACAAGAGGCTTGATCGGCACAGTGTTGGTCTGTGGCGTGCTGATCCTTGGAGAGACATATGATCTCGGTGACGAGGCATCTGATGTTAAGGACATCGGGGACTGGTTGGACTGCTGGGCTGTTTAATCAGGTTGGGTTAAGTATGTGGTAAAAGTGTAAATTAAAACAAATGCAAATGGAAAGTTCACATTTTACCGTCAGCAGTTAAACTCAAAGACTAACAATACTAATAAAACAAATGCAGGACACTTAGAGAAGCTCCCATGCTTCCTTCACAGATCAAGATGAACACAGTTGTTAATTTGCAGATTGCAAATAAAACGTTAGCAATAACCGGACTATTAAGTTAACTCAGATTTTAATGAACTCCAGCTGCATATCACTGCAGTTTTAAACTCAGCATTACTAGCAGGAGCCAAATAGTTTAGCATGAGTACACCTCAAGTCATGCACTGACAGACTCAAAAGTTTTCTAATAGAAGCAACTAACTCGTACTTATTTTCAAAACAAAATGACAACACAGAAACAGGAACGTGATCAGAACTTATTTGACAATTATATTTGTTAAACATTGAAAGTAACAAAAGTCACGACTGAAGTTTTACAACAGACAAATTAAGCTGCTCTCAAAAGCTAGAGGTGTGTGACTGAAGTCTTCCAAAATGTGATGGTACCTGGACCCTTTACTACAACTTTGCATTTTAATATACAATTTAAGACAATACACCAACTCCTCAACTTACAAGCACAATTGGGACTGGCCATCTGTTGACAACCTGTTGTGTTCACAGCTCCAAGGGCACAAACTTTTATAGACCGTGTCTAAGTGTTACATAGATGACTCGATTCATGTGGAGTTTGCTTCAGGAAAAAAAGGGCGACTATAGTAATAATACTACCTACAGATTACTTTCATTAAATCTGAAGTACAACTGCTTATTGAAAAATGCGGCAAACACCAATTCAATCGCACTTGACTGATTCATGCGCAAGCTTCTTGCCACTTTCAGCTTTGTTTACCACCGCTTTGGTCTCCATGGTAACAAAATCTGTTACAATAACCAATACTTAAGAAAACCAGACAAGGTTTGAACACTGGAAGTGAATTGAATTTAGGCAGTCCCACATTCCTACTGTTTTGGTGCAATTTACTGGCATAAAGTGTCTCAGTGTGTAAACCCAATAGTTACATTACAAATTCAAATAAATCACGTTGAGCAAGTCCATACATAATTAACTAAAACACCCTATTTATTTTACAATGAAGACTTAAGTTCTCTTTAGCTTATGTTTTTGTAAGTATATTACTCAAAATCATAAAATGTGATACTTTTGTTAATGTGAAATGTTTCACATTTCAAAAAAAACAAGCTTGAATCTAAAGTCAAAACAGCTACGAATAACAGAATCTTCCGAGGAGTTGACCACAAAACACTGACCAAATACCTGAAACGTGTATGACCTTGACTGCTGTCATACCTTGAGTGGACAGCTGCGCAGCTTGGGAAAGCAAAGTAGTGATGTTGAAAGCAGACGGTCCTGCCGTGAGAATCTTATGAAGCATAGACTGCAATGAAGCTTGCGTGACAGCGGCTGTGAGAACTAAAAGGAAACAGGGAACAAATACAGAAAGACAGAGAGGGAGGGAGAGAGACACATACAAACGTAAGAAAGGCTGCTCTTCACAGGTCCAAGCAGCTCTGGTTCAACATGGAGGTTTACACATACTGGAGTACACACTGTGCAGCCAGCTGTTGCTCTCAGAACCGAAGCAGAACTAGAGACCGTTTGGGGTCACAGTGTTCCGATCTGAGTGCATTCAAGTGAGTTTGTTGAAAGGTGAGCAGAAAGTCATGCATATCTGCTACAAACACACACACACAAACAGTCCAAGCATAGTCACCTAGTCACCGCTGGAATTACAGACCAACTGAATGTCCGGCTGGGAACCTAACCCACGAGCCACTTTTAGAGACCATGAAACCTGTAAGTGCAAACAGGACTGAACCACAACTCTACTCGTTTTGAGGGCAAGCAGGAGGAGGCAGGGGGAAAAAAGGCACTGATCCAGGTAGACAGGTGCACACATTATCTACACAAATATTTCAACAATATTTAAGATGGGAAATTTGAAGACAACCAACAAACAGATGACCAATAAAAACCCAAACTGCTAACTACATCCAACAGTGCAGAAACAAACTGGACCATGATTTATTTCAAAGCAAAGTTTTGTGAATTTGACGTTCATCATACTGTGCTCCGACTGCATATATAAGTAGATAAAGAATAGCCTGAAGTCATGCACATCAAGTTATGATAAACACTTTCTTTACATCAATAAGCGACATCTCAATACCACAAACATGAGAATGCAATTGATTTGAGCATCTAAAACACGACTTAGGCATTCCAAGCTTTTGATCTGATATACTTCAGTCTTGAGGACAAAACAAATGTAAATCTTCCAGGCTTCCGCAGACTGCTCTGGACTTACTCATTGTCCCCTTGATCAATGTACCTTAAAATGCTATGGAAAAAATTGCCCATGTGTATAAATGGGTAATACTACACAATAATTTCACAGACCCCTGGATTTACTCCAAGTAAAATTAAAGTCAGACTTCAAGAGCTTACCATTTACTGCTCCTACCTTTAGAATGTTCCATTCTCTGCCACTCTGTCCCTGCCACTCTTGTTTTAAATAGCACTATCACACATCTGTTTCATAAATATATATTAACAAAACTTACAAAAACTAATTCAATTTAACCTTGAAATGAAAGGGATGGACATGATAGCACGATGGATAGTGCAGAACCTGCACAGTGAAATAAGCTCAATCCTTGCTCAATCTGTATTGGGGATCACAATCATTACTACAAATATTCACATGCCACCAAACCAAATAGTAGTAAGAATTGCTTCAGGCTCCTAAAAACATAGGACTCACAATAACCCACACACATGCATACACAGTGAGGAATGACATGCAGGAAATAGAGAAGGCAGACAGATGTAAGCAGCGCTCAGCTGGAGGGGGAGCTAGGTACATGGTGGGCAGGGTCAAGGTGTGGACAGAATGGAGCCAAGGTTTGGGCAGGGTAGAGCTGCATAGTATACCCTGAAGGGTGCTATGCACAGACCATACAATGTTTTTTTTTTCCTTGGCTTCAGCCAAAAACATGAAAAAAAAAATCAATTCAAAAGTCAAAAAGTCAAAAATAAAGCTGATTCTAAGATCAAGTGTGGGGGGGGGGGGGGAATATAATTTCCCATTGTGTGGCTACTGTTCAGTTCTTCTATTTGTAAGCGTTTGATTAAACAAACTAATGACAATTTTTAAGTGCAGCTGAAGCCCATCTAACTTCCAGATAAGTTAGCCAACACAACCTATTCAAGACAAACTCAGACCATTCAATTCAGCATCTCCACAGATTCCAGTGAACAGATAAGTTGTGAGTGCAGCACCATGAATGGATCCCACTCCCCAATCCCCCCGAGCTCCCTGTTCTTTTTCACCTCCAACTACTGGCCCACCCATGCTACTACTTCAAGCATGGTATGAAGGGTAGTCTCACCTTCATTGATCTTGGCCACATCCACACTGGCATTGTTGAGCTGCAGTGTAGCCTGCAGGGCAGGCAGTAGCTGACGAAGAAGCCCTGGATCCTGCAGTATGGGCGGGGGTGCTGGTGACTGTGGAACTGGGGAGACTGGTACCGCTGTGGTTGCTGTTGCCGTGCTTGCGGGGGTCAGGCACACGCCTGACACTGAGGACGTCGACTGGGATGTGCAGGAATGAGATGTTGATTTGTCCAATGGCGCACACTCTGTGGACAGGACAAAGGTAAAGCAAAGTTCCAATCCAAAGGTGTATGACTGCATTCTCCCTAGCAAATTCCACACCATACCTTAAACAGGAAGTGAAGCTAGAGTTTCAGGAATGTGATACTACAAAATCTCTCCTCCTGCATCACTTCAAGAGTGCACTTGGCAGCACGTGTATTATTTACACACCTTCTCCAGCAAAACTTCATTGGTAGCTGTGATTTAGATTACCAACACCGTATGTTGGAAGTCAACCACTCTAACATGCGGAGCCAAACTTACTGGTTGTGCTGAAGCCACTACCACTGCTGGCTGCCACAGCCGTGGCTTGCAGCGCTTCCCGTCTGTAATCGCGGTCCTTAGGGAAGCTGTTGACCACAGCGGGCTTGGTAGCTTCTCTTTGCCGCTGCTCTCTGTGACGAAAACAAATAAGTAAACGAAAACAGAATCACGAGGCCCCCCTTGTATGACTCCACAGAAAGGTAATTAAATATAAGACACCTTTCCAGCCACTCTTTGGGCTTTTCCCACTGGGAAACCTCAGTCCTGCAGTTGTAGTAGTACTTTTTCCCAGAAGAGCTGATGTGTTCAGACCAATCATCTGCTGGATCATAGGACTGAAGGGCAGAGATACAAAATACCAGTTATACATTATTTAAAATAATAAAAGAACTCAGATTTAAGGAGGTTTCAAACATGATGCAAGATCCTGCAAGACTCCACCAAACCAACATGGCGGATTTATGCATCCATCTGCATCAAGTGTCTTCTATGGAATACAGAAAAAGGGAAGCATTTACAACTGTTTGCCTCGAGACAGCCAAACAATTTCTTTTTTTTAAAACTATTACTGTAAACTAATCTACTACTTTAAAAAATGTGTATTCAGCCACATTGTGAAGGTCCAGTGGAAAAATACAAATGCCACCAAATTGGAAAATGAACCAGGTACAACCTTATAATTCAAGAATAAATTACAACCTTGTAATTCAACAACAAATCAAGAAGCTGCTGTTATAAATTTACTTAGATTTTATAAATCTCCATAGCACGGGAGGAAACGGTATCATAATCCTTATTCTATGATGTGGACCCTATGCATTCTAAGCTGAATCTAGCTCCGCAGGAAGCTTTAACTATTTGTGACAATCACTGTAAGTCAAAAGCATCAGGGGAAAAAACAATAGAGTATTATTCATCTATGGTTAAGAGTACTTATCAGATGGTCTTGTCCATCCTACATTTGCTATTTAGAGCTGGGTGATATTTCTGACCATTGCCCTCACCACAGAAACAATGCAAATAGTCACCTACAGCAACAGTACAAATTCACACCAAAGAATCTGAGGTTTACCAGCAAAATCAACATCTTAGTCTACATGAACTGTCAGTAACACTCTTTCCAATCTGCTTAAAGAAAAGGCATGTGTCAGGCTACGAGCGAGAATATATGACACCGGCAGAACAGCTACGATATTGTAGATATATAAATGGTGAGATTAACTGAATATGGCAAAAAGCTACAACAGCAGCTAGCAACTTTGAAGCATGTCTCAAATCTGAATCTGCCTGAAGAAAAATGCCTCATTAAGACAAAAACTCCCCAAGTGCTTTCAGAGGTTTACTATACCTGCCTAACACTTTTGCTGCTGGGAAAACTTCAAGAAAACTAACAACTCTAATTCTGATCAGTTTAATAAATAATAATTTAACAGGGAGCAATACTGGTAGACACCTAGAAAAAATATTGCTGCGGTTTCACTTGAAAGCTGGCACCCAGAAACAAGGTACACGTCACAGAGGGGCAAGACTTCTCTGTTCACTCAGTAGAAAGAACTGGGAGATGAGATAACAGGCACGGCACACAGTAGTGTGCTTCACAGTGCCTGGGCTGTTTCTGGATGCAAGTCCAAGTCCAGTTGATTCTGTAATTAATCCAATTACAATGGCAGACAAAAAAACCTTCACCTTATTATCACTTTATAACTGAATAGGTCAGAAAATTATGGTTGTGTTGAATGAGGAAAGAAGTGAGGGCAAAGAGTTTGCTTTCATGTAGGGGCAAAGGAGCAAAGCAGGTTCACATGTAGCAGAGTGAAGGCATGCAATTCAAAGGTTAGAAGCTGAAAGAAAACCTTCCAAGGTGGGGGGGGGGGGAATCAACTTTCTGCTCAATGACAGCAAAACACTTGTCAGAGAAATCGCTTCACTATAAAATGATCAACTGCTGACACACAAAAACTTATGTCAAATGTTTACGCTACAAAAGCAGCCAACTGAAAAAGAGGACGATACCAGAAAGTAGTCATGTATTCAATGAGACATACTTGGCTGAAAATGGTACCGAGAACTAGACGCATAAGTAAATCTTGGGTGAGAGTGCTGTTAAAGTTTACTATCAATATCAGCAATAAAAGTGGACTTAAACTTTGCTATATTGAGGAAATAGGCGTTGGGGTCACTAATTTAAAATACACATATCCATTACTATTCAGTTAATGGCTACAAACTCTTCTAATTAAAAGAGACTTTAAATCCTAACACATACTATAATACCCTGAATCTGAATGGCCAGAAAATAATTTTCAAAAATGGCCAGTTTTTTTTCATTTTCAAACATTCAAGCAATTATTTTTGTTCATTTGCTTTTAGAGAATTTAATCTGAAGACTCAAACCAAAGCACTTATGAAATGGATTCAAATGTACACAGCTACCACTCGGTAATTAGGTTTCTGATAAACAATTTCAAAATACAACTATATGCTGTCTTCATGCACTTGAGAAACAAATGACTGAAGACCTCAAAAAATCCAGAATCCCCAACATTACCGCAGAACTGGTGATTGCCAAAAATACAACCACATCGGCAAGGCAATGAACCCCCCCACCCTCTTGGAGATAGTCTTAACAGCAAGAACACCTTAGTGTTAGTCAAACAGGTGCAATCTCCCCTCAACCACCATTCACAAGAGGCAAGGACACATCTCCAGTGCTATGAAGGCTGCAGGAGTAAGGTCACACTTGTTTTTGGAGTCTGGGCTAAGCCCTGATTGCAACAGGCAAGAGATGCCATCTTAACCATTCAAACAGGGAGATCCAAAGAGTGCACTGCACACCCTGATGCAGAAAAAGAACAAACGTCCCAGGAGTCAGGGAGGGGGCACACTCCACACTTTTCCATTTACTCTCAATTTGAGTGAAAGACAGTACTATGTCAGGATCAGGCTGTTTAGAAGGGATACTTACAGTCTCTGAGGTTTTGCCTGGATTAGAATTTGCACTGTGAAGAGTGCTGTGATTGTGTGAATTTTCTTGTGGAGAATAACTGGTCCCTAAAAGAGAAGGAACAGAAATATAAGGATCTCCATCTATCTTCAGACTTTAGATCACCAAAAAAAAATGAAGTCCACAAATAATGGCTTGTATGACCCATTCACTGATAATGCCTTCAACGTTGAAATTTACAAAGAACTGCAGAAATTAAATCGCATTTTAGCACCATACTGATGAAAAGGGAGCAATTAGCAAACCAAGTCCCTAGACAGATGGAGGTAAATGCAGCCTCTCGCCACTGGGGCCTCGTAACTCTGGCAACACCAAAGGTAGGGCCATGAGAATTCGTTTCAACAGCTCATCTACGCTGAAAGAATAACTACTTGTAAAACAATAATAAAACACACTGCAGACCTTGCTTTCCCTCATTTTTAAGCTTTTTTTTTTTTTTTTTTTAACTAAGTTTAATGATTGGCTAAACATACTCCAAAAGAACTAATTTGCTTTAATAGCAAATTTGAACAATTCTAAAACATTCCTTAAAACTGCCATACATGGTTTGCTCTGCCAATAAAGCACATGCAATCTGACCCATCTAAGTTTGATTATATTTAAATGTTTATTCAAATTATAATTAACATTAATTTAGCAGAAAAACTCAGAACTTTGGTTAATTAAATATTACCCAATTATTTGTTTTATACAGACAGATTCCTGCATCAACTCAGGACAGGTATCCTGATCAGTCTTACAGAGGGAGGTGGAATTAAAATAAGGGATCTTTCTGCTTTTAAGGTGATGATCTAAATTCCTAAAAGCAATGCCTAAATTAGCTACACGAGGTCTGAGATATCTAAAATAAAATCAGTTCTCCATTAAATTATATTTGCAAATGAAATGACAAGGAGTGCTACCTTACCTATTCCACTGACTTCAGAACTTGCGTACAACTACTTTAATGGGCAATACAAGAATTTTTTGGTTCAAAACAACGATTGTTGAGAGGAAAAAACTAAAGCAGGAGAGCTATTCATGAATGTTTAGAGAAATTAGACACTATATATCCCATTTAAATTTCTTTGAGTAAAGCTGTTTTCTGGCTGTTCTCTGCTCAGGATGACAGGAACTAGGCTGGCAGTTCGATTTGAACAGACAGGCTATTGTTCATATTTAATTCAAGAACAACACAGCCAGTTCCTTCAGCGTTATGGAGATTAAGAAAGGCGAAAACAAGGTACCAAATAAACCGTTATTGGTCACCTGTATAGATACAGACCTTAACTTCTTGTACTCTGTCTTAAAAAGATCTACAGATTTGTAGACAATACCAAGATTCCTTTACTAGCTATTAAACCCAAGAAACCTGCAAGCTGCGAATGCTGTCTTCAAAATTGTACATTAGTCTCATAATATCCATGATCAGACTGACAGCAGAGAAACCAGTTCAATACTGTACAACAACATTCTGAAAATAATCTTCCAAATGCTTTCTTAATATAACAATACACTATTCTATATCAGCTTCATAAGTTATAAACAATGTTTTACTCAAGTTACTATCCTGTATTAAAAGGGACTAAAGATTACTAATGAGGGCCTTCGGACTTGTTTCAATCCCTACACCCTTGTGAGAAGTGTTCCACCTCTGACTGGCTCTTTTGTCTCACTCGAAAGGCACCAAATTCAAAAGTCTGAGGATGTAGGTGAACCAACTCACTCAGAACAGCTGAAACACTCCCAGCATTCAAGAAGGGTCTGAAACCCATCTTTCACACCCATTTGTCTCCTGATAGCTACATAAATGAGTTCAACAGCATCTGCTATGATTAAGTATTTGCTATCTCAATGTTATTTCTATAGGCAGCTACTTGAGTGAAGTGAACCAGCAACATGGTGGTATTAGACAAAGAAGTGGTGCTTTAATAATTCTGTGTCTAAAGATCTGTCTTTATTTGAAAAACTTATTTATTCTGAGTTGTATACTACTTTAGATAAAAGTAACCATCAAACCAAATGTAAATGTTTAAATCATAGCCATTTAGAAGCCCAGCAAAATCCCACTATTTATGTTTCTCCTGCAGAGTGGATATCGTTTCAATGTTGGATAATTTGGCAGTCTAACCAGAACAAGATGCAACTACTGGAAATTACCTAAGTGAATGCTGCACTCTCGTGAAGGTACTCAGTGCTTTTAAAATGGACAGGTTAGCGATAAATTTCCGGTGAGAACAAAATTGTTCATAGTCCCGCAGCGTCTATTCCTGTCTCACCTCCGTCCCTCTCTCTGAGCCGGTGCGCCTGGACTGGTTTGGCCCTGCTGTGCCCTGTACCAACATTGTGCTTGCCGTCTGGACTGTCAGACCGCCGAAGCACTTTGCAGGGTGGGGTGGTGTCCGAGGCCTCTCGTGTCTTCTCATGACGATCACTGCTGGGGTGACTCTTTGACGGGTACTTAAGGCTCTGCAACACAAGGACACCATAACACCTCACGTACAACAACATTAAGACACCATAATTCAGTAACTATGACTAAATGAGAAAATACTCATCAGAAATGCAGATAAAAAAAATGGGGCCAGCAGGTGGCAACAAGGCCAGAGGTGTCAACTTGTAATGAAATGATCTCCTTCAATAAACTACTCTGCTCTTCTGCCCTTGAGGTACTTACCTTTAACTGTACATACAAAAAAACAAATACTTTAAAAATTACTCTGAGAAATGGGAAAACCATAAGACTCAGTGTGCAAACCTCACAGCTTCAGTTGTGTAAGTAAATGTAAATAATGTCTCAAGTGACACTGCGCAGTATCTATACATACTCAACTAGTACAGAGTATATTATGTGTAGAAAACATTACAATAAATCAACATATATTATTGCCCTGAGATTGTCGTACCTGTAGCCCTTTACCCATGATTCTTTTAATTAATAAGTAGTAGTACTACAGTTGTCAGAGAAAATGCAAACCTGACAATAGCGAAATTTAACTGTTTTATGTTAGTTTGGGAAATGTCAACCGACTTGCTGTATTAGGTAAGCAGTTACAAAGCATTCTAAAGTAATTTAAAACGCTGTCAGGCTACCGTGACCATGAGCTAGTTTCCCTCACAGGCCTAGGACGTACGAAAATACCACAACAAATCACATGAGACCGAAATTCGACGCCCAAAATTGCTAAAGACAATATGAAAACGGCAATGTCACATTATGATACAGTTAAAGACTGAAAATGTGATTAATGACATGGAAAGGAACTCTTCTGGCCGTGCTCTCCCGCACTGAGGCCTACACGCCCTGGCGAAGCCTGCGGTCTCAGTGACATGTCTACGCCGTGTTCATCTGCCACTTTCCGGACTCAATTCCTTTACACCCACCTGGTAGGGCTGCGGGTCCCTGCGCTCGGTACACCTGTAAAACCCAAAAGCAAAAAGCGAGTCAAAGAAAGAGAAAAGGGCGCAACGTCGGTGTTCGGAGGCGCTTTTTTAAAGCAGCTTCCTCCGCCAAGTTTCCACTTATTTTGGTTTCGACAAAAATGGCGGATTCATAAGGAGCGAAAGACGCGAAGCTCTTTACCCATCACTGAGTCTCGGCGGTTTCCTCGCATGCATTACCATCAATGCCCTGTTAGTGTGTGTGGAGTGGAGGTGAAAGGTGGCTAGCTTGTTCTTTCGTCCTGTTGCGGCCTGTTTCGCTTTCTTGCTGCTTTTTTGTCTCCCAGCGACTCGAGCTCACTTCGCTGGTCGGAAAAGCGCCCTCAGCCCCCTCGCACTCGCACATACTGAAACTACAGCCCCGCCTACGCCTGCGCAAAGGCGACGTGCGTCGGGACGCCCGACATGACGCAATCAATGTCGGGCGTCCCGACGCATGGCGCGACGCACTAGCTCCACCCACACGCTCTGTCACGACCACAGTCACGTCTCGGACACTGACAGTGACCATTCAGAAGAGGGATTGGATAATGATGTCATAATAGGGCGTGGCTTGCTACAGAACAAGTTCTGAGAGATGAAAGTTGTGTCAGTGTGTCTGAATGGTACTAAACCGGGCCCGGTCATTATTAGTAAACTCACAAAATGCCTCGTCTGTCTTAATAATTGCATTCCGTGCTTGTCGTTAGCATTCCTGTATAGGAATGTGTACAAGTTGAAACGATTTAAATTGAAAAGTTCGTAAAATTGGTGCTTTTCGTTGAAGATCTCTTGACACCCGGCTAGTATGATTATACGCAATTCAACTAGTAAGCATTTTATGTTACATCCCGGGAAAACATTATGAAAATTGCGTTTTTGTTTTGGCACAAAACGACATACAGGAGATAAAATCAGAACGTTAAAATATGCATCTTTTCCCTTCTATAAAAGTGAAGTGCACATTCATCCGAAGTTATGTATTCCTATGTCACAAAAGGCTCTTACCATTTTCACAGCCGCTGTACCTTGAAACACCTGATCTTCTTTGCCGCCCCGCGCTCCTCCGTAGCCGTTGCTCTTTTCATTTCGCGTGTGACAATATTGACATCTAGTGGACACTTGCGAACATTGCACCCTGACCCGCTGGTGAAAAACAGTCACTGACAGGGTGGAAACTTGCAGACAGATCAATATGAAAAAGCCCCATCTGAGGGTAGACAATGAAATAAATAAATATGTTATGTTAAATGTGGAAATAGATTTTTATCAAGGCTTACTATGTAGTATAATAATAATGCTAATAATAATGCTAATAATAATAATAATGATAACATGATAATATTTCCAGGTAAACTGTTTTATTATAGAGCTGGGAAGGGTGGATTTTCAGTTCAACAGGATCACTCTGGTGACATAAATCCAGCATGCTGCTCTCTCTCTCTCACACACACACACACACACACACACACAGAGAGAGAGAGAGAGAGAGAGAGAGAGGATTTGGGAAAGGCAACAGATTTATCTGAGCTAGAGCCTGTGACCAGCATCAGAAAACCATAAAAGAATTAAGAGAAGCAGGTATCACATGAGGTAAGTTACTTTATTCCATCTGAAGATGAAATACTAATTTGTCAGCAAACTTACTTTTGGTTGGATGGCGGGTAACAACTAAAATCGTTGTCCAAATTACATTCAGTCAGAATATGCATTATATTATGTGATTTTTGTTTGTTGGGCTTTCTTATGCAGGATTATTTTGAAGACTGAATTGCAAAGAGTTGTTTATGGTCTATGTATATATGAACAGTACATTTCTGATTTGTGTTTTTTTCATTTTTGTAGTCAGTGATCTTAATTAAAATACCAGCACCTGCTTTAATCTGGTTATATTGTTTGCTGGGTAAATGGCTGTGTGATTGTTTCCATATTTTATGTGTCTTCATGCAGCAGATGCCTCATATGAATAATGTGTGATAGCAGTGTGTCTTCGAAGGGACGCAGCCTGATGTATTTACAACTACCTCAACATACAGTATATATTGTTTACACAAATGCTGACAAAAGTTGAATGCCACTATGGTCCTGTATATACACAAGCATCTGAGGACTTTTTTTCCCATAACTTTGGATATGAAAAGTACTTTGGCACAGAGGTGTCAGCGAGCCTTTGCACTTTATGTGGCCAAATGACCATTAAGCTTTTATATTATTTTGGAAAATGGTGTGTCAGGTGAGACATTTTAAAGACCTTTAAATAATTTAAATTGCTAAAAATGTTTCAGATAAAAAACAACAACAAGATGATGATGATAATAATAATAATAATAATAATTTCACATATAAGTTGCTTAAAAAGGATCAATGAAATAATAAAATAAGCAGTCAAACAGTCATCCGGCTGTATATGTGAGTAAATATGCTGCTGAAACAGGGCAGTGGCACTGGAGCGGCACTGGATGATCATCCCCTCCTCCTCCCGACCCCAGGCGCTCCTCTGTCCCAGTTCAGAGAGGATGTTAAACCAGAGAGGCGCAAACAGGCAATGCATTAATCTGTATTCCGTCTCAGACCCAATTTGGGCAGTTCACAGTACCCGCTGTACCGGCTCAGACCAGACGGATGTCATCACGCTAATCGATGTGTCTCCATCAGCAGAGAGACGAGGCCACAGTCATGGTCGGACTCTTCCCTAAAATTGGGACTCGTCTCATGTGTCCCATTTCAGCTGCTGCAGATTCAATTGAATAAACTCTGGTTATTTCCCCTTGAGCTGAATTTCTCAGCAAGGAGCTTGAGCTCAGAAAGTTAGTTTCTTTGAATCTTCTCCTCTTGTCAACCTGCATTAGCAATAACCAGCAGCCCAGTGTAGGGCCACAGTGGTCCAGACTCTATCCCAGAAGGATAGGGCAGGAGGCAGGATTCACTCCGGGCCCCTCAGCTCACAATTTCCTATTGTGAACCGAGACACCGCTGTATTTTCTGGTTGCATCTATTCATAATTTTGGATTAAAATGCAAAAATGCACACAAAGTCACAAATACATGAATCAAACCTGTTTGAAAATAAAAATACACACATTGTGCGATGCTGACAGTGAGCTCAGCCACCTCTGCTCTGTTAGATTTCTTCAGTCTCTGAGATGTTATTATTACTGTATTGCTCCCTGACTCTGTCCAATGATTTGTGAAAATAAAACAAAAAACTGACTTCATTCATGACGTTTGAGGTGGACGCTTGAGCCATGCTGCAGGGGCTTTAGGGATCCTGACAGATGGATACTGACCTGGCCTCCTATCTGTTTAAGTTTACCTCAGGTGTCCACTAGGTGGGGGTAGCATCCCAGGAAGTGGCTCATTGTACCTGTCCAGGGAGTCCGCTGGGGGTAGTTCGGTCAAACTGTTGGCGGGGCCGGGGTAAAGGGGAGTTGCTCGGGTGCAGCCCCTGCCCAGCCGCACTAAAAGAGCACTGCTGTATGGAAACTTCAGAGGTCAAAGGTCACATACAGACTTGGGGGTGACATTCACATTCAGGCTTCCGGATAAGGATATTCTTCAACCTTATCCATTTCAGCTAAACTGTTTTTTTCGTCTGCAGTTCCACCATTCTATTTTTATTATTTTTGTGGAGTTTCTCCACATTCATGAGAGCTCTACTCTCTTTCATATGGCAGAACGGTGTTATTTCTAGACCTTCCTGACATGTGATTTCATCTTTTCTTTCCTGTGTTTTGCTGTCAGAGGCCAGTGCTGTGTTCAGGCAAACAGTTGTTATTTTTGTGTAATTTTAATGTTATTTTTGTTATTTCCTTACAGTTTGATCTCTGCTTTTTCTGTCCGGAAAACCCTCACACCAGCGTTTTGTGTTGGTCCCACACGTGTCCCGTGTGTGATGTTTTGACACAAGGGCAGCTCAATTCTGCTCTCGTTCCTTCAAGGTGGAACTGCTGTTGGAGGGAAGGCATACTGACTCGAGCTGAACAGAATTGCCCTGCCCGCAATCCCGTGTGATACTCTGAAGATAGGAATCATGCCAGCCTTATCCTCCAGGCATGGAGGTGATACAGGTAAATACTGTGATTTTCTCTAGAGCGCTGCCCTGGAGGCTGCTGACCTCAAGAGGCCTGACAGCTGCATGAATTCAAACCCACAGCCCACAAGCTGTGAGGCACCAAGTGCTATCTGCTGCACCACCATGCCTCCCCTGATTTTGGACAGCATTCAATTAAATTTATTTTTATAGAGTGCTCTTCTCACACAATGAAACAAAGCACAAGATTAGCTGTACATTAAATTATTAAATTAGGAATTAAAACAATAAAGTAAGCCAACTGGCCAAGTAGGAAAAGAAAACAAAAAACTCCCAGGCAAAAGGCAAGGAAGAAAAATAAACCTCTTGGGGTCCAAATTCTAGGGGCTGCTCACCCCTCCAAACTGGCTGGTCTCCTCAGGCCTTTTCGGAGGGGAAACAATGCTCAGAAAAAAGAAAAGACTAATTACTGTTTTACATTCAAAGACAACACACAGAGTTACAGCAAACAGGAACTGACATGATGGATGGTTATGATGCATATGCCAAAGCGAACAGATGAGTCTTAAGCCTGGATTTAAAGGCTGAGACAGATGGGGTGTTCCAGACAACATCTGGCAGACTATTCCAAAGTTTTGGCTCTCTATAGCTAAAAGCATCGCCTTCTACGGAAACCTCATTACGCACAGGTACTTTAAGGTAACCCACATCTGATGAACAAAGACAACGTTTTGGAACATAAATGTCAACAGTCTTATCGAGGTAAACTGGAGCAGTGCCATTTACTACCTTAAATGTCATGAGTAAGATTTCATAATCTACATTTAACCGGAAGCCTATACAGCAATTTTAAGAACTGGTGTTATATGGTCATACTTCATATTTCTTGTGACAGATCTGGCAGCAGCAATTTGTATTAGCTGTAGCCTAGATATAGTGTTGCATGGATAGCGTGATAACAGAACATTAAGATAGTCAAACCTGCTTGAAACAGTTTCTCAGCATTCTGTCTACAGAAAAATCATCTTACGTTAGTTACATTGCTCAACTGAAGGAAACATAACAGAATGGATTATAAACTCATGCACTTGTGTGTACTGATAAGGACGTCTATACAGCAGGGTACTTTTTACTGTACTAATTCAGGGTAAATACCTTCCTCGAGGGTACTACAGACAGAGGTGGGATTTGAATCCAGATCCTTTGAGTACTTGACAGCATCTCTAACTCCTGCACCGCCTAAATTTAAATGAATAAAAGTAAATGTAATAATTTAGATGACTAATATTTACCCTGTGACTCTGGTTATTAGTACTTAATCTGAAAATAACAATTTATGAACAATTGCCAAACACAATACCTATAGTTAGAAAAAAAAAAAAAACAAATGAAATGTTCTTATTACGGAATAAAATAATTTTCATGCTAGACTACATATTTTTGTATTTTCTAATGCAGGTTGTGCTTTTAATATTGCATTGACAATATCTATAGTAAAACAACCTCAGACTGTAAAATCTGGCATGTAACAAATTCACTTCATAATATGGTTTTCAGTTTTCTGTGCACTTGCACAAAACTTTCCAAATTAAGCTCCAATAAATGAAACCAAGAAGTAAAAAATAATCTAAAAAAATCTGAAAACCTGCTTATGGGGTCTCACCGCCAGAGCTGTGGAAAGAGTCTCCCAGCATCGTTTCACTTTTTTTTGTACTGTTTGCAGCTGTGGTGTAGTGTTCTTTGGACCCACAGAGAGGAATTCTTTGGTTAATGGCACCGTGGGTGTCGGAGGAGAGAAACCTGTCTGGTACAGTAAGGTCTGCAGCCTAGATGGCAGCTTTCCGTACTGGAACCCCCAGAAATTTATACTCAGTAAAGTGATATTTTCTGCTAGTGAAGATAGATAGATAGCTAGATAGATAGATAGACTGGTGCAAGGCTATGTTAGAGCGCAATGTGAAAAGTGCAGAGCAGAAGGTGTGAAGCCACGTGGTTTCTGGTCCAAAGGCTTTTCATTGTGGCCATGTGTGTTTCAGTGGTCCCGATTAAACTTTGGAGCAGTTTCTGTTTTGTTTTCAGAAAAAGAGGGGCAGGCAGTGGCGTAGTTCAGGAGGAGCGTAGTCGACAGAAGCTGCAGCCACCTGCTGCTCCGACAGCCGTCTCCACCCGCTTCGGAAAGTCTGGGATCTCATGTAGTCTCTGCGGCCTCATGGTTGGCTCTAGCCATGATGGAATCGCTTACATTAGGCATGTTTGATATTGGAGGTGCTGATGGAAACGTGATGCTGTTGGAGCAGCGATGTGGTGGTTTGCAATGTCTGGGTCTGCGGGTTCTTCTCTTTTCATTTCCAGCCTTCACAAGGGTTTGATAATTTTTTTGTGTCATTCTGCCCTGACCCTTTGGGAGTATTTGACCCCACCTCTCACTCCCTGAACACTGAACCGGGGAATGTCTACCAACTAACACTGACTAACACTGACAAGCAGCTGTTAATGTGGTAATCAACATGAAACTGCCCTCCCAGTTTTCCCTATAGCTCAGTATATGATTATTGATTATGTATTCATACATAAAATAATGCAAGACAAGGGAAACTGTAAGTGCTTTTGTGATGGAGTGCAGGAGTAAAACCTGCGGTAGACTCCCCACCTCCAGATTTGTTTCCTCATGAGTGTGAAGGCTTTTAAGTCCCCCCCACATATCCTACCATTCAATAATTGAAAAATAATTTTGTTTTAATGAATCACAGTCTTTACTTAAAACCATCAAAGTTAAGGGCTTCCTTAGGCTCATGCTAACAAGTGCAATTTTTAGAGAGGTGGCACAAAATGGGGATGTTCACTGAAACAAGGCCCGGCGGTTACTTTTTCTGTGTTGCTGTGCTAAAAAAATGCCAGGCATCTGGAACCCTTGACGCTAGTGCGGGCTCATGGCAGACAGCAGGTTATCGATTTCCAGCGGAGTTCTGGTGCAATGCCACGCTACTGTAACAACATGTCCACGTCGCTCTTTCCAGCTGCTGTGTATCAGGATGGAAATTTCCATCTTCTCAACAAACAGGGCGAGGGGTGGCAAATTAAAAACACGCATTTGTACTTATTCGTTTCTCCTTTATAGCGTAGCGTTTGCCTGGAGGGAGGTGGGATGTTACACTGGTGGAAGAAGTGGGATAATCCATTCTGTCCTTGCTTTTCTCCTCCTATGCTGGGACACTGCGCTGGGGTATTAAAGGACTGAACCAATGTCCTGTCGTTGAATCCTAGAGTGGTGCTCCATAATATAATATACAGATTATATTAGCCACTGTGGATTAGAGTATTTCTTGTGTGGCCCAATAGAGAACTGTTCTGATCAGAACCAGTCCTGGATGAGACATGCTTTCAAAAGGGACAGTGAAAACCAAATGCAGCAATTTAACCATTGTGGTAATCGTGATGTTTGCCAAACCTGTGCGGGTGGAATTCTGGTGCCTCCCCAGCCCCCCAGTGCATCTGGTCCAAATGCGGAATCCCACCTGATAGCTGTGGAGAAGGGGGACCAAAACTGCTTAATTGCTGATTTAAATCAGATTTTAATGTGATTTTATTAATTTCTGCTGTTTAAACATTTTTTCCTTTCCTGTGATTTTAGTTATTAGTCAAGCATGAATATCATCTCAATGTTTTTACATTAAAGAATAAATAGTGACCGCAGATTTTTAAAGAAATGTAATGTCCATTTAAGTCTGACAGGTTTTTAGGGCTTGGGCCTTTTGGTGACTCTTTTCACACTGGTAAATTTGATTGACCTTAATAACTTGTTTTACTTGTGCTTTTACATACTGTCAAAGGGACACATTTTGGTTTTTAAATTTTGAATTGCACTTTATGCAACATGGTTTTCATGTGGTTTCTTGAAAACATATTAGTATCTGTCATTTTTAAAGAAGCAGTAACAGAAAACACACACACACACACACACACACACACACACACACACACACACACTCTTTCTAAACCGCTTGTCCCATACGGGGTCGTGGGGAACCGGAGCCTAACCCGGCAACTCAGGGCATAAGGCCAGAGAGGGAGGGGACACACCCAGGACGGGACGCCAGTCTGTCGCAAGGCACCCCAAGCAGGACTCGAACCCCAGACCCACCGGAGAGCAGGACCTGGTCCAACCCACTGCGCCACCACGCCCCCTGTAACAGAAAATTATTAGTATAAATGTGCAAACTGAAGTCAGTACCATAAATGCTGATTTCAATGTCAATACCATAAAAAGGGATCTATTTTGGCAGGTAAACTGTCGCTGGACTCTGGTAACTTAGAGATGATATTTACCTAAAAACTGATCAAAACAAAAGGCTTTGTTTAAATTTGTGTAAATTACTCACTTTAATTAATAAATGGAGTGTTCATTAACACGAACACAAATGCGCAGGCCCTGCGGCTCTCTCAGGGGACAGTCCGAGTGCTGCTCTCCAGTGACTCCGTTCTGAACTGGCGTCGGGGTCCAAGGTTTTACCTTAAATGAAGTTAAAAAGTGTTTGTCTGAAGCGCAGCTCTAACTGAGAGCACAGCTCATCTTTCCTCCCTCTTTTCGATATATTGGATTGCAAAAGCAAACATCTTGAAAAATCATGTTTCAAATATCCCCCTCAACTGCATCCAAATGCTTTTTGGTGAAGCTTTGGAACTGTGCACCTTTTCATTTATTAACCCCCGACAGAATTATGATCCAGCTTAATCACTTTCTCAGCACCTGCAGATGGTAAAGTTAGATATTTATTTTTATATTTATTATCCGTGTCACATTCCTTTAGCCAGACAAATTATGTAATTACTTAGGGATTTATGATTTTTTCTACAGGTTGGAAAATGTATTATTATTTTTCACTGCAAAAATACCATAGAAGAACATTACCAAAAAAAGATGCATAGAAGCATTAATAAACGGCATTATGATATTATTTTTAGCACAACTAAGTCAACACTACACGTCTTTGTACTTTTAAATCATTTATGACAAGTAAAATGTACTCGCGGTTGGGTGTACTTTATTTTATTTAAGTGTTCTATGTAGGACTTATGGCTGTAACTTTTATCACTTCCTCACACCACTGAGGCAGTTCCCCTCATTAAACCGTGACATCAGAGGGAGGGGCTTCGGATATACAAAGAAGCTCCACCCACTGTTTCACATGGCAAAATTGTGATATTTTGTCTTTTTCTATTCTCATAGCGGAAAAGCTGTCACATGTACTTTTCACATGTGCACAAGGACTCCTCTTGCATGAGATGTGGTACTCAGTGAAAGTAAAGTGAAATTTAAGCGAAACATTGCAAATGTGTAACTTCATTAAACAGCGATATCATGATTGATAGAGAAGGGTTTTGCAATGTAATGCTGTCAGAAAAAAAAATAAAAAAACACTTTTAATACCAAGACCAAGTCTCAGGAGAGCTTGACAAAATTCAGTTTATGCATTTTAATCTCATGTGACCCTAATGAGCTTTAAAAATCAAACGAAAAAAAAGTGCCCCCCCCCCCCCCCCCCCCCCCCCGGCTGCAATGAAAAAATGTGTTTTCTCCCAGTTTTCAGGTCAAGAGCAGGGCAGTGCACAGGTCCTGGTGAACAGGGGGGATATGCTTCTACCATACCCCAGCCCTAGTCTCACCCGCCCCCCTGTTCTACGAGGACCTGTTCAGATTGCTTTTCCTCTCTTCCTATCCCGTCCTATCATGCAATGTCCTTCTAAATCTTTCATGGTGTGACGTTCACACCTCCTGGGAACTTGTGAGTGAGGGTTCTGCACTCGACCCCCAGCACCTGCTTTAATGCGTTCCCGGCTGCCGTTCGGCGAACCCAGCGGTGCACTTCGCACCTCTCGACCTCTTGGTTAAGGGCTACATTTCCTGTCCCAAGTCTCCCTCGTCTCTCGCTCACTTGTACCCGAGAGTCAGGGGCTACCGTCCAACTGTGTTTATTTTAAAGTGTGCTAAAAAGCTGTTCTATCACTAGTGTCCAGTTGGGGGCGATCATAGATGATGTAATTTTTTTCTCCTGTCCATCCATGCCAAGCTGGAAATTTGATTCTGTAATCAGAAACTCCTTCAAGGTCTGTTGCATCATAATGTTGTACTTCCAGAGAGAAGGTTTTACGCTGGACATGCCTGCCTTATTGTGAGTTCAGAGTGAACAGGTACAGCCCTGCGGTTCTTGTGCACGTGATGCATAATTCCCACCTGGACCAAGAGCGTGTGTCTGCAGTCTTGTGAACAGAGAGGCCCTTGCTGTGTGGGACAGAGTGAGGACTGACCCTCTCTCCTCCCTGTCTGTAGGCCCCCGTAAGCTCCTGGACTCCCTGCTGCTGCTCGCCCACAGCCACGAGGAAGGCCTCTTTCTGCAGGAGCTGTTCAGGGAGCCGAGTCTCCACCTGCTCCTCATAGTAAGCTGTGCTCAACCTGTCCTTTGCTCCAGAAGGAGTGTGTTTGATGCTCTGTGTACATGCATGTATTTAGCAGATGCTTTTCTCTAAAGAGACTCATAATTTTTTTTTAACCCACATTTGGATAACTTTACTGAAGCAATTAGGGGAAATACCATGCTTAAGGGTATTACAGCTACAGGCGGGATTTGAACCTGCAACCTTTGGGTCCAAAGAGAACCACTATACCACCACAAATTGTCTGTTGTCCACAATTTGCTCTTTAGACAAAAGTGATACAATAGACAGACAGAGAAGGAGGTCAGCATGGGTGGCATGGTGGTGCAGCAAGCAGTGCTGCTGTCTCACAGCGCCTTGGGTGGTGTGAGAGGATGTGGGTTTGATCCCTGCTTGGTCTGTGTGGCTCTATTTTCAAGCAAGCAGCAAATCTATACATAAAGCTATGTATGATTAAAGATCCATGGTGGAGGGTGAAGTGAAGAAGAACATCTCAGTGGGCAGTATACTGGCACAGTGAGTAGTGCTGCTATCTCACAGTACCTCAGTGGTGCAAGAGGACATGGGTTCAATCCCTGCTCAGTCTGTGTGGAGTTTGCATGTTCTCGCTGTGTCTGTATGGATTTTCTCCAGGTGCTCTGGTTTCCTCCCACAGTCCAAAGACATGCTGTTCAGGTTCCCCCATAGTGTGTGAGTGACAGAGAGAGTGTGTGTGTCCCACTGATGGCTGGATGAGTGTAAGTGTAACCCAGTGTAAGTAGTGTATCTAGCAGTGTAAGTCACCCTGGTGAATAAGTTGTGTGGACTGATAACACTACATAGAGTTCATTGGAAGTCGCTTTGGAGAGAAGTATCTGTTAAAATAAATATCTAGATAGATAGTGATGCTGAACTCTGACATAAAGACAGATGTGCACTTCAAACCCCTGTTCTGTTTATGTGACCCCCCCCCCTTTACTCTTCTTCCTGTCTCTGTGCCTTGGTCTTCCTCGCTGTCTATCTCTCGCACTCACAATGGCTCTTTATGTGAGCTGTACATACAGCGCCAGTCAGACCGCGTGGCCCGGCGATGAGCTCGCTCGCTAGCTGCCCTGTCTGGCAGCCTCCGCCACTAATGGATGAACCACATGTTGTCTGTGCTCGTCTGGAGGAGTGATGGGAGGGACGCCAAACCCCACCTCCCCCACTCTTCCCACAATGCCCCACCAGTGACAGCAGCTTCGCTTAGGCTGCCAGTCTGAGATTCTGGGGCAGAAGCCCATCATTTATGTGGACAGGTTGATTAAACTCAGCAGCACATAATAAATTTAATATATTGTATATATTATTATCAAGCGGCACTGTGGCACAGTGGGTTGCACTGGTGTCTCACAACTCCTGGCCTGTGGGTGTTTGAATCTGTGTTAGAATCTCGCTCAGCCCATGTGGAGTTTGCATGTTCTTCCTGTGTTCATGTAAGGTTCCACCAGGTGCCCTGGTTTCCTCCCACAATCCAAAGATATGTGTTTCAGGTGGATTGGTGACTGTAAATTAATTGCAGTGAGTGTGAGTGAATGAGTGTGCGATTGCCCTGCGGTGGACTGGTGTCCTATCAAATATGTTTCCTGGTTCACACGCTTTGCTTCCAGGATAGACTCTGGGCCACCATGACCCTGCGCTGGACAAGTGATTTGACAATAAATGACTGGATAGATATTATATGAAAATATATATGTCTGTGATTTCAGTAGGTGCTCATTACACTTAATTTATTAATTTAGCAGATGCATTTCTCCACTGATGATGATGATTATTATTATTATTAACAACAACAACAATAATAATAAAAATAATACACACACACATTTTCCAAACCGCTTATCCCATATGGGGTCGCGTGGAACCGGAGCCTAACCCGGCAACCCAGGGCGTAAGGCTGGAGGGGACACACCCAGGATGGGACGCCAGTCCGTCGCAAGGCACCTCAAGCGGGACTTGAACCCCAAACCCACCGAAGAGCAGGACCAGGACCAACCCACTGCGCCACCACACCCCCCATACTACTACTTGCACACTTCTAAAAAAGTAGAATTGCGTACAGACTCGATCTAGGCAACATGTTTGTTAGTTTGTAATGTGCAGCTTTTGCTATAAAACAGCTGTCTGGCTGAAGGATGCTTTCAGGGGAAGGTCCACTTGTGAGAGCACAGTGGGTGAGAGCCAGGGGCTGTGTCAGGGACAGGGTCCTGAGGCAGTCAGGTGACCCAGAGGGGTGGAGCCAGAGGTCCAGCCTAAGTGCAAGCAAGAGGGAAATACCAGAGCAGAGGTGTCACTAGCAAGGAACTGATGGCCATCTGAGCGGCGATGCAAACAGGCCAGAACCTTCTGGACGAGTTCATCGTTATACCTTCCTCAGGCTCACTGAAGAATTTGGCAGTGTATGCAGCCAGTTGTGGGCTCCTGCTAAAAGATTTGAATCTCACGAAATGCTGCAGGACCTTCTGGAGTAATGTTGATGTTTATTTATTGCAAAGAGTGCAGTCTTTTTATGTTCCTTTTAGTTTCTATTTTTATTTTTTTTGTATTTGATCTGCACTTTTCTTTGTCTGTGAAGGAGGAAACACTTTGAAGGTCTACACTGGTTTGCATGCCTTTGCAGCCACAAATAAGAAGACTTGAAACCCAGGACTGTATCCATTGCTGGCTGGATATTTAGCTATAAAAAAAATACCTGGAAGAAATAAAACCCTGGTGGTTCCTTAAAGGGTTCTCTCCATCCATTATCAATACTGGTTATCCAATTTAGGGCCATGTTGGTCCAAAGTCTATCCCGGAAGCACAGGGTGTGATACAGTGTATACCCTGGACGGGATGCCAATACATCACAGAGCAATTGCACATATTGATTCACTTACGCACACACACACACACACACACACAAGAAAATGTCCAAGAAGATCAGATCTGCCCTAACTGGCAGATCTCACTGCCCATTATGGTCTTTCTTTGGTTTGTCTTAACCAGGATTACGTCGCTATTTTTTGTATTTCCCCTTCTGATGTTCTAACATTGTTTACAGCCCGGCAGCAGTCATAAATCACTGCAACTCACTTGTTTAATAAGTTCTGAACGGGCAGGACGTTTCTTTCACACACTTTATTTTATGAGTAATGAAACTGGATCCAAAAGCTAACAAGCTAACTCAACACAGAAGTTGTGTGTATATTGCTACAGGGGTCGCAGGGGAATGGCAGTCCCCCAGACTGGTTATAACCTGGCTCTTGATTGGACGTCACTGTGTCTGTGTCGTATGTTAAACACACGAGGCCTCATTAACCTCGTTAGCCTCATTAGCCTCATTAGCCTCATTCTTCAAACATGGCTCCCGCTCAGGACACCGGGGCGTGCAATTTCTTGTTGCTCTTTTTCCCCTTCTAAGTCGATACAGTGCCAGTTTCAGTAGTTTGGAAACTGGCTCGTGGTAAAATGGGTAAAATTTTCCAGTCACTTTTAACGATAGTGGTAGGAAATTGAGGGTAGAATGTAGAAGACGTCCATCAACTAATTCACAGTAGTTCTCAGAAGGGGTACAAAATCAGAAGTCCC